>NC_060146.1:154063053-154423280 GCF_021461385.2 Schistocerca piceifrons | reverse complement strand
AATGTCGCTGTGACTCAAAGTGATGTCTCTAGAACCGGGCGACAGGATCATCTGAAGATCGTCACAGAAGTGGCTGCGGAAGGAAAAGGACAGGTACGCAGGGCCGATTTATGCGTATAACAGCAAGCACAAACCCTCAGCACAATGCTACACGTCTACAGCGGCAGTTCCAGACAGCTACAGGAGTGCAGATGTGAACACAACTGACAGGAAATAGGCTCCGTGAGCAGGCATTACGTGCTAGAATACTTCATAAGGCTCATCCTCTAAACGACAATTCTGATATTCGTGTGTGGAGGTAACGAGAGTAATGTTTGCACCCTAACTGTATAGTAGTCCCCTATCCTTATCAAGGCGGTTCAGTCATGTTTTTGGGTAGATACATGTATCGTCGCAGTACATCCCTTGTGTCAATACAAGAAATACCGGGACGCGTCCTTGCCCGCCTTGTGACTCCATTTGGTGAACACATTCGGGTGGAATTCACTCTGGAGGATGACAAAAATGACAATGCACGCCTCCATCGCCTCAATCTTGTAAACATCTTCCTAGTAGAAGATAGAATCGGTCATATGCTATGCCTCCACATTCTCCAGATCTCAGTTGCATTGAGAATGAGTGGACCATACAAAAAAGGAGCGGTTTGCAATCGTCCTGTCCCATAAGAGACCTTGTAGCGGATCTTAGACGCCGCTGTGGAGGAATGGGACAATATACTACAGGCTTGTCTAAGCAGTGTGATAAGCAGTATACCTAGCCGCATTCAAAAGTATCTCCAATTATCAAGAGGGCCAACTGGTTGATAAACAATGTATTATGCAAAGATGACAGTGAGAAGAAACTTTAGTGTTTGGCGTGGAATCTTTTGTAAGCTTTTTTGGTGTCCATCAAGTAAAAATGTCTTTATCTTCCATATCTTTGTTTTCTTATGACTGTTCCTGATTGAGAAATCTCAGTTTTGTTTTCTGCTGTGTCCAGTATTGAGAATGAAGCAATATGCAACATTTATTTTGACCACTGTTTAATGCGTCTTGTTCATCCATAGTACTGATGATCAATTTCAGTCGGAGACAAGTTTACTACATGGAATATTACTGGAAGTCGAAAGCACAGACGATTCGGAAGAGACTACTGAGGATGTGACAACATGCAATGACGTTGTTGAAGAGCAGACTCTGAAGAAAAGTTAAAAAACAATAAAAGAATAAGTGAAGAAGGCGACGATCTGATGGCAACAGCTGCACTCCAAGTGTTGACGAAAGCAGTATCGGACGAAAATGACCCTTTGCAGAGTATGAAACCTCTGAATTACGCACACTGCGCGCTGACGGTGTCATATGAAAACTGAAGTTCTGAAGAAAATTCCACTGCAGCATTCACAGTACACTGTACAAAGATGTCAATAATTATCGGCCAATATCCTTGCTTACAGAATTTTCAAAAATCTTCGAGAAAGTAATGTACTCAAGAGTGGTTAGCCATCTCAACGGTAATGGGGTACTTAGTAAATCACAGTTCGGATTTCAAAAATACTGTTCCACTGAGACAGCAATATACAATTTCACTGTCCACATAATAGATTCTTTAAATAGTAAAATGTCTCCAATAGGAATTTTCTGTGACTTGTCCAAAGCATTTGACTGTGTGAACCATGACATTGTGTTACAGAAATTACATTTCTATGGTATAAATGGAATATCAGATCAGTGGTGTAAGTCATACGTACAGAATAGGAAGAAAAAAGTTTCCTTATATGGGTCAAGTGATTTAAATAAGTTGGCCACTTCATCTAACTGGGGTGCAATTACATTAGGTGTTGGCTCTGAGCACTATGGGACTACTGTGGTCATCAGTCCCCTAGAACTTAGAACTACTTAAACCTAACTAACCTAAGGACATCACACACATCCATGCCTGAGGCACGATTCGAACCTGCGACGTAGCGGTCGCGCGGTTCCAGACTGTAGCGCCTAGAACCGCTCGGCCACTCTGGCCGGCCCATTAGGTGTTCCACAGGGTTGAATCATAGGTCCCCTTCTGTTCTTGATACATGTCAAAAACCTCCCTTCCTATCTGAAACAGGAAGCTGTACTGACACTGTTAGCTGATAATACAAGCATCATTATTAATCTAGAAAAAGAAACTCTTGAAAATGATAAAAATAAGGTTTTTGGAAAAGTCATTAACTGGTTTTCTGCAAATGGGCTTGCTCTAAATTTTGAAAAAAACACAGTACATCCAATTTTCTGCTGCAAAAAGTACAGATCCTTCAATAAATATAACACATCATCAGAAGTCAGTAGACAGGGTAGAGCATACTAAGTTTTTGGGTGTACATATGGGTGAGAATCTCAATTGGAAAAATGATATTTTTGATCTTCTAAAGCGACTAGGTTCAGCAACTTTTGCAATCAGCTAACATACTTTGCATACTTTCACTCTCTGATGTCCTACAGAATAATATTTTGGGGTAACTCAACATTTAGACAAAAAAATATTCACTGCTCAAAAGAAAGTATACAAGATATTACATTACACAAAATATTACATGACAATATTTTTAATTTTTTGGGTGGGGGTCGGGAAATTACCCACTTACTATATCCAAAAATTCATCTAATGAGTAGAACGAGTTGCCATTAAGAAATTCTTTTAATTTCCTTTTAAATGCTATATTGCTATCTGTCAGACTTTTGATGCTATTAGGTAAGTGACCAAAGACTTTTGTGGCAGCATAATTTACATCCTTCTGAGCCAAAGTTAGATTTAACCTTGAGTAGTGAAGATCATCCTTTCTCCTAGTGTTGTAGCCATGTACACTGCTATTACTTTTGAATTCGTTCGGATTATTAACAACAAATTTCATAAGTGAAGATCTTTAGCTCTTTAAATAAGTGTCTGCAGGATCATCTTGGATGAGCTCCAGCAATTATTCTCATTACACGCTTTTGGGCAATGAACACTCTTTTATTCAATGATGAGTTACCCCAGAATATGATGCCATACGAAAGCAGAGAATGAAAATAGGCGTGGTAAGCAAATTTACTGAGATGTATATCGCCAAAATTTGCAATGACCATAATAGCATAAGTAGCTGAACTCAAACGTTTCAGCAGATCTTCAGTGTGTTTTTTCCAGTTCAAACCCTCATCAATGCATACACATAGAAATTTTGAATATTCTATCTTAGCTACCGATTTCTGATCGATGACTATATTTATTAATGGTGTCATTCCAGTTACTGTGTGGAACTGTATGTATTGTGTTTTGGCTAAATTTAATGAGAGCCCATTTGCCGAGAACCACTTAATGATTTTCTGAAAAACATCATTTACAATTTCTTGTCTGTTGGGTGTGATAGCTATACTTGTATCATTGGCAAAAAGTACCACCTTTGCATCTTCTTGAATATAGAATGGCAAGTCATTAATATATATTAAGAACAGCAGAGGACCCAAGACCGAACCTTGCGGCACCCCATTCTTGATTTTTCCCCAGTTTGAGAAATCACCAGTTATTTGCATATTGTGTGAACTGCTTATTTCAACTTTCTGCACTTTCCAGTCAGGTATGATTTAAACCATTTGAGTGCTGTCCCATTCATACCACAGTACTTTAGCTTATCTAGAATATTCCATGATTTACACAATCAAAAGCCTTTGAGAGATCACAAAAAATCCCAACGGGTGACTTCCGGTTACTCAGAGCATTTAATATTTACTTAGTGAAAGTATGTATAGCATTTTCCGTGTTGCTTGTCTATCAGCACCGACAACTGTACACAAACGCCGCTGCTCTCGGTAGCTGAGTGAAGGCTGTGGGCCATTGCGTTGTCCGTGATGAGAGGTAAGGCCTGAAATTTGGAATTCTCGGCACACTCATGACACTATGGATCTTACGATATTGAATTCCCTAACGATTCAGTTGCGCCATTGCACCGTCCTTTTATACCTTGCGTGAGCGATATTTATCCGTCCTAATGTTTGTTTCACTATTGAAGCACATCAGTCAAGAATTTTTCTAGATTTTTGAAAACAACTTTTCCCCTCGTTTTCCCCTTACGTATTAGTACATATTTTCGAATTTTTATACGGCCTAAATATAACATTAGCCCTCTCCCTCCCTGTTCTTATATTTTTTCTTGTGATCGATACGTGGAATTTCACGGGCTACTGCAGGGCACCCGTGCACAACACAGACAGCTGCTTGGGACAAAATGAGTAATGTGACTTCGCTGCTTACCTGGTAAGCGATCAGCTGGATGACTAGACCACCTTTCAGTGTGAGCCGTCGCTTTTCACCTGCCTGGCATGTAATATGAGGTGATAAGATAACTACGACACGTGTACCTGACTCAACTGCATTTTATAACGGGCACAGCAAAGGTCGCGTCATCAGCTGACGACCGGCAGCTCAGACTTGTGGTATAAGTCCGTCCGATTCTCCGCTCTTATTCCAAATCACTGATCGATTTCGATCAATAGCTAACCGATTGCTTTAGAAGGAACGCTCTTTGTTCACCGTAATCTAAACTTGCACTTAATAAGTTACTTCTGATATGACGTAACAGACATTTGCAACTAGTTGTTGCGTGAAGTTATTCATCTCTTTCCGTACAGATCCTTCTATACGCATTTGCTTAATCAGCTCTCTACATGCAGTTCAAGTTTTCACATACGGTTTCGCGTTTAGAAGTCTTCCTCAGTATTACTAACATTTAGTGGAAGTTAGAAGCACCTCTTCGTCGCAGTGACACAACATGTTTTGTGGGAATAGTTTCCACGAATTAATCCCATGAGTCCACAGCTTAACGTACAATTTCTTTTGAGTCGTCAATCTTCTGACTGGTTTGATGCGGCCTGCCACGAATTCCTTTCCTGTGCTAACCTCTTCATCTCAGAGTAGCAGTTGCAACCTACGTCCTCAATTATCTGCTGGATGTATTCCAATCTCTGTCTTCCTCTACAGTTTTTACCCTCTACACCTCCCTGTAGTACTGTGGAAGTCCTTCCCTGATGTCTTAACAGACGTCATATCATTTTGTCCCTTCCCCTGGTCAGTGTTTTCCACATATTCCTTTCCTCTCCGATTCTGCGCAAAACGTCTTCATTCCTTACCTTATCAGTGCACATAATTTTCACCAATCGTCTGCAGCACCACATCTCAAATGCTTCGATTCTCTTCTGTTCCGGTTTTCCCACAGCCCATGTTTCACTACCATACAATGCTGTACTCCAGACGTACATTCTCAGAATTTTCTTCCTCAGATTAACGCCTATGTCTAATACCAGTAGACTCTTGGCCAGGAATGCCCTTTATGCCATTGCTAGTCCGCTTTTGATGTCCTCCTTGCTTTCTCTGTAATTGGTTATTTTGCTGTCTAGGTAGCAGAATTCCTTAACTTCATCCACGTCGTGACCATCAATTCTGATGTTAAGTTTCTCACTGTTCTGATTTCTGCTAATTCTAATTACTTTGGTCTTTCTTCGAGTTACTCTCAAACCATATTCTATACTCCAGCGAATCGTATCATTGATATCCTTTCACCTTGAATTTTAATTCTACTCCTGAACCTTTCTTTTATTTCCATCATTGCTTCTTCGATGTACAGATTGAAAAGTAGGGTCGAAAGTCCACATTCTTGTCTTACACCTTTTTTTAATCCGAGCACTTCGTTCTTAGTCGTCTACTATTATTGTTCGGTCTTGGCTCTTGTACATATTGTATATCAGCCGCCCCCAACAATAGCTTACCTCACTGTAGCTTAGTCTAGCTTCCAATATCAACCGCAACGTCAGAATTCTCTCTCTAGTGCCTTTACCTTTCCTAAAGCCAAACTGATCGCCATCTAACACATCCTCAATTTGCTTTTCCATTCCTCTGTATGTTATTCTTGTCAGCAACTTCGATGCATGAGCTGGTAAGCTGATTGTGCGATAATTCCCGCAGTTGTCAGTTCTTTCAGCTTTCAGAATTGCATGGATGATATATTTTCGAAAGTTAGATGGTATGTTGCCAGACTCATACATTCTACACACCAACATGAATACTCATTTTGTTGCCGCTTCCCCCAACGATTTTAAAAATTCTAGTGCAATGTTATCTATCCGTTCTGGCTTATTTGATTCTAAGTCTGTAAGATGGCTATTTTTGATGCTATTGATTCTGTTAATATTCGTAAAGCAAAATAATATATTTGATGAATTGTGGTCAGAGAAACAGTCGTTAGGCAACAGTATCTGTGTCTGTGATGGCAGCACTATGGAGAGGTAGAATCTTTGAGAGTCAGTTGTGGAAAGCTGCGGTGTGCAACAGGAGGGATCCATTGAGTGTACAGTGCAATGCATGGACGCACTTTTGGAACAATGTGAGTTGAAGATTTATTACGAGGAGGAATGATGACTCAGAACAATGGCTGAATAGCGCACGGACAGAAAAAAAGGTTGTCAAATGAACAAGGTATTGTCTGATAGGGTAAAAAATTTATTTTTATTTTTGTAGACTTGTATTGTTGGTCCACTTCACACTCGTCACAATCGAGTACTTTCTGATAATTATTCTGTTCATTGATCTTCTGAGTTAATTTGCTGTACCATGGAAGTTATTAGATTAAATAAATTTTTCATATCAAAGTCTATAATTTCTTTTAATAAGTTCCTTCCTAATGGAAATTCAGAACTTAAAGGTTGAGTCATGCGTTTCATTGGCATTCTGTGTCAGGATTATGAACCCAATTTCCCTGTACCAACTTTAGTTAGTTTTTAGCAGATTTTTTAGCTGTTCCCTGGACCAACAGTACTTAGCTTCTAGCAGTATTTTTTTTTTTTTCTGTAGCGGAGTCTTGCTGCGTTGCCATTTCTGCCACTACTTCATTTTACGGGTGATATTTATAATAGGTGATTGTTTCGTTTCTTTTGCGCAAAGTAGGTTCTGTCAGTTGCTTAATTTTACCAAGGTCATATATCAGTGCAGAAATTTTCGTGTGTTTAAGGTTACGTTCTTATACAGGTCGATATTACAGTTTTTTTATGCAGTTACGTTTTTCTCAAGCAGTTGGCACTGGCCAAGCTTACCGAACGTGAAATTATTGTCTTGCTTATTTATTTGCTTATGAATAAGATCGGTTTTCACACACACAGGACTCTTTACAGTTTCATGTAAGTGATGTGGCGTTCAGCTCAGTAGCACATTTAGGTTGTCAGTTCATCTCAAGGTGCTCATTTATTGTCTCTGAATCTTTATGCTCTTTCCAAATTGCTTCTTGGTTTCCCTGACTCATTGCTTAATACACATACTGAACAACATCAGGGATGGCCTACATCGTTGGTTCATCCCTTCCTCAGCTACTATCTCTCTTTCACGTATTTCGACCCTTATAACTGGACTCTGATTTCTGTACAACTTGTAGATAGCCTATACCTCTCTGTATTTTATCCATGCTAAGCTAAAAAATTTTAAACGTATTTTTTACTCAACATTATCGAAAGCTTCCTCCAAACTGATAAATAAATTAACCTATACAGGGTGTTACAAAAAGGTACCGCCAAACTTTCAGGAAACATTCCTCACACACAAATAAAGAAAAGATGTTATGTGGACATGTGTCCGAAAACGCTTAATTTCCATGTTAGAGCTCATTTTAGT
Source organism: Schistocerca piceifrons (assembly GCF_021461385.2). NCBI lineage: Eukaryota > Metazoa > Arthropoda > Insecta > Orthoptera > Acrididae > Schistocerca > Schistocerca piceifrons. Next base: position 154,415,636 of record NC_060146.1, on the reverse strand, counting down.
TTCTTCCACCTACGCTCAATGGAGCACGTTATCATGATTTCATACGGGATACTCTACCTGTGCTGCTAGAACATGTGCCTTTACAAGTACGACACAACATGTGGTTCATGCACGATGAGCTCCTGCACATTTCAGTCGAAGTGTTCGTACGCTTTTCAACAATAGATTCGGTGACCGATGGATTGGTAGAGGCGGACCAATTCCATGGCCTCCACGCTCTCCTGACCTCAACCCTCTTGACTTTCATTTATGGGGCCATTTGAAAGCTCTTGTCTACGCAGCCACGGTACCAAATGTACTCTTCGTGCTCGTATTGCGGACGGCTGTGATACAATACGCCATTCTCCAGGGCTGCATCAGCGCTTCAGGGATTCCATGCGACAGAGGGTGGATGCATGTATCCTCGCTAACGGAGGACATTTTGAACATTTCCTGTAACAAAGTGTTTGAAGTTACGCTGGTACGTTCTGTTGCTGTGTGTTTCCATTCCATGATTAATGTGGTTTGAAGAGAAGTAATAAAATGAGCTCTAACATGGAAAGTAAGCGTTTCCGGACACATGTCCACATAACATATTTTCTTTCTTTGTGTGTGAGGAATGTTTCCTGAAAGTTTGGCCGTACCTTTTTGTAACACCCTGCATACGTCATATGGCCAGTACTGCCTTCCGTGTTCCTACATTTCTCCATAACCCAAACTGATCTACGTTGAGGCCACTTTTACTATTTTTCCCTACTCCTATAGATAATTGGAGCCAGTATTTTGCAACGATGTGTTATTAAACTGAGAAATCGGAGGAAGCATTCACACATGACAGCACCTGATTTCTTTGAAATTGGAATTATTACATTCTTCCTGAAGTCTCAGCGTATTTCGCTTGGCTCATATATTTTGCATGCCAGGTGGAACACTTCAATTGAAGCTGGCTTTCATAGGGAACTGAATAATCCTGAGGGAATGTCCTCTACCCCAGAGCCTTCCAGTGCTCTGTCAAACTCTTCTAACAACGTCATATCTTCCATCTTTAACTCTTCCCGTATTTTTCTGTAATATTCCCTTTAAGTTGCTTTTCCTTGTACAGCAGTTCAATATATTCCTTGCACCTACTATACATCCGTTCTTCGCTCAGGGTTGGCTTGCAATCTGCGCTCTTGATATTCATAGTGCTCCATCTCTTTTATCTGAAAGTGTCATTAATTACCCTATCGGCGACATCTATCAGTCCGCTCTTCATGCATGTTTGTACAGCCTTGCATTTTTCCTCTACCCATTAGACATTCTGCACTTTCTGTCAAGTTCATTTTTCAGACGCCTGTATTTCGTTTGGTTGGCTTCATTTTATGCACTTTTGTACTGTACTTTATTCATTCGTCAATTAAACCCAGTATCTCGTGTATTATCCCACCATTTCTACTGCCTCTTATCGTTTTGGCTCTTTGGTTCTCTGCTGCTTTCACTATTTAGCGTTAAAAAATTAGCCATTCAAGTTCTATTGTATTACCATTCTCTGTTACATTACAGTCAGTCGTTGCCTGATACTCGCTTTGGTAATTTTGTAAGTTTCTGAATTTTTTTGAGTTTTAATCTGCCATTCTTATCAATAAATTATGACCAAGTGCACACCTACACGTGGAAAAGTTTTGCACTTTAAAATCTGGTTTCGAAATCTCTATCTCTCCATGCTATACTCATTATGGTGCCTCCATTTCTCCTCCATGTATACACCGTTCTTTTATGATTCTTCAAGCAAATGTTAGTAATAATTAAAGCACAGTCTGTGCAAAATTCTTTGAGGTAGATTTACCATCCATTCCTTTGCTCTAGTCCATGTTCTCCTAATCATTTTCCTTCTCTTCCTTTTCTTACTATCGAGTTACAGTCCCAAGTCATAATGAAATTTTCGTCTCCTTTAACTATCTGAATAACATGTTTACCAATATTAATCATGCACGTACATTGCCACATGTTTCAGATATGACTGAGAATTGGAGATTTCGATGAGTTCCACCGTCTTGATCGTCAAGAGCTGACAGTCAGAACTGGCACTGTGATGGTTTTTTGTATGCTTGCCAAAGGAGAAAGTAGCCTAAAGTTTGAGTCTGTACTAACATCTAGTGGCGGAAGAAACTGGAGGAAGTTTCATGCCACAATGTCGTCCCGAGAATACATATCCCCTGTAGCAAAAGAGGAAAACCAGATAATATACGATAAATACCAGCAGGAGACAAATAGCAGTGGAACCCTGCGACAGAATAAAAAGAGCTTAAAGCTCCTCTCTGAACAGGGTGTTTCAAAAACATTTTTACAAACTTTGGGGCTGGTTCCTTAAAATGGTACAAGAAAAAATGGCTAGTAAATATAGGCTCTAACATACATATCTTAAGAGCTATGAGGAATTGTTCATGTTCGATAGTATGAAACACATCTCCTCTACTACAAGCTCTTTGCTTTCCGTATTTTGGAAAGAGGTGGTATGCACTAACACAAGAAAAAAATTTCCAGTAAACATGTACTCTAGAATCCCTACCTTAAGAGCTATGAGCAACTGTTCAACCATATAGTAAGTACCATTCGGCGAGCATCAGCAAGGCGAGACTTTACGAAATGACGCGACATAAAGCTCTGTTCATCTATTCCACAGGCGGCAATCAAATGAAAACGAGACAGATGGGAGACAATCAATCGATGGCGACGCTATTCTGCACTTTGTTTCTTCACAGACCGGTAGTTTCCAAGTCGGTATCCTTCTTGTCTCTGCTCGATCCTACAACGAGACGCTCTTGTTTAATGGGTCACGTGGAATACTTTTGTTTGCTGTATCCTGTCTTTTCACAGTTGTTTCCATTGTGTTGCTCAGTGAATTTTGCCTGCAACCGTGACGCAGCATAACACACCGTCTTGCCAAGGTTGTGAGCGCTTGTTTGCACCATTTTGGTCTTGTAACCATACCAGACTTTCCAAGAATATGATGTAAATTGCGTGCTTGTCTCTCAGCGTGGCAATCAACTCCCTACGAAAGTAGATCAGCCATATGCACTCAGTACCCGTGGCAAACAATTATATAGCCACGCACGTGTCAGTATACGAGGCGTGTTTTTTAAGTAAGTACCGTTTTGAAATTTAAAAAGACGTGCTAAGATATCTTTTTTCATGAAAGCCTGTACCTTAATCTACGCACTGACGCCATTACAGTTTGATTCTTCCTTGTTTACGTTGTGTACTGAGTGTTTAAAATGCCTCCGATAATTGTGAGTCCCGCCGACTGTGAAGTACGGGCTGTTATAAGATTTCTTAGTGCTAAAGCCCTAAAAGGGATCGATATTCATCGTGAGATCTGTGCAGTTTACGGAGAAAACATTGTGAGTGATGTAATGGTAAGAAAGCATTTAAAGATGGCCGCACAAACGTGCATGATGAACAGCGAAGTGGGCGTCCTTCGGTCGTTTATGAAAGTTTGGTGCAGGAAGTGGACAATAAGGTGAGAGAAAACAGACGCTTTACGATTTCCTCCTTGCGGGATGACTTTCCTAATGTTTCTCGTAGTGTTTTAACGCCATTGTGACCGAGCACTTGCATTACCGAAAATTGTGCGCAAGTTGGGTACCGAAAATGACGGATGTGTGCAAAACCAAACAGACAGTGCACTGACTTTCCTTGAGCGGTACCACAACTACGGTGATGATTTCTTAAGCCAAATTGTTACGGGCGATGAAACATGGGTTGCCTCCGTCACACCAGAATCAAAGCAACAGTCCATGGAAGTTGAGCAAGGGCATCGTTTTACTGCAAGACAATGCCCGTCCGTATGTGGCGAATCAGACCAAAGTTCTCATCACTTCTTGTCGGTGGGAAACTCTAGATCATCCTCCGTACAGCCCCGATCTTGCGCCCAGTGACTATAATCTATTCCTGCACTTGAAGAAACACCTGGGCGGTAAGTGTCTTCAAGACGATGACGAAGTCAAAACAGTGGTGATGCAGTGGTTAACAAGTCACGCGGCAGACTTCTATGAGGAGGGTATTCAAAAACTGGTACAACGTTATGACAAGTGTCTCAATATTGACGGAAATTATGTAGAAAAGTAGATTAACGTACAGGCTTTCATGTAAAAATAAAATTATTGAGATATCTTAGCACGTCTCTTTTTAATGTCAAAACGGTACTTACTTAAAAAATACGCCTCGTACTTGAAGGGCTGCCACCAGCACCCGCAAAAGTCTTTCATTACTCCGTGGTCTGGCGGGCATCTATTTCCACTCCAGAAATTAATCAACAACCCCTCTGAATTTCTAAACTAATACTCCTACAGGGTTTTATGATGAACCTCTTTCAAATTTTCACAACCATTTGAAATTTCATTCATCTAGCGAGCTGCAGCCCCTCATGTAGTGCGACATTTCCCACTGCAAAAGAAATTTCTTCCTATTGTGATAAAAATACATAAATTCCTGAATAAATAACTCTGTGTGCACATTACCTTGATGACCAAAATAATTAAACTTGCGACATCTAAAGTAGGCTGGTTTCACTGAGGTGGTTCATTGAATCCTCTGCCAGGTACTTAATTGTGAATAGCAGAGGAATCACGTAGATGTAGACGTAGAACAAATGCATACTGCACGACATCGAACTTTAAAATTTCTTATGTGATGAATTATCTGTCATGTACTGAAATGAGAAACATATAGTGGAAGATCCCTCTTGCCAAAGGGTCACGCAAAAATACTGCTTTCGTTTTTGATTTTACAAGCTACCAGTTTACAATTTTGTCGTCAGTGAAGTTTTGACACAGCTGCTAAGAAACATGCACATTGGTACAGTATCAGGCAATGCCAACAAGCTTACGAAAAGATCATGGTATCCCTTTGCAGTGAGCGATTACTGTACTATCCAGACGTGAATGAGGGTTTTTCCTCTCAACTGATGTATCAGATGTTGACATTGGGGTGTATCTGTTTCAGGTGTATCCAATCAATGGTAAACTAACAACGTGCGTTATTGAGTTCACGAGCTATATTCTCACCGGTTGCGATAGGTCCTACTCCACCAGTGGATTTGAAGCGTTAGCTGTAGTGTGGGAATTCAAAAGATTCCACTATCACCAATATTGTCGCCACTAAAAACTGTGTTATGAGCACCGGGTCCTCAGTTTTCTACTAAATAGCAAGATCAGCAAGATGATTGCTAGCCTTGCAAGAACACAGATGGCAGGGTTCAAAATAATGTTATGGCAGATGCACTATTGAGGCTGCCTGAACGGTTGGAAAACATACCTTTTTCGAATGATCAGATATGTGACACTGAAGAGTATCTAATGAAAGACAAAGCTCAGAATCAGGATAGTAATCAGCTATTGCAAAATAATCCACCTGAAAATTCACTCTCTCACTATAAAATCGACATTCGAGAGTTATTCTATAGAACACAATCTGAGTTTGGTGGTTGTTGGTTTTGTATACCTGCTGAGCCAAGAAATGAGCTCGTTTGATATGGAATGAAGTAGGAATGGCCCTGGAGTAGCTAAGTGTGCCAGGAAGATTGGTGAATACTGTTATTTCAATAAATTGAGGAAAAATATAAAGCAGTTATAAAAATCTATTTTGACAAGAGACAAAACTTTCAAGTATATACAGCGTGGCCCATTGATAGCATCAAACGAAAAAACTGCAAAGAACGAAACTCGTCTAGCTTGAAGGGGTAAAACAGATGGCGCTTTGGTTAGCCCGCTATGGCGATGCCATAGGTCAACGGATATCAACGTCGTTCTTTTAAATAGGAACCCCCATTTTTTATTACATATTCGTGTAGTACGTAAAGAAATGTGAATCTTTTAGTTGGACCACTTTTTCGCTTTGTGATAGATGGCGCTGTAATAGTCACAAACGTATAAGTGGTATTTGCTTCGTGATACATTACTCGTGTTAAAATGGACTGTTTACCAATTGCGGAAAAGGTCGATATCGTGTTGATGGCTATTGTGATCAAAATGCCCAACGGGCTGCTCGGTATCCTGGACGACATCATCCAAGTGTCCAGACCGTTCGCCGGAAGTTACGTTATTTAAGGAAACAGGAAGTGTTCAGCCACATGTGGAACGTCAACCACGACCTGCAACAAATGATGATGCCCAAGTAGGTGTTTTAGCTGCTGTCGTGGCTAATCCGCACATCAGTAGCAGGCAAATTGCGCGAGAATCGGAAATCTTAAAAACGTCGGTGTTGAGAATGCTACATCAACATCGATTCCACCCATACCATATTTCTATGCACCAGAAATTGCATGGCGACGGCTTTGAACGCCGTGTACAGTTCTGCCACTGGGCACAAGAGAAATTACGGGACGATGACAGATTTCTTGTACGCGTTCTATTTAGCGACTAAGCGTGATTCACCAACATCGGTAACGTAAACCGGCATAATATGCACTGTTGGGCAACGGAAAATCCACGATGGCTGCGACAGGTGGAACATCAGAGACCTTGGCGGGTTAATGTATGGTGCGGCATTATGGGAGGAAGGATAACTGGCCCCCATTTTATCGATGGCAATCTAAATGGTGCAATCTATTCTCATTTCCAACGTAATGTTCTACCGATGTTACTACAAGATGTTTCACTGCATGACAGAATGGCGATGTACTTCCAACATGGTGGATGTCCGGCACATAGCTCGCGTGCGGTTGAAGCGGTACTGAATAGCATATTTCATGACAGGTGGATTGGTCGTCGAAGCACCGTACCGTGGCCCGCACGTTCACCGGATCTGACGTACCCCAGTTTTTCTCTGTGGGGAAAGTTGAAGGATATTTGCTATCGTGGTCCACCGACAATGCCTGACAACATGCGTCAGCGCATTGTCAATGCAGTTGCGAACATTACGGAGGCGAACTACTCGATGTTGACAGGAATGTCGTTACACGTATTTCCAAATGCATTGAGGTTGACGGACATCATTTTGAGCATTTATTGCATTAATGTGGTATTTACAGGTAATCACGCTGTAACAGCATGCGTTCTCTGAAATGATAAGTTCACAAAGGTACATGTATCACATAGGAACAACCGAAATAAAATGTTCAAACGTACCTTCGTTCTGTATTTTAATTTAAAAGAAAACCTACCTGTTACCAACTGTTCGTCTAAAATTGTGTGCCATATGTTTGTGACTATTACAGTGCCATCTATCACAAAGCGAAAAAAGTGGTCCAAGTAAAACATTCATATTTCTTTACGTACTACACAAATATGTAATAAAAAATATGGTTCCTATTTTAAAAAAAAAAAAACGCTGTTGATATCCGTTTGACCTATGTCAGCGCCATCTAGCGGGCCAACCATCTGGTTTCCCCCTTCAAGCTAGACAAGTTTCGTTCTTTGTAGTTTTTCTGTTTGACGCTTATTTCGTGAGATATTTGGCCCGGTCACGATCAATGGACCACCATGTATAGGTGACTTGCATTCTGTTCTAGCTACAAAAGTGTTACAGACAGTGGATACTGAAATCTGTGGACCACTTCTTAGAAGTAGAACAGGAGTGGGGTTTATGGTACTTATATAAGATTTTTCTCTACATTTACATGACATACGCAACACGTAGACCCAGTGGAAATCTCTGGATGTCACAGGAGACGTTGAATTTAATTAATGAAAGGAGAACATAATTAATTAAACCAACAAACTGCAGGGGCGAATTCCTGACTGGAAATGGAGGAAAGAAGGTCCTATGAACATGTGTCCAGAAGTGCTTTGTTCTCACAGTAGATGGTGCTAACAAATGAAAGTTCCTCTGACCACGTGCCATATGTTCCTTGTGTGTTGCAGACTGTGTGATTGACACAGTGTACTGTAAGCAGTAGAATGGTCAGGTATCCACCTGTACAGCCAGACGGTTGGAAACGGTCGAGAGGCAGCACGGTTATAGCAAAACAAGGACCCTCACAGAGACCAACCACATCACACAACGTTTCAAGCCCTTTTTGGCATTTTCGTGACAATGGTCCTTTCAGACAGACGAACGTGCAGGGAAACGGAGGACTGTAAGTACACCGGATCAGGAGGACCGGCTTCCGTCTCTCTACCGGCTATACCAAAACAAGTAGCTACGCTCACAGACACTAACTACCTCACAACATCTCGACCGTTCCCATCTCCTTGGCAGTGCACCATCTCGGCTTGTTCCCGACGTGAACACAGGACCATTCTGCTGCTTACAGTGCTGTGTGTCAATCACACAGCCTGCAACACACAAGGAACACTCGGCGAGTGGTCAGTGGAACTTTCATTTGTCAGCGTCTTCTACCGTGGCAACGATGCATTTCGAGACACATGTTCATTTTACTTTTTTCATTCATTTACAGACAGGAATCCGTGCCTGCAGTGTCAGTTTTATTAATTTTCACCCTGTATAAAAATTCTGCGAATGAAGCAGGAGAAAGGGGAGACGGGCGTCTAGAAACTAAGATTAACTGTATGGCGTAATGAATAATTAAATTGTTACTTGAATACTTCATACAACGATAACTGTGCCGTTATTCTTATTCTATGAAATGGTTTCGAAAAACATAATTAATGAATCTTTTCTCTTTTATGTTTGTTGAAAGTCACAGCTAATTTTTCCCAGGGCGCTATCACCAACGTGAAGACATACGTCCTACCCACGATGATTAAAGATCCTTTTTTAACATTACGCAATAGTACATTTAAACAATGCTTAGTTATTTTTTCTGTGGTGCTGGATGCTCCAAGATAGCTGCCTATGCGCATTGGCAGCGTAAGCATTCATTGATATCGTTATTAATAAAAAAAACTGTACCTCTGGCCTAATCTGAATTTAAAAATATTACAAGATGCCGTTCTCAGATTTTTAAGATTATTCTTTTTATACTTTTAGTATTATATGACTGCTAGAAGAACCTTGTATAATTTTTGTCATTATTGGCGCTGCTACAATAATGAGCCTACACAAAAATGGTTACGGCAACATTTAATTATTACGGACTGAATTATATACAGGATAGGTACTCGCTACTGACAAAAACACGCACTACAATTATTAATCTCATATATAAATTCAGCACAATTGTATTTATACTACAAATAATTGTATCAGTTAGGAACGTGAACAAATAACGTCCGTCAGCGAGAACAGCAGAATCGATAAGACAATGAAACAAAAAACACTCATTATTCCTCTACAAAAGAACACAGATAATAACGTTTGTAATTTTGATAGCGCAGATAACGCTTCTCGATAGTTAAGTCTTTGCAATGTATTTCTCCTATTTTTTATCGGAGGCAATGCTATAACTGCCTATGTGACAATTTAAGATGTCTTTGGACAAAAGAGAAGCATCTGTACATGAACATCAACAATTTGTCAGGTGGATTATTTTGCAACTGATGTTTGACTTTTGGCTAGTTAGATAAATATCTTGCATCCTTGCCGTATTTCTGCGTAGATTCGACAAGTACTTCCTGTTAGCCTCGTCTTTTATTAGATACCCATTAATGTCACATTTCTGATCGTTCGAAATGGTATGTTCTCTAATCCTTCACGCAGCCTCAACAAGGCATCTGCCGCTATGTTATCTCACCCATTGGCATCTGTGATGCTGACATATTCGCACGAGACTAGCAACCACCTTGTTAGTCTTGCATACAATAATTTGCAATTTAAAGGAAAATTAAGAACCTGGTTCTCACATTGTATGGTGGCCATATAGGAATAGCGGGAACATTTTAAGGCCCATATTACAGCTAAAGCTTCAAATTCAGAAGTGAGGTAGTGTGAGAATCCTTCTTGAGAACGCGATCATGCAAACTGTTCGTTTGTCATTCACTGGACACACCTGAATGAGACACACCCTGACACAATTAGCTGATGCATCTGCTGAGAAGCGACAATGGTGATTCATGTCTGGATGGTACAGTAATTTTTCATTTCAAAGCACTTGCCTGATCTTCTCAAAAGCTTGTTGCCATTCCGTGGATCAGTGCCAATGTGCATGATTCGTAGCAGCTGTGACAAAACTTCACTGTTTATCAACCGATTTGCAATGAGTAGGTGATAGAAAGATACCAATGAATGAAAAGATTTCAATCCCTTCCTAGACCTGTCGCTCCTGTAGACCGGATTGTTGCCAGGAACTAGCTTTCCAATTCCTCGTATAATACCATCAAAAGGAAAATCTTTTTGTTTAGTGTAAGTACACCAACATGATGGTACCATATAATAATTTCTTCCATGACAGTATTCGAATTCAACGGGGTAGTTCCTATTAGATACAGTATTTTATTGTTGGCCATTAAGATGGCGTTTTGGTTATATGTTGACTCCAGTGCGTCATTTAGAATGGATGTATCGTTTCTGTCATTATTTTCAGATGAACTATCAGATTCACTTAACGTGTTATTTTATTTGTATCGTGTTTGACTGTGGTGGTTTCTTGTACCACAGGTTCACTCCATTCTTTAAACTCAGATGCCTTCACTTTGATAATCTGCTCGCTCGTACTGCCCACTTGGACATTATGTTCTTCCTTTAGTGTGCTGAGCTGCTTTCCTACTATCTCACAAGTCTGAAGACATTGGCTATAAACACAAGTAGTGGGATAAGGGCGGTGTTGGCGCAATTTTGATACCAAATTGATATGCAAATTAATTAAATTGATTAATTGATGTGTAATCTAATTACATATTGAAATTGTTGAGAAAAAAACAGTACTTGTAACACAACACATGCACTGGGGACTAGGAAAAATCATCATTCCCGAAGATTGTAACAGGAGGGAGGGGCACCAGTTGAATATGCATTCTCCTCGATGTATAATCATGAACTAGGAAATTAAAGCCGCTGTTACCTCCCTCTCCTCACCATAGAAGCGCTAGAGGCTTTTTCAAACAGCCAGGTCCTACCGCTTCTACACAGCGCCTGTGCTGACGACAGCCTCCTGCCGGCAGACGAGCAGCCGCTCACAGGCTGCACCTTGCCCTGCCACCCACTGTGACTTGCCTTGGGGCTACGGGGTTGCATCGTCTATGCAGTGGCTCTTACACTAACACAAAAGGTTGTAACACCTCCTACACAAAGTGAGATAAACTACCGGCAACTTGAGTACAAGTAGCTTGTTCATCTACACTACTGGCCATTAAAATTGATACACCAAGAAGAAATGCAGATGATAAATGGGTATTCATTGGACAAATGTATTATACTAGATCTGACATGTGATTACTTTTTCACGCAATTTGGGTGCATAGATTCTGAGAAATCAGTACCCAGAACAACCACCTCTGGCCGTAATAGCGACCTCGATACGCCTGGGCATTGAGTCAAACAGAGCTTGGATGGCGCGTACAGGTACAGCTGCCCATGCAGCTTCAACACGATACCACAGTTAATCAAGAGTAGTGACTGGCTTATTATGACGAGCCAGTTGCTCGGCTACCATTGACCAGATGTTGTCAATTGGTGAGAGATCTGGAGAATGTGCTGACCAGGGCAGCAGTCGAACATTTTCTGTTTCCAGAAAGGCCCGTACAGGACCTGCAACACGCGGCCGTGCATTATCCTGCTGAAATGTAGGGTTTCGTAGGGGTCGAATGAAGTTTAGAGCCACGGGTCGTAACACATCTGAAATGTAACGTCCACTGTTCAAGGTACCGTCAATGCGAACAAGAGGTGACCGAGACGTGTAACCAATGGCACGCCATACCATCACGCTGGGTGATACGCCAGTATGGCGATGACGAATACACGCTTCCAATGTGTGTTCACCGCGATGTCGCCAAACACGGATGCGATATCATGATGCTGTAAACAGAACCTGGATTCATCCGAAAAAATGACGTTTTGCCATTCGTGCACCGAGGTTCGTCGTTGAGTACACCATCGCAGCCGCTCCTGTCTGTGATGCAGCGTCAAGGGTAACCGCAGCTATGGCCTCCGAGCTGATAGTCCATGCTGCTGCAAAATTCGTCGAACTGTTCGTGCAGATGGTTTTTCTCTTGCAATCGTCCCCATCTGTTGACTAAGGGATCGAGACGTGGCTGCTCGATCCGTTACAGCCGTGCGGATAAGATGCGTGTCATCTCGACTGCTAGTGATACGAGTCCGTTGGGATTCAGCACAGCGTTCCGTATTACCCTCGTGAACCCACCGATTCCATATTTTCCTAACAGTCATTGGATCTCGACCAACGCGAGCAGCAATGTCGCGATACGATAAACCGAAATCGCGATAGGCTATAATCCGACCTTTATCAAAGTCGGAAACGTGATGGTAGGCATTTCTCCTCCTTACACCAGGCATCACAACAACGTTTCACCAGGCAACGTCAGTCAACTACTGTTTGTGTATGAGAAATTGGTTGGAAACTAATATATCCGCCGTCCACGGATAGGAAAATCTCAGAGTGTGAGTTATAGCGTTTTTATTTAAACTAAAGTCTTTCTTAAAAATTTACAAAACAATATTCTTGAGGTAGGGCTGATCCTCCAAGCCTACCAATAACTAAATCAGAGATTCTTCCAAACATAAACTGTCTGTAGTAACCATACAACTTCACCAAACCAAGCCCGGGCGTCTCGTGGAGAGCGGTGCGGAGTCCACGTTGCCGTCACCGGAGTCCGAGGACGAGTAGAGGCCCTGCGGGGATGGCTTCGGTACGCTGGCTACGGTGGACGATGACGCGGCGGCTACGATGACACCAGTGGGCTCGCTCGGCGTGAACTGCCTCTCCAGGTTTTTTTTCTTTTCTTTATTGTGATTTTAAAACCTGTGGAACAGGTAGGCTGGCAACAGCACAATACGCCGCTCTTCAGCCGAAGATAGTACAAAGATATAAACAGAGAAGATACATCACTTGGAAAAACGGCGGGAAAAAACAGGAGACACATGAACATAAAAAAACATGAAGCCGTTCACACTCGATGAGAATCCACACTACAAACCGTTGACACGAAGCACAAACACTGAAGATGACGATGGCACTGGTGAACGATGGAGTGTGACGGTGAACACTCAACACTAAACACGACGGCACACACGAGACACTGATGGCGATGATCTCCGGCGCGCGAATGTCCACTGAGCGTGTGCGAGTCCGGGGACCTGCCAAGAGGAGAACAAGGGTGAGGTGGGGGAGAGGGGAGAACAAGGATGCCAATGGCTGAGGAGATGGGGGCAGGAGGAGAGGGACAGGGGAGGGGAAGCCCGGGGGAGGAGTGGGGAGAAATGGAGGAGGGAGGGAAGAGGGAGAGAAGGGAGGGAGGATGCCCAGAGGAGCAAACACAGGAGGAGGGTGGGAGGATCAAAGTTGGTAGAAGGGGTAAATGGAGGGGAAAAGGGCATCATCAGGGAGAGGGAGCTGGCGGAAGCCACCTTGGGAGAGGGTAAGGAGGGTGGAGAGATGAAGACCGGGTGGACGTGGGTATACAGGCGCGGCAGCGGGCGGGGGTGGGAGACGATCGGGGAGACTAGCAGGTGAGGAGGATCGAGTTTGCGGGAGGTGTACAGGATCCGTATCCTTTCAAGGAAGAGGAGGAGGTAGGGGAAGAGGATGAGATCGTACAGGATCCGCGTGGGGGAGGGGAGACGAATGCGATAGGCGATGCGGAGAGCATGGCGTTCAAGGATTTGGAGGGAGTTATAAAAGGTAGGGGGGGGGGGGGCGGAGATCCAAGCCAGATGGGCGTAACAAAGGATAGGGCGGATGAGGGATTTATAGGTGTGGAGGATGGTGGAGGGGTCCAGATCCCGCGTACGGCGGGAAAGGAGCTTGAGGAGACGGAGTCGGGAGTGTGCCTTGGCTTGGATTGTCTGGGGGTGGGGAGCCTCTCCAGGCTCCTGCGCCAGCCTAAATACTGCTTGGCACATGTATATGGCTGGCTCTATTTGCAGTCACGTGTCGAGCGGAAGGAAAGAGGTCCGCGGCTGTAGCGACCTTTTGCGGCGCCGTGGACGCCTCCTGGTGGTCTCTGGGAAGCGTCTGTGTTTCCGGGACGACCGGCCAGGCTGACCCCTGCTCGTTCCGGGGCCCGCTGTACCGGTCTGCTTCGCGGGAAGCGAGAGTTGCAGGCGCTTAGTCTGGACACAGTAGAAACTTTCCTCATGTCAGCACGTTGTAGGTGTCGCCATCGGCGCCAACCTTGTGTGAATGCTCTGAAAAGCTAATCTTTTGCATATCACAGCATATTATTCCTGTCGGTTAAATTTCGCGTCTGTAGCACGTCATCTTCGTGGTGTAGCAATTTTAATGGTCAGTAGTGTAAAATGTAACTGCGCCCTGGCTGGAGCACGGCTGATCATGGTGAGCACACACACACAATGGACCCACCCCCTGCCCACAACCAAAAGCCTTTCTGTGATGGAAAACACCTGTATTTAATGTCAACGCATATCCTATAACCGAGCAGCTATATAAAAAAAAAGTACACACAATGACGACGATAACAAATGCCATCTGGGCGCAGTCCATTTTCTTTTAGTTTTATGAACAAATTCGATACAGTTTTTATACATATCGTATGCCCCCCCCCCCCCCCGCCGTTATTTTGTGACGATAAACGAAGTGAAAAAAAAACTAGAGCACTACTTCCAATTACAGATGGCCAAACTGCAGAGATCAGAGTGACTTCTTTCAGTTTGATGGTAAAACTACACAGCTCGTGGGAGCTCTCTGATATTCAAATCAGTGTCTGTAAATAAACTGTCATGCACGTTTGTATTACAAACAGAATATAACCCTTCATGTCGGATAAAACACAATCATTTTATATTCGTCAGCATCAAGCCATAATTCAAGAAGACGTTGTTTTGTACACTATGGTAGGTCCTGTTTTACCAGTGTGGTGCTATATTGCACTGGCGTTTATGAAACAAAACGTGATAGCATCTCTTGTAACAGAACCTCCTAAAGTCACCTAGTAGAGAACCCTGTAAGATCTCTCCAATAATCGAAAACAAGTACCGTATCCATGCTTACATTTGACATTTTTGCTCTATAACTCCCCTGTAGCGACATACGTGAAAAGTTCCTACCATCCAGCAGACAATCATTTGCATTAACAGCAGATCTTGTGTTCTACTTTCATAAGCAATTTGATCATAACAGAACAGCCTGTTTCATGCAACATCCTCACATGTCGGGAACAGCACTATCATTTCTAGGTCCCACAACGAGCTGTAATTCAAGTGGTAGGTTATGAAATAACACATGGAATAGTGGTGATAATAATAAAAACCGCCATGAGTCCAGGAGAACAGATACAGTCGACTTCTAATAATTTTATAAGCAAAATCGGTGTAGTTTGAGAGCATTACGCATGTTCAAATTATAAATTGTCATGCACTAAGCTTAAATTCATTTCAGATGTATGAAATACAGATACACATCAGCATCTATACAGCCATGTTCGAGAGCTCTGTTCATCGTTATTTTGTAACATCCAGAGTAGGTAAAAAGTATCTGCATCCAAACTTTAACCAGTCATACCACTCCTTGTAACAAAACTGGTAACGTACAGGATTGGTAAGCAAGGCACATGGGCTGTTGGAGTGGAATGCTGATCCCAAAAAATTTATTTTCAACATGTTAATTAAAACAGAGCACTGGTTAAAACACATTGATTAATTAGTAATCGCAAATTGAGGTGATATACGCCGATTATTCAATTGTATAAAAGCAACGAAAATAATTTAAATTTTTTTAAAAAAAAACTGCCTTATGGCCCCAACTTCAAATTCATAAAAAAAATATTTTACACAAATATAATCTTAACATGACTACAGCTCTGAACTCACTAGTTAATTATCAGACCTTGTGAATATGAAAAATAACAAATTGTGAAACCTATTAGACTAAAAAAAAAACAGATAGCAAGATCTCATAAATACTTGAATTGCTATTATGGAAAACATTCGGCAATATGATGTTATGATAACCTGAAGGATCTACACAGCAGTCAACACATTCTCGACGTTTGGTGTTCACATCAATCACGCTTCAGAAATTCCGTGCTCTAGAGCTCAAGTGACAACAATAGGCAGGAGAGCCTGCGCACACCAGTAACGGCTTCTAGAACACACACACCCAGTTTAATACACAGTTCACCAAAACACTAAAACCAACAGCCAAATACTGGGTAGCATCAATTGCAGGAAGAGATGTTAAACATCATAGTGTGACAACCGAGTTACTATTAAAGCAATAGGTCATTGCACAATCTCCAATGACGTGAAATTTCACTTGATAAATTTATAGACCACAACTAGTTTAAGGTGATAATGATCAGACAATCCGCACACAACCATAAATAGCAAAGCACAGTTTGATGGCGCAGAATTGTTGCTATTGTAGTTGCCAACAAAAAGGAAGTTGGCAATTCCAATTTAAATTGGCGGCTGAAGTTTTATAAAGAGAATAAACTTTGATTAATAAAACTGACCACTTAACATACTAACAGTTCCCCTCACTGTCAGATCCAGGCGCCGGAATGTCAGCACTGTGCATCCTCGCAGTACAGCAAGCGCTGACTGATAACTCGCGATGCTCTGTGCGCTGTCTTCCCTCTGTCACTGCCGCCGACTGAGTCTCTGTCACTGCCGCCGACCTAGTCTCTGTCACTGCCCCGACTAAGTCTCCATCACTGCCCTGACTGAGTCTCCATCACTGCCCTGACCGAGTCTCTGTCACTGACCCAACTGAGTCCCCGTCACTGACCCAACCAAGTCTCCATCACTGACCCAATCGAGTCTCTGTCACTGCCCCAACTAGGTCTCCATCACTGCTCCAACCAAGTCTCCATCACTGACCCCACCGAGTCTTCATCACTGCCCCAACTGAATCTCCGTCACTGCCCCGACCGAGTCTCTGTCACTGCCCCGACCGAGTCTCTGTCACTGCCCCGACCAAGTCTCTGTCACTGCCCCGACCAAGTCTCTGTCACTGCCCCAACCAAGTCTCTATCACTTCCCCGACCAAATCTTCATCACTGCCCTGACCGAGTCTCCATCACTGACCTGACCGAGTCTCCATCACTGACCCAACCGAGTCTCCATCACTGACCCAACCGGGTCTCCATCACTGACCCAACCGAGTCTCCGTCACTGACCCAACCGACTCTCCGTCACTGACCCAACCGAGTCTCTGTCACTGACCCAACCGAGTCTCCGTCACTGACCCAACCGAGTCTCCGTCACTGACCCAACCGAGTCTCCGTCACTGCCATGACCGAATCTCAATCACTGACCCGACCGAGTCTCCATCACTGACCCACCCGAGTCTCTGTCACTGAACCCACTGAGTCTGTCACTGCCCCAACCAAGTCTCCGACACTGCCGGAACCGAATCTCCATCACTGCCCTGACCGAGTCCCCGTCACTGCCCTGACCGAGCCCCTGTCACTGCTCTGACCAAGTCACCGTCACTGCCCCAACCGAGTCTCCGTCACTGCCCTGACCGAGTCTCTCCTCGCAAACTGTGGCCATCCGAAATAGAGGGTGCTAGCCAACCAGAATGCCGCAAAGTGCGTATCTTCGACAGAGAAACTATCCTGCTTAGAGCATTGCAGGAAGTCGCGGCTCAAGAACCTCCTATATATACATGAAAAATAAACACCATCTGTGTGTTAACATTGAGTACATTACATAGACACGTATCGCCTCATTGGAGCATGTGGCCAGTGGTCAGTCACTTTCACAGGTCTGTGTAAAGGTTTGTCGCCTGTACTGGTGGAAGACCATATCCAACAGCCTATCAACCACAAGAGAGGGTTCCTGCGTTGTTCTTTCATTAGCAGTTTAATACAACTTCCTGGCAGATGAAAACTGTGTGCCACACCAAGACTCGAACTCGGGACCTTCGCCTTTCGCGGGCAAGTGCTCTACCAGTAGGTAGGAGACGAGGTACTGGCAGAACTGAAGCTTTGAGGACGAGTCGTGAGTCGTGCTTGGGTAGCTCAGACGGTAGAGCACTTGCCCGCGAAAGGCAAAGGTTCCGAGTTCGAGTCTCGGTCGGGCACACAGTATTAATCTGCCAGGAAGTTTCGCAGCAGCGCACACTCCACTGCAGAGTGAAAATCTCATTCTGGGAACATCCTCCAGGTTGTGGCTAAGCCATGTCTCCGCAATATCCTTTCTTCCAGGAGTGCTAGTTCTGCAAGGTTCGCAGAAGAGCTTCTGTGAAGTTTGGAATGTAGGAGAATAGGTACTGGCAGAACTGAAACTGTGAGGACGGGTCGTGAGTCGTGCTTCGGTAGCTCAGTTCGTAGAGCACTTGCCCGTGAATGGCAAAGGTCCAGAGTTTCAGCCTCGGTGCGGCACACAAGTTTAATCTGCTAGGAAGTTTCATGTCAGTGCAGACTCCGCTGCAGAGTGAAAATGTCATTCTGGAATTTAATACAACGTTTTTCAGCTGTAACACATGCAAGCAGTACATGACTACAGCTTTGTACAACGCCATACAATTTGTTTTTCTACCATGACTTAGAGGTCTGTGTCACACACATTTCGATGCACTGGCTCTTACAGAAAGCTGAACATCGCGTGATGTAAACTATGCAGCTCCCACAACACATAGGACGGTTGAAATAAAACATAGAGGTGATGATTCTCAATGACAAAAATGTTGAAGACATCGCAACATGCAGGAACTGGAAGAGTTTGTGGCATTGTAGAGCATTCCCAAACAGCTATCCAAAGTGATGATCTCTACAGTTAACCTCATCTTCCACAGTGACGGGGTAGCAGATGTATCAGTGTTCCGTTTCAAAGAGCATTGTTTCCTCATTTTACAGTTATGCCCCGGTGTTGACCATAACTGGAAGGTGCTGTTCACAAGGTGGTAGAGGTAAAAGAGGTACTGTTATCTTATTGGCGAAAAAAGTGAATGTGGACGGCATCGCAGCATACGGAAATAAGACGAGTTTGCAACAATGAGGAACACTTTCAAAGAACTGTCTGAAGCTGATGATCTCTACATTTACACCTGTGCTCCACAGTGACAAGCGGCATATATTCAGCATCCCACCAAGGCTCTTTCCATCAGCAAGTGTTGAAGTAAATCATTGTGTTGTAATCAAGAGTGTACCTGTGGATGGATGGGATGGGAAAGACTCCGTCAATATGGGATAATGCACTGTAATACCCACTGCAGTAGACAGTGCAATTAATTCTTAGCAATTTTACCAGTTGTTCTGTAATATCAACACCAGCCAATGACACAGCAGAATGCGTTGCAGTTTCTGTATCACCGCTAAATCACCGCTCCACTACTTTGCAAGTACCATACACTAGACTGCGAATGCAGAGAGATGACCGTGCAGTACGTCCATTTAGTCATATACACCAAAGTATACCAGACACCGTCCTATGCCGAAGCCACCCCACCACTCCGTGTACAGGCCACAAGTGACCCATCTGGACAATCCGACCGCCGTGTCATCCTCAGTGGAGGTTGCGGATAGCAGGGGCGTGGGGTCAGCACACCGCTCTTCCGGTCGTTATGATGGTATTCTTGACCGAAGCCGCTACTGTTCGGTCGAGTAGCTCCTCAATTGGCATCACAAGGCTGAGTGCATCCCGAAAAATGTCAACAGCGCATGGCAACCTGGATGGTCACCCATCCAAGTGCTGACCACGCCCGACAGCTCTTAACTTCGGTGATCTCACTGGAACCGGTGTATCCACTGTGGCAAGGCCCTTGCCTCTATACCAAAGCAGTAGGGATATCTACGTATTTCTATCACATCGACCATAGTGCAGAATTTAAGACTATCGCTAGTCATTTTTCTCTGTGAGGATGATGGTCACAGAGTATTCTTGCATTCATAGGATGAAGTTGGAGATTGACAGATCCCTCCCACATTATCCTTGACCAGTCCTATCTGCAACACGGTCGCCAGTTTAATATTCAACTGACCAGAAGTATGAGGGTCCTACACCCACTACATTCCGTATCTTGTGAAGGAACAGGGCGATCTGTATCTGTATCTACTGTTCCGCGAAGACTGTTCTGCACCAGTCTTACCCACGACACCCATCCAAGTGCACAAGACTTCTCCCGATGCGTGCATGTCTATGAGGGTAGGACCCCTTATCAGTGTACAGTAGAGTGTTGCGATGATATAACAGATGGTTAACAGGAAATGTGTGATTTATACATGATGGAGCTCCACATGGATGTGGACCAAAATGGTACTGAAACAGAGGATGACAGACTAAAGACCAAAATACTAAATGTCTTTTTCCAAAGCTGTTTCACAGAGGAAGACTGCACTGTAGTTTCTTCTCTAGATTGTCGCACAGGTGACAAAATGGTAGATATTGAAATAGACGACAGATGGATAGAGAAACAATTAAAATCTCTCAAAAGAGGAAAGGCCGCTGGACCTGATGGGATACCAGTTCTATTTTACACAGAGTACGCGAAGGAACTTGCCCCCCTTCTTGCAGCGGTGTACCGTAGGTCTCTAGAAGAGCGTAGCGTTCCAAAGGATTGGAAAAGGGCACAGGTCATCCCCGTTTTCAAGAAGGGACGTCGAACAGATGTGCAGAACTATAGACCTATATCTCTAACGTCTACTGGTTGTCGAATTTTGGAACACGTATTATGTTCGAGTATAATGACTTTCCTGGAGACTAGAAATCTACTCTGTGGGAATCAGCATGGGTTTCGAAAAAGACGGTCGTGTGAAACCCAGCTCGCGCTATTCGTCCACGAGACTCAGAGGGCCATAGACACGGGTTCACAGGTAGATGCCGTGTTTCTTGACTTCCGCAAGGCGTTCGATACAGTTCCCCACAGTCGTTTAATGAACAAAGTAAGAGCATATGGACTATCAGACCAATTGTGTGATTGGATTGAGGAGTTCCTAGATAACAGAACGCAGCATGTCATTCTCAATGGAGAGAAGTCTTCCGAAGTAAGAGTGATTTCAGGTGTGCCACAGGGGAGTGTCATGGGACCGTTGCTGTTCACAATATACGTAAATGACCTCGTAGATGACGTCGGAAGTTCACTGAGGCTTTTTGCAGATGATGCTGTGGTGTATCGAGAGGTTGTAACAGTGGAAAATTGTACTGAAATGCAGGAGGATCTGCAGCGAATTGACGCATGGTGGAGGGAATGGCAATTGAATCTCAATGTAGACAAGTGTAATGTGCTACGAATACATAGAAAGCTAGATCCTTTATCATTTAGCTACAAAATAGCAGGTCAGCAACTAGAAGCAGTTAATTCCATAAATTATCTGGGAGTACGCATTAGGAGTGAAATGATCATATAAAGTTGATCGTCGGTAAAGCAGATGCCAGACTGAGATTCATTGGAGGAATCCTAAGGAAATGCAATCCGAAAACAAAGGAAGTAGGTTACAGTACGCTTGTTCGCCCACTGCTTGAATACTGCTCAGCGGTGTGGAATCCGTACCAGATAGGGTTGATAGAAGAGATAGAGAAGATCCAACGGAGAGCAGCGCGCTTCGTTACAGGATCATTTAGTAATCGCGAAAGCGTTACGAAGATGATAGCTAAACTCCAGTGGAAGACTCTTCAGGAGAGACGCTCAGTAGCTCGGTACTGGCTTTTGTTGAAGTTTCGAGAACATACCTTCACCGAAGAGTCAAGCAGTATATTGCTATCAGAGAGATTAGAGCCCACACAGAAGCATACAGACAATCCATCTTTCCACGAACAATACGAGACTGGAATAGAAGGGAGAACCGATAGAGATACTCAGGGTACCCTCCGCCACACACCGTCAGGTAGCTTGCGGAGTATGGATGTAGATGTAGATGTAGATGTAGTCTGAACATTTCACGTAAGTCATCTGTGCTATCATTTCTGAATTATTATTCAAGTGTCTGGAGTCAGTACCAAGAAGGCACCAGCACGAGAGAAATGATTGTAGACAATAAACACACATTCCTATTGCTACATGGTTCTGCACTTAAAAATGTTATATCATTAAAGTTACATGGTTTCTTCAGCATTAGTCATGTGGAATGTGACGCTCTTAATACGCTAATACAGGATATATTTATACAACACCAGACATACAACCACTCTGCAAGTTTCCTATCCAAATCATTACAGTGATACACTATTCTGGTGTCCTACTAAGGCATCTTTAGTTTATATCCACCACTAGAGCTGCTTATAAATCAATTAGAATGAAGTCAGGTGACTGATGTTCTGTGTCTTAGAAAATTAATGGATTTTATGGGTCTTTTTGAGTTGGGAAGTACGTACGCTCATCATACTTCACGCGTCAGTCATGTTTAGTATTAGTAGTAGTAACGGTTTTGACAGATGCGGCTATGTCTCACTAGAAAACAGGGCGAGGAAAACACGACGTGAATATTTTCGATAGCTGATACATTGAGATACCACCCACGCCGTGCTACTCGAAAACGCACACGAAAAGCAGCAACTTCTTACGAGGGAGTAAGCAACACAATTAGTAGCCAAAGGAGATTTACCAGTCTTATTGCTGTTTACAGTAGCATCACCACAGCTCTGGTAACATTCCTCTAGCAAACAGAAGTCCTGGTCTGATGTTAGGTAGTTCTGCTCATGAGCAGGGTAATAAACAATTCCCAACACCACATCTCTGAAGTATATATGTGGAATCAGTTCACTCTCCTACAGAATGGCTTGATAAAGACATTGATTGAAACTTCCTGGCAGATTAAAACTGTGTGCCCGACCGAGACTCGAACTCGGGACCTTTGCCTTTCGCGGGCAAGTGCTCTACCATCTGAGCTACCGAAGCAAAGGTCCCGAGTTCGAGTCTCGGTCGGGCACACAGTTTTAATCTGCCAGGAAGTTTCATATCAGCGTACACTCCGCTGCAGAGTGAAAATCTCATTCTGGAAACATCCCCCAGGCTGTGGCTAAGCCATGTCTCCGCAGTATCCTTTCTTTCAAGAGTGCTAGTTCTGCAAGGTTCGCAGGAGAGCTTCTGTAAAGTTTGGAAGGTAGGAGACGGGATACTGGCAGAAGTAAAGCTGTGAGGACTGGGCGTGAGTCGTGCTTCGGTAGCTCAGATGGTAGAGCACTTGCCCGCGAAAGGCAAAGGTCCCGAGTTCGAGTCTCGGTCGGGCACACAGTTTTAATGTACCAGGAAGTTTCATATCAGCGCACACTCCGCTGCAGAGTGAAAATCTCATTCTGGAAAGACATTGATTCTTCTCCTTAATACGTAAGGAATAACACTGCTTGTGAGAACCAATTATAATTCGGTAATAGCTGTATCCGATTGCGTGTGTGAGAACACAATTTTGGATTGGGATACATATGTTTTGCTTTCTTTAATATCGTGCATCTGTGTAATACTTATATCGCCTCTGTTGAAGTACGTATTACGAAAACGCACTTAGTTTACAGATGGAGGGGGAGGGTTAAAACTGACTGCAGACAGAGCATAACTTTTAAGCTTTTCTCGGTCTTGAGTGTCTGGGTACCCCGAACTCACCTCAGTTACCCACATTTCATGGTAATTTTTCCCTAATTTTATGTATTCTCAGTCAGTTTACGTAATTTTGCAAGTTTTTTTACGCCATTTTACACATTTCGTCGTATTTGCCTCAGCTTTACGAATTTCCCATCAATTTGTGTAATTAAACCAGTTATTCTCAATTTCTACCGATTTTATGTATTTTTCATATTTCTTCGATAGTTTTCCGTATGTGTATAGTCATACTGCTGGCATACCCATGCGTAGTTTGATTTTATACGAGGATATTTGCGTGTCCTATACACCAGTCTACTAAAAAAACCCTAAGATTATCCCTCTTCCTGATGATCTACACACATACATTTTGGATAGGAAGATCATGAGAAACATAGTAACACTCGCCTCGTACCTAGTGTCCTTAGTTCATCTCTTTAGTACATTTTCTGAGTGTTCTGCCAATAAAACGCAGTCTTTGGTTTGCATTCCCCACAACGTTTTCTATGTGTTCACTCCATTTTAAGTTGTTCGTAATTGTGATTCTTAGGAATTTAGTTGAATTAGATTTGACTGATTTATTGGTAACCTAAGTAACGGTTTCCTTTTACCACTCATGTGGATGACTTCACACTTTTCATTATTTAGTGTCAATTGCCAGTTTTCGCACCATACAGATATCTTTTCTAAAACGTTTTGCAATTGGTCTTTATCTTCTGATGATTTTGCTAGGCGATAAACGACAGCATCGTCTGCAAACGACTTAAGACGGCTGCTCAGATTGTGCCGTAAGTCGTTTATATGCATAAGGGACAGCAAAGGGTCTATAACACGACATTGGGGAGCGCCAGAAATCACTTCTGTTTCACTCGATGACTTTCCGTCAGTGACTACGAACAGTGCTCTCTCTGGCAGAAAATCAAGAATCCAGTCACATAAGTGAGACGACATTCCATAAACACATAATTTCACTACAATCCGCTTGTGTGGTACAGTGCCAAAAGCCATCCGGTAATCCAGGAATACTAAATCAATTTGAAATCCCTTATGAACAACACTCAAAACTTCGTTTGAGTAAAGAACCAGTTGTGTTTCACAAGAACGACGTTTTCTAAATCTGTGTCGAGTGTGTGTCAATAGACCGCTCTCTTCGAGGTGATTCATGATGTTCGAACACGATACATGTGCCAAAATCCTGCTGCATATCGACGTTAATGATATGGGCGTGTAATTTCGTGGATTACTCATACTACCTTTCGTGGATATTGGTGTGGCCTGTGCAACTTTCCACTCTTTGGGCAAGGATCTTTCATCGAGCGAGCAATTGTGTATGATTGTTAAGTACAGAGCTATTGCATCAGCATGCTCTGAAAGGAACTTAATTGGTAACAATCTGGACCGGAAGACTTGAATTATTAAGTAATTTAAGTTCACTACTCCGAGGATATCTACTTCTAAATTACTCATGTTGGCAACTGTTCTTGATTCGAATTCTGGAAAATTTACTTCGTCTTCTTTCGTAAAGAAATTTCAAAAGGCTGTGTTTAGTAACTCTGCTTTGGCAGCACTGTCGTCGACAGTATTTACGCTGCTATTGCACAGAGAAGGCACTGGTTGTGTCTCGTGGCAAGACTCTAGTCGCTAGCATACTTTTCATACGGCCACAATCTCTTTGGGTTTTCTGTCAGATTTCGAAACAAAGTTTCGTTGTGGAAACTATTATAAGTATCTATTATAAGTATCTCGCATTGAAGTCTGCGCTAAATTTCGAGCTTCTGTAATAAATCGCCATTCTAGAAAATCTTGCGTTCGTTTATATTTGCAATGGTTTTTCGTTGTTTCTGCATCAGTGTTCTGACCCGTTTGGTGTACCAAGAGGAATCAGCTCCGTCGTTCGTTAAATTATTTGCTATAATTCTCTCAATTGCTGTCGATATTATTTCTTTGAGTTCAAGCCACGTCTGGTCTACGTGTACATTGTTAATTTGCAAGGAATGGAGATTGTCTCTCAGGAAGGCGTCAAGTGAATTTTTGTCTGCTTTTCTGAACAGATATATTTTTTGTTTATTTTTGGAGGATTTTGGGATTACAATATTCAGTCTCGCTACCACAACCCTGCGTTCACTAATCCCTGTACACGTTTTGATGTTCGTTATTAGCTCAGTATTATTTGTTGCTAAGAGATCAAGCGTGTTTTCACAATCGTTTACTATTCGCTTGCGCTCATGAACTAACAACTCTAAATAATTTTCAGAGAATACGTTTAGCGCTATTTCGGATGATGTTTTATGCGTACCTCTGGATTTAATCATGTATTTCCCCCAACAAATTGAGGGCAAATTAAAGTCACCAGCAACTAACTATAATTGTGTGAGTCCGGTGTTTGAAATTAAACTCAAATTTTCTGTGATTCTTTCAGCTATTGTATCATCTGAGTTGGGAGATCGGTTCAAGGATGCAATTATTATTTTATTCGGTTGCCACAAATGACCTATGCCTATACTGGCTCAAAGGAACTATCTACTTCATATCTGCTACAAAATAAGCTACTTCTAACAGCAACAAGCACGCTACCGCCAACTGTGTTTAGCCTGTCCTTATTGAACACCGTTATGTTCTTGGCAAAAAATCTCGGCTGAATTTATCTCCGGCTTTAGCCGGCTTTCAGTGCCTATAATGATTTGAGGATCAGTGCTTTCTCTTAGCGCTTGGAGCTCTGGTACTGTTCCAACAGAGTGGCTACAGTTTACAACTGTTATACCGATGGTTCCTGGATCTACGTTCTTCCTGCGTTCAGCCTGCACCATTTTAGACTGATGCCCTTCTTGCGTTTCCCTGAGACCCTCTAACCTAAAAAAAACCGCCCAGTCCACGCCACACAGCCCCTGCTACCCGTGTAGCCGCCTCCTGCGTATAGTAAACTCCTAACCTATTCAGCGGAACAAGAAACTCAATCACCCTATGGCGCATAGAGAGTAGCGTCCATGTGTTCCAGCATGTATATTCGATTTGGCTCTGTCAACAAGACCTGTGTGTTGTTGCGGATGATAGAGTTCTTATGCAAATATGTATGTGTGACTTTCCGATAAACCTTATGTTCCAATCGTCCATCATCCTGTCTCATAACCAAAACATCTCTGCTGATCACGAGTAAACTTGACCACGCCCACCTACACAGTATTTATGTCGCTCTGCCACGTCCGACTCGTCAGTCAGCAAGATTCAGAATCGCCATGAGCGCCTCTGAAGACGTCCAGCGCAGCTGTGAAGGAAATGTCACGAACAGAATAGTTTCTTTTCTCAGTAAGGGTTCGTTAACTCGTCCAGCAGGTAAACGATGGCAAGTCAATGCTAAGCGATGTTAACTGAACTCTGTTTGCATGTAAACAATGTAAAGTACTCAATGACACTTTTAAGAACAATATTTTGGATAGAATTTGTGATTTTAAAAATATGTCGTTACTCTAGGGATATTTTAAAATGACATCTTACCTGTATATAAAATCACAATGCACCTACTTGAAATATCATATTTATGAGAATTAATTGAAACTTTACTGCAGAATTTCTCAAAACGACCAACTTGTTCCTTATCACCATTCACAGCCAATGTCTTCAATAACCCCTGCTTCTTATATGCCCTATATTTTTATAACAAAGTTATCAGTCAGATTAACATTCTTATTTTATACTTGAAAAGAGAGACAGCATTGGTCGTATATTTTTATTATCGCAAAATCGATTTTCTGTCACTGAGTGACCATCTTCAGTGCTGTATTATATAACTTAAATTTGTAAGCACTGGTGTCAATAAGCTTACGGCAATCACATACGACCAATGCTGTCGCTCTTTTCAAGTATACCCATTATCTGGTCGTAGTGCACAGGACACTATGGAGTCGCCAATCAATTCTTATTTTAGGTCATGATCACGGTGTGGTATGTCTAGTTTATGACTTTTTTACATGAGGAAATTGTAGGCAGAATGTTCTTTTAACTGCATGTGTAACCTGTAGGGAACTTCTACCCCAGAGCCCGTAGTGGAGGCTGCAAAGGACAGGGAGAGAGAGATGGTTTGGGGGCTATAAATCCTGAGTGCAGCGACCTGGCTGTGTGAAGTGATTCTGGGAAACAGCACTCGGTGGATCGCACCTGTACAGGGACTTCTGGCGGTAGCACTCTCCTCTGCCTTGATGGGATCGGACAGGAGGGCGCCAGGCCGCAAAAGGCAGAGAAGGGGTGGAAGTAGCGCAGCAAAATTAGACTGTTTGCACTTCCCTATTTCGTCTCATCATGTGTCTCTCAAGTACTTGTTTAAGACAACTTTACCTCGCTCAGTCATAACTTGAAACGTGTCTTCTCTGACCCAGTGGTATAACTTGTCAAGCACGTCATTAATGGTAACTCAGTGCGTCATACATTTATAATTTTTGAGGATCTTTCTCACAGAGAAGAACATCAGTCTGGCTAAAATACTTTAGAAATGGCTGGACTGCAGTAAAGTATTTATTTGCAATAGTTATCGGTGATGCCAATTGGGGAGCAGCTCTGACTCAGAAGTAGCGGCTCCGGTCACGGAAACAGACGACGGCCGGGAGAGAGGTGTGCTGACCATGTGCCCCTCCACACCCAGTCACGCCTGTGGGCTCAGGAACAGAAGCGAGCGGTCGGTACCGTTGGGTCTTCCAAGGCCTGTTCGGACGGAGTTAGTTACACTACTGGCCATTAAAATTCCTACACCAAGAAGAAATGCAGATGATAAACGGGTATTCATTGGACAAATATATTATACTAGAACTGGCATGTCATTACATTTTCACGCAATTCGGGTGCACAGATCCTGAGAAATCAGTACCCAGAACAACCAACTCTGGACGTAATAACGGCCTTGATACGCCTGGGCATTGAGTCAGAGCTTGGATGGCGTTTACAGGTACAGCTGCCCATGCAGCTTCAACGCGATACCACAGTTCATCAAGAGTAGTGACTGGCCTATTGTGACGAGCCAGTTGCTCGGCCACCATTGACCAGACGTTTTCAATTGGTGAGAGATCTGGAGAATGTGCTGCCCAGGGCAGCAGTCGAACATTTTCTGTGTCCAGAAAGGCCCGTACAGGACCTGCAACATGCGGTCGTGCATGATCCTGCTGAAATGTAGGGTTTCGCAGGGATCGAATGAAGGGTAGAGCCACGGGTCGTAACACACCTGAAATGTAACGTCCACTGTTCATAGTGCCGTCAATGCGAACAATAAGTGACCGAGACGTGTAACCAATGGCACCACATACCATCACGCCGGGTGATACGCCAGTATGGCGACGACGAATACACGCTTCCAATGTGCGTTCACTGCGATGTCGCCAAACACGTATGCGACCATCATGGTGCTGTAAACAGAACCTGGAGTCATCCGCAAAAATGACGCTCTGCCATTCGTGCACCCAGGTTCGTCGTTGAGTACACCATCATAGGCGCTTCCGTCGTGATGCAGCGTCAAGGGTAACCGCAGCCATAGTCTCCGAGCTGATAGTCCATGCTGCTGCAAACGTCGTCGAACTGTTCGTGCAGATGGTTGTTGTCTTGCAAACGTCCCCATCTGTTGACTCAGGGATCGAGACGTGGCTGCATGATCCGTTATAGCCATGCGGATAAGATGCCTGCCATCTCGACTGCTAGTGATAAGAGGCCGTTGGGATCCAGCACGGCCTTCCGTATTACCCTCCTGGAAGCATCGATTCCATATTCTGCTAACAGTCATTGGATCTCGACCAACGCCAGCAGCAGTGTCGCGATACGATAAACCGCAATGGCAGTAAGCTACAATCCGGCCTTTGTCGAAGTCGGAAACGTGATGGTACGAATTTCTTCTCCTTACGCGAGGCATCACAGCAACGTTTCACCAGGCAACGCCGGTGAACTGGTGTTTGTGTATGAGAAATCGGTTGGAAACTTTCCTCATGTCAGCAAGTAGTAGGTGTCGCTACCGGGGCCAACCTTGCATGAATGCTCTGAATGGCTAATCATGTGCATATCACAGCATCTTCTTCCTGTCGGTTAAATTTCGCGTCTGTAGCACGTCACCTTGGTGGTGTATTAATTTTAATGGCCAGTAGTGTAAGCCCCTCAGCAAGTACTTGCAGAAGTTACTTGCAAGTGGACACGCGCCTTTTAAGATTTCGTGTACTTGTGGAAACGTCTACATGGGAACTGCCAGGAGAAGCGTGAAGACGCGAGTAAGACTGAAAAAAAAAAAAAACTAAAAGTCTCTGCCGAACAGGGAAAACAGAAAAATCTTTTGTAGTAGAGCATGCTCTTCAGTCAGGAAATCATGAAATGAAGTTTTCCGAAACTAAAAATTTATCTACTACGACGGACTGTTATCCACTACAATATAGGTGAGCCATCGAAATACACAGGGTGGTCCTGGCCAAATATCTCACGAAATAAGCATCAAACGAAAAAGCTACAAAGAACGAAACTCGTCTAGCTTGAAGCGGGAAACCAGATGGCGCTATGGTTGCCCCTCTGCCATAGGTCAAACGGATATCAATTGCTTTTTTAAAAATAGGAACCCCCATTTTTTTATTACATATTCGTGTAGTACGTAAAGAAATATGAATGTTTTAGTTGGACCACTTTTTTCGCTTTGTGATAGATGGTGCTGTAATAGTCACAAACGTATAAGTACGTGGTATCACGTAACATTCCGCCAGTGCGGACGGTATTTGCTTTACCTGTGTTAAAATGGACCGTTCATCAATTGCTGGAAAGGTCGATATCGTGTTGATATATGGCTATTATGATCAAAATGCCCAACGGGCGTGTGCTATGTATGCTGCTCGGTATCCTGGACGACATCAAGTGTCCGGACCGTTCGCCGGTTGTTACGTTATTTAAGGAAACAGGAAGTGTTCAGCCACATGTGAAACGTCAACCACGACCAGCAACAAATGATGATGCCCAAGTAGGTGTTTTAGCTGCTGTCGTGGCTAATCCGCAAATCAGTAGCAGGCAAATTGCGCGAGAATCGTGAATCTCAAACACGTCGGAGTTGAGAATGCTACATCAACATCGATTGCACCCGTACCATATTTCTGTGCACCAGGAATTGTATGGCAACGACTTTGAACGCCGTGTACAGTTCTGCCACTGGGCACAAGAGAAATTACGGGACGATGACAGATTTTTTGCACGCGTTCTATTTAGCGACGAAGGGTCATTCACCAACTGCGGTAACATAAACCGGCGTAAACGCACTGTTGGGCAACGGAAAATCCACGATGCCTGCGACAAGTGGAACATCAGCGATCTTGGCGGGCTAATGTATGGTGCGGCGTTATGGGAGGAAGGATAATTGGCCCTCATTGTATCGATGGCAATCTAAATGGTCCAATGTATGATGATTTCCTACGTAAAGTTCTACCGATGATACTACAAGTTGTTTCACTGCATGACAGAATGGCGGTGTACTTCCAACATGATGGATGTCCGGCACATAGCTCGCGTGCGGTTGAAGCGATATTGAATAGCATATTTCATGACAGGTGGATTGGTCGTCAAAGCACGATACCATGGCCCGCACGTTCACCGGATCTGACGTCCCCGGATTTCTTTCTGTGGGGAAAGTTGAAGGATATTTGCTATCGTGATCCACCGACATCTCCTGACGACATGCGGCAGCGCGTTGTCAATGCATGTGCGAACATTACGGAAGAGGAACTACTCGCTGTTGAGAGGAATGTCGTTACACGTATTGCCAAATGCATTGAGGTTGACGGACATCATTTTGAGCATTTATTGCTTTAATGTGGTATTTACAGGTAATCACGCTGTAAAAGCATGCGTTCTCAGAAATGATAAGTTCACAAAGGTGCATGTATCACATAGGAACAACCGAAATAAAATGCTCGAACGTACCTACTCTCTGTACTTTAATTTAAAAAACCTACCTGTTACCAACTGTTCGTCTAAAATTGTGAGCCATATGTTTGTGACTATTACAGCGCCATGTATCAGAAAGCGAAAAAAGTGGTCCAACTAAAACATTCATATTTGTTTACGTACTACACGAATATGTAATAAAAATTGGGGTTCCTATTTAAAGAAACGCAGTTGATATCCGTTTGACCTATGGCAGCACCATCTAGCGGGCCAACCATAGCGCCATCTGCCTTCCCCCTTGAAGCTAGACAAGTTTAGTTTTTTGTAGTTTTTTGGTTTGACGCTTATTTAATGCGATATTTGGCCCGGTCACGATCAATGGACCACCCTGTATATGAGCACAGTCCATCGAAATGGTAGCGAAGCCTGACTGTGATTAACTTCGGTGATCCACGGGAACCGACGTTAGCACTGCGGCAAGGCCGTTGGCATACAAGAGAGATAACCAATAATAATCGGTTGTGAGTACACCGATAGCCATCTGTGGGGATTTGTCGAAAATTCGTAGATTGTATTCCAATGGTTCCCTTGACGACGACGTTGACGTATTGATATGCGCCATCCATCTCAAGAGGACTTACGAGATGCGACGCAAAAATTTGTGGTAAGGTCTCATGGGACCAAACTGCTGAGGTCATCGGTCCCCAAGCTTACGCGCTACTTAATCTAACTTAAACTAACTTACACTAAGGACCACACACACACACACACACCCGTGCCAGAGGGAGGACTCGAACCTCCGATGGGGGCAGCCGCACGGACCGTGACAAGGCACCTGAGACCGCGCGGCTATCCCGAGATGTGACGCAACTAGCAAAGTAGACTGGTATCTAGAAATGCATGTGAGGTATTGCGGACTGCTCCTATATCGTAATACCAGTGAAAATACTGCTTGAGTGACTTTGTTATTTACCCTGGAAGTGGCGCGGAGGTGTCGACTTGCACGTTACAACGGAAGACGATTTCAATATACGACAGTGTCTAGCTATTACAGAATACTGGCATGCAAGGATGACAGTTGCAGCAATGTATTTCAGATCCCCTAGACGGTAGCAAACGAGTAACCAACTGATAACAATTAAAACTAGCGTACCTAATATCCGATGGAAATTTAGGTAACATGAAAGGACCATTACGACACAAAATATCGTGGACCCACGAAGGTACTGAAAAAAAAACCAAAACCACACAGAATCAAAATTTAAAGAACTTAGTTGTTTATAAGAGTCGAGTGACATAAGAGGGAAACAGTGGTTGGGAAGGGAGTGAGACAGGGTTGTAGCCTATCCACGATGTTATTCAATCTGCATATTGAGAAAGCACTAAAGGAAACAAAAGAAAGATTCGGAGTAGGTATTAAAATCCATGGAGAAGAAATAAAAACTTACAGGTTCGCCGATGACATTGTAATTCTGTCAGAGACAGCAAATGACTTGGAAGAGCAGTTGAACGGAATGGACAGTGTCTTTAAAGGAGAATATAAGTTGAACATCAACAAAAGCAAGACGAGGATAACGGAATGTAGTCGTATTGAGTCGGGTGATGCTGATGGAGTTAGATTAGGAAATGGGACACGTAAAGTAGTAAAGGCGTTTTGCTATTTGGGGAGCAAAATAACTGATGATGGTCGAAGTAGAATGAATATAAAATGTAGACTGGCAATGGCAAGGAAAGCGTTTCTGAAGAAGAGAAATTTGTTAACATCGAGTATGGATTCAAGTGCCAGGAATTCGTTTCTGAAAGTATTTGAATGAAGTGTTGGCATGTACGAAAGTGAAACATGGAAGATAAATAGTTTGGACATGAAGAGAATAGAAGATTTCGAAATGTGGTGCTACAGTAGAATGCTGAAGATGAGATGGGTAGATCACATTATTAATGAGGAGGTCTTGAATAGAATTGGGGAGAAGAGGAGTTTGTGGCACAACTTGACTGCGAGAAGAAATCGGTTGGTAGGACATGTTCTGAGGTATCAAGGGATCACCAATTTAGTATTGGAGGGCAGCGAAGAGGGTAAAAATCGTAGAGGGAGACCAAGAGATGAAGACACTAAACGGATTCGGAAGGATGTAGGTTGCAGTAGATACTGGGAGATGAAGAAGCTTGCACAGGATAGAGTAGCATGGAGAGCTGCATCAAACCAGTCTCAGGACTGAAGACCACAACAACAACAAAAACACTTGTTTGTCGAGTATTCCATTGTTGAGTATTCCATAAAACAGGCGTACAAAACGTCCGGTCTACGGAAATATAGGTTACATCATGGACCCACAATGGAGTCATAACTATAAAACCAAACCCATAGGTAGTCAAAATTTAAAAGATTCTGTGAACATAGTTCTTTACAGTCACGAACATCCATATAATCAACGTTAAATTACAATTAGAATTTGGGGAAATAAAAAGAGGAATCAAAACAAACAGAAGGGAAATAGAGTTCTTTGGAAAACCTAGAGCACGATTTTCTCATTACATGAAAGTAGGCACTGTAACAGTTATTTTCATAAAACAATATGGGACTAATAAGGTAGCCATGAATAAAGAATATGTATTTGATCTAAGTTGAACGGATTTTACTTCACATTTTTATCGATACAGTTCTTCTCGTTACAGACTTGTAACGAAAATTAATAAGTATCATTTTCGACAGCCAATTGAGAGTTTCTTTGGATGATCCTAGTTTAAAATCTTTCTTTCCAGAAAATATGCTGTCACACGTATTTATATTTACATAACTCAAAGCCTGTTAGCCGGCCGTCGTGGCCGAGCGGTTCTAGGCGCCTCAGTCGAGAACCGCGCGACCACTACGGTCGCAGGTTCGAATCCTGCCTCGGGCATGGATGTGTGTGATCTCCTTAGGTTAGTTAGGTTTAAGTAGTTCTAAGTTCTAGGGGACTGATGACGTCAGATGTTAAGTCACGTAGTGCTCAGAGCCATTTGAACCAAAGCCTGTTAGTTACTTTATAAATACTTTAGGACATTACACAAGTGTCGTGTGTTCTTCATTCATAATGTCCCTACTTCGCATTATGGCGATCGAACGGATTCTAGTGCTCCCAGAATTCACAGACAGCAGCTGCTCAGATCCAAAGACATGTAACACAAACAGCGTAGCAAAAGACTCGAGTGATACGCGACGGTACCTGTTGTCTTATCAGCGGTCAGCTGATAACGTTTGTCCTATTCCTCGTACGTAGGCGATCACCGGTAGCCATCGCTTTGAACGTTTCACGTCAGTAGCAGACGAGAACGGCCGCATCCAGAATGGGGAACGCCGAATCAGCTCAAGATGCGCAGTCGGTAAGTTGTGTCACTGTGATCGTGTGTGAGGCTACAAGCCGACTAAATTACTTCAGTGCGTGCCTTGAGGACCACAACAACCTTCCGGCAGACGACCGCTTCGGCTCTGATTCAGATACAAACGTTTTCCTTCTTGAAAAACTGCATGTTGGTTTCTGTCTCGGGTTTCTCGCCCGACGTTCGTCACCCTCCATTGCTGGTGGCTGACCGGACAGTCAAATGGTTCAAATGGCTCTGAGCACTATGGGACATAACATCTGAGGTCATCAGTCCCCTAGACTTAGAACTTCTTAAACCTAACTAACCTAGGGACATCACACACATCCATGCCAGAGGCAGGATACGAACCTGCGACCGTAGCAGTGGCGCGGTTCTGGACTGAAGCGCCTACAACCTCTCGGCCACAGCGGCCGGCGTGGACCGGACAGTGCACCATCAGCAATGGAAGGTGAAACGTTGACAATGCCAGCCACTCGTGCTGGTAAAGCGTGAGAAAAAATCATCAAGCCAACGTTGGTCGAAGAACCCGAGATATAAGGCAAGGCATTTTGTCAAGTGGCCACGAAAGCCTTAACAATTTTCTCTTCTTCTCTGAATACAATCCACTATTTGAGAAATAACACAGGTCTTTTTAATTTTTTTATCTATTCCGTCACTCGGCAGCTCGCTTTCTAACATTCTGCGTGGTGTCTGTTTGTTCTATATCGTTTCTCCCTACCACTTTCGCGCAACGACACTCTGAGCGTGGCATTTAGGAAATTGACTAGTTTGAACCTGGGACCTGTTGCTGGTAAGGAGACGCCAGACCACACATGACATGTAGAGTTCAGAAGAGTTCAGTGAGACTAGCGATGATATAACCAAATACTTAATGAATTCAGCGTCAGCTCCACTGCACTCCCTGTAAAAGAATCTTAATACTAACTAAATTTAGTGGAAGGGATTCAAGGCTTTCCTATTTTTAGTTAGCTGGTAAAATAACGTCGAAAAAGCAGTTAAGTTTACCATTGGAAATTTTATTCTACTCACAAAACATTGTTTATAAATTGCACTATTGATAAAAGGAAATATTTTAATACAGGATGATAAAAACCAATTGCGTTCAACAAAAATGTGAACGAATATTCCCTGAATGGGTTTCCAAGTTCTACAATGGATCGAAGGATGACCTATGCCATATCAAATCTATAATCTAGATTTAAGTTTCATAAAAGAGAAAACTATCAAAATGGTCTACAGTGACCCTCAATTATCTTTAATTACCTATCTAACTTGTCACGAATTACAGTGGCTGATGTGGCTTCTCAATAATTATATAACAGAAAAATCATCGGGTTTCAGATTTTTACTTCAAGTAGCAAATGTGAACACCATGAGATTTAATTGACGATCGACACTAGTATTAAGTAAGAAGGGGATGTAACAGATGAGACTTCTGCAGTTCTGAGTGAAGCCTTATGCGCTCAAAAATGCGGTATCGCGCGCGTTCATTACCTTGTCGGTGGTTAGGCAGCGTCAGGGGGCGGCGGGCGGCACAGCTCCACGCACCTCGCCGTCTCGGAAGCAACTCTCTCCTAGCTTCTCCTTACTACAATTTACCGAAGTTGGTGTTAAAAAGAAAGGTATCTGGCTGTGTTTCCAACTGACCAATCAGGGTCTCAATGTTAACCTTAAGCTCTGCTTACAAAAATTCTTTCTATCCAATGAGAAACGTTATACTTTTCGTGGTGGGGCAATGTTTTTAAAGT
Organism: Schistocerca piceifrons; assembly: GCF_021461385.2. NCBI lineage: Eukaryota > Metazoa > Arthropoda > Insecta > Orthoptera > Acrididae > Schistocerca > Schistocerca piceifrons. Next base: position 154,379,198 of record NC_060146.1, on the reverse strand, counting down.
TTGCAACGTAACAGAGACGCGAAAAAGTCTTGCAGCTGGTGTGGCCCTTTTAGTGTTATCGTAAGATCTATACTGTTCTTCTGGAGGGCTCTACCTTTTAACATGGGCTGGGGGTGATCTTGGCAGTCGGCTGGCGACGTGGGTGTCCGTCCCTTATCGTAGGGCCTTCTAGCTTAACACGGTTTTGCTCTCAGCTTCTGTTCTCGTTTCTTCCCTCGGAACTGCGTCTGTTTCACGGTGGGAAGGTATGACGTGCATTTAGGCGTTCTTATGTTAGTCTGTGCTGTTCCATTTGCTCACTCGTTGATCGTATTACTCTGGTTAATTTAATGTTAGAATTTATTCGGAGCTATGTGACATACTGCCGGATTTACTTATCATGTCAGGGTTTTCATGGAAGGTGTTGGATTTGCCTGACACCTTACAGCTTTATTCTCACAGAGTTACCTCAGCCAGTGATGTAGCCCAATCGGAAGTAGGTTCGGAATGGCACTGTTATGTGGTAAAACGGCATGCTGTTGTTGTAATCGTCAATCTTAAGACTATTTAGAAACAGTTCTTCAAGGGACTCTTCTGTTTAGCTTAATTTTGGGCCTGCCAGCTGTGGTCAACCGTTAGTCTCTTCTACAATCATTCTCTCCACAGTCTGATACAGTGCATCATTAGTTATCAGATTCACCAGCATAATCACCATCTGTAGCTCATTTTGAAGTTCCTATACTCACCATGTGTGTAATGTTTATAGAAAAGGAACTGATATAGGCATGTGTATTCAAATACAGAGATATATAAACAGGCAGAATACAGCGCGCTGTGGCCGAGCGGTTCTAGGCGGTTCAGTCTGTAACCGCGCAACCGCTACGGACGCAGGTTCGAATCCTACTTCGGGCATGGATGTGTGTGATGTCCTTAGGTTAGTTAGCTTTAAGTAGTTCTAAGTTCTAGGGGACTGATGACCTCAGCTGTTAAGTCCCATAGTGCTCAGAGCCATTTGAACCAATTTTGTAGAATACGGCGCTGCGGTCGGCAACGCCTATGTAAGATAACAAGTATCTGGCGCAGTTGTTAGTTTGGTTATTGCTGTTACAATGGCAGTGTATCAAGATTTAAGTGAGTTTGAACGTGGTGTCATAGTCGGCGCACGAGCGACAGGACACAGCATTTCCGAGGTAGCGATGAAGTGGGGATTTTCCCGTACGATAATTTTCACGAGTGTATAGTGAATATCGGGAATCCGGTGTCCACCTCCGTAGCGTAGCGTTAACGTTACCACGCAGGGGGCCCGGGTTGGATTCCCGGCAGGGGACTGGGTGTTGTGTGTCCTTCGTCATCATTTTCATCGTCATTGACTAGCAAGTCGCCGATGTGGCGTCACCTAAAAAGGACTTGCAATACGGCGGCCGAACTCCCCCGCATGGGGCCTCCCGACCAACAATGCCCTACGATCATTTTCATTTTTCATCGTGAATCCGGTAAAGTTTCAAATCTCCAGCATTGCTGCGGACGGGAAAAGATCCTGCAAGAAGGGGACCAACGACGACTGAAGAGAATCGTCCAACGTGACAGAAGTGCGACCCTTCGGCAAATGGCTGCAGATTTCAACGCTGGGCCACCAACAAGTGTCAGCGTGCGAACCATTCAACGAAACATCATCGATATGGGCTTTCTGAGCAGAAGCCCACTCATGTACCCTTGCTGACTGCATGACACAAAGTTTTACGCCTCATCTGAGCCCGTCAACAGTGACATTGGACTGTTGATGACTGGAGACATGTTGCTGGGATGGACACGTACGGGTATGGAGACAACTTCATAAATCCATGGACTCTGGATGTCAGCAGGGGTCTGTACAAGCTGGAGGAGGATCTGAAATGGTATGGGACGTGTGCAGTTGGAGTGATATGGGACCCCTGACGCATCTAGATATGGTTGTGACAGGGGACACCTACGTAAGCATCCTGTCTGATCACCTGCATACATTCATGTTCATCGTGCATTCCGAAAGACTTGGGCAATTGTATTAGGACAATGCGACGCCCCACACGGCTAGAATTCTAGAATTCCTACAAAGTGGCTCCAGGAATACTGTTCTGACAAATGTTTTTTATTTCAGTCTTTGATCACAATATCAATTCTTTTGACGATGACCGGTTTCAGTCAGTAATGACTGTCCTCAGATCTGACTGACTGACTGAAACCGGACATCGTCAAAAGAACTGATATTGTGATCAAAGACTGGAATGAAAAACATTTGACAGTATTGGGTCACTGTTCAAACACGCGACTAGAGTTTAATCACTTCCGCTGGCCACCAAACTACCCAAACATGAACACTATTGAGCATATCTGGGTTGCCTTGCAACGTGCTGTTCAGAAGGTCGGATCGGTTACGAAATGAAAACCACGGTGAACATCAAGAACGATCTTTTTTTTAACATTTAGCTAAATCCTACAGTGACTTCCCCACATTGTCGCCGCTCCAACTTTAGACATATGTGAAAGCATGTACCAATGTTCCGGTACCCTTATAAGGCAGCCGCCTCTACCTTCCGCCAGTTCTGCACACTGGTCTGTAACCCGTTGTCTGTGCCAAAATTCTGTCTTCATAGCCAGCGGTTCATGTGAGCAAAGAGATGAAAGTCAGGGGAATCCAGTTCAGGTCTGTGGATGATGAAAAACTTCCTATGTGTAACTCTGCAGGAGCACCTTTTCCGAAGCTTTAGTGTGCGACCGAGCATTATCATGAAGAAGGACAGAGCCTGATGACAACATTCCTCTTCGCTTGTTTTGAAGTGCTCTTCGTAGACAGTTTTCTTGACCCACTTGATTCACTCGCTGAACAGGATGATCAGTTGACAGTCGCATCGTTCCCTGACTGACTGCTTCATGTTCGTCCGTATATCCGATACTGCAGTGTCTGTGTTACTCTGAATTACGGTACAAGGCACTGCGGCGACTACAGCTCTTATGAAACACACTTAATGTATTCGGAATGAATATGGACATCCTGCCTCGGACACGGATGTGTGTGATGCCCTTAGGTTAGTTAGGTTTAAGTAGTTCTAAGATTTTTTTGGAGGGGGGGGGGGGGGCTGACGACCTCAGATGTTATGACCCATAGTGCTCAGAGCCATTTGAATCAATTTTGAATATGGACAACCATCAACTGTAGAATGGAATGACGACAGTGGAAAATATATACCGGATCGGCATTCGAACCCGGATTTTCTGCTTATAGCGGTCGGTCACCTTACCATTTGGCTATCCGAGCATGACTCACGGCCGACAACCTGCTGCTTATTGAAGTTTTGGAACACGACGCCACAATTAACGCCCAGCGAAAAGTCGATATTTGGTAAAAAATAAAATGCGCAATCGAGTCTAAATGTCCAGCAATACTGACGGACGGGATCATTCTGATGCAGGATAATGGCTGCCCAGTTGTTGCCAAAACTTTATCGACTACGTTGTTACTCTGGGAATCCCTTCCACATCCTCCATACAGTCCCGATCTCTACCCATGCGATTTCCATAATTTTGGAGCTCTGAAGAAGGACATTCGTGGTCGTCGATTGGCTTCAGGTAAAGCCTTTAGTACAGTCATGGTATTGTTGGCAACCCCAAAACCTTTTCCATTAAGGCTTTGACAGTCTGACTGTCATATTAAGATAAATGTATCAACAGTTTACCTATTTTTTGAGGTAATAAACAATTTACTTAGTGAAACTTCCTGGCAGCTTAAAACTGTGTGCCGGACCGAGACTCGAACTGGGGACCTTTGCCTTTCCCGGGCAAGTGCTCTACCACTGAGCTACCCAAGCACGACTCACGCCCCCTCCTCACTGCTTTACTTCTGCTAGTATCACGTCTCCTACCTTCCAAACTGTATAGAAGCTCTCTTGCGAAACTTGCACAACTAGCACTCCTGAAAGAAGTTTCGCAGGAGAGTTTCTGTAAAGTTTAGAAGGTAGGAGACGAGATACTAGCAGAAGTAAAGCTGTGAGAAGGGGCGTGAGTCGTGCTTGGGTAGCTCAGTGGTAGAGCACTTGCCCACAAAAGGCGAAGGTACCGAGTTCGAGTCTCGGTCTGGCACACAGTTTTAATCTGTCAGGAAGTTTCAATCGTTAGGAAATTCAATACTCCGAGATCCACTGTCTCGAGAGTGTGCTGAGAATACTACAGGTATTTACCTCTCACCACGGAAGGATGTATCTACACACTGTAAAACTTTCACACATGCAGAATGAAAACTGTATTTTAACAAAAGTAGTGTGCATTTCCTTTGCAGTGACCCACGTATATCTGTAACATTCAGCTGTTTGACCATACCACTGCTTCTAGGCTCAGTTAATTCCGCAGGATACCTTGCGCTTGGTCTGCTTACAAATATCTCAGTGCACATCTCGCATAACATATCAACTCCTTGTCACCTGCTCATAACCTGAACAGAAGATGCCACTTACATACTATCCTAGCTGTGCCCATACATAAAACAATGCTTTGCTGTGTTTAAGAAAATGCCGAAGCACTTACATTTCTCAGCCTCATAACTTTTCGCTAAAAAATTAACGCAGAGGGCCACTTTCTCTCTTTCACACAGTAAATTACATGCTTGGATCTTTCACCAATTATGCTCCTTACTCGCCAGCCGCGGTGGCCGTGCGGTTCTAGGCGCTCCAGTCCGGAGCCGCGCTGTTGCTACGGTCGCAGGTTCGAATCTTGCCTCGGGCATGGGTGTATGTGATGTCCTTAGGTTAGTTAGGTTTAAGTAGTTCTAAGTTCTAGGGGACTGATGACCACAGCAGTTGGGTCCCATAGTGCTCAGAGCCATTTGAACCATTTTTTTTTGCTCCTTTCTCTTTCCATATGTCAATCAGACACGCCTGTTTCTTCCCCCCATCCCTTTCCTACTTGTGTTCTGTGACCTTCGTCTGTCTCTCCTCCTCACAACTCTTTTCTCACGTCAATTGTTGCCATCGGTTTCTGTCATTGTTGCCAGCCCAAAATAAGTTACATCCGCTACGAGCATATTCAAATTCTGCCTCATTCCCCTGTAATATATAATGTAATTTACAATACTTAAAGCCCACACCAATTACTGGCGATTTATGAGCTAAATAAGGGATTATAAACAAGCATCTTCATAGATTTCTAGCCATGTCACTTGACAATCAGCAACACCAAGTACGACAGAGATGAATCTGAAAATCGTGAATCATTCACAAGGTCGCTGATAATACACTGAAGGGCCAAAGAAACTGGTACACCTGCCTAATATCGTGTAGGGCCCCCACGAGCACGCAGAAGTGCCGCATGGACTCGACTGATGTCTGAAGTAGTGTTGGAGGGAATTGAAATCATGAATCCTGCAGGGCTGTCTATAATTCCGTAAGAGTACGAGTGAGTGGAGATCTCTTCTCAACAGCACGTTGTAAGGCATCCCAGATACGCTCAATAATGTTCATGTCCGTCATGTGGTTAAACTCAGAAGAGTGTTCCTGGTGCCACTCTGTAGCAATTCTGGACGTGTGGGGTGTCGCATTGTCCTGCTGGAATTGCCCAAGACCGTCGGAATGCACATTGGTCATGAATGGATGCAAGTGATCAGGGAGGATGCTTGCGTACGTGTCACCTGTCAGAGTCGTATCTAGACATATCAGGGGTCTCATATCATTCCAACTGCACACGCCCCACAACATTACAGAGCGTGCACCAGCTTGAACAGTCCCCTGCTGACCTTCAGGGTCCATGGATTCATAAGGTTGTCTCCATAACTGTATACGTCCATCTCCTTCATACAGTTTTAAAAGAGACTCCTCAGAGCTGGCAATATGTTTCCAGTCATCAACAGTCCAATGTCTGTGTTGACGGGCCCAGCGAAACGCAACTGCGCCAGACACTTCTCGTCTTATATAGGCGTTGCTGACCGGAGAGCCGTATTCTACTTGTTTGTCTATGTCTGCATTCGAACACGTATGACTTTACGATTTTTTTATCGCTTCAGTGTATAATAATTGTAGTTTGACACAACAGGTACTTTGCTGTTTACACGAGATCTGAACTTGCGAAGGCGTAGGGAATTCTTTTACAAGGGGATTTGTTAGCTTTATTTACGAAAAGTTTCATTGTATTTAAAATGTCTTCATTTATTGTTTTTGGAGAGAATAACTGTTTTCTCGATTTTTTCTCATCTCGTGCAAGCACACTCCCGTATTCCCCTTACTTCTTTGGTGTTGAACAGCCCATTATAACATTCATTATGTAGGAGGTTTACACCTTTAACGCTAGTAAATTCAGATCACACACGTCCGATTAACACGACTTGTTGTCTCGTGTGTCAGTTGTTGCTTTAATTAATAGTAACGGGTATTATGGTCGATTGCCAACAGCCGGCGACATCTTTCAGTGTACGTGATGCCTTAAATAGTTGTCGTCTCAGATGTATCATATCATTCATACCCAAAGGAATACGAGTGCGTGTAGGTTAAACTGCATGCAACATTCACAGTAGATATTAAATCTGTATTAGTCTCTAAATTACTAACGTTTTAAAATTAACGTAATATTGATTTAAAATTTATTTTTTGTGCTTTGGAATGGATATTTCCTGGGGGAGGCTTCCCATTCACCAAAACGAATTTAAATTACACTTCATTTTAACAATTTTAGAATTCCGCCGCTGCGCCGCAAAGGTATAACCTATTCGTACTCTTATCATTCTTGTTCTACTTTTTAGGAACTAGTGAAAACTCTGCTGTTTTTCTACTGCAGATGCTAGGATTTTCTACTATTTGCCTTATAGTTAATTCTAAGTGTTGTAGCTATTCCATATTAATTGTAAGTCTTCTTCCAATATGCGTATCGTTATCAACACAAAATAAATTATGTGGAACGTATGATACTTCTAATTTTGCCAGGATAAATCAATAAATTGTCTTCAGATGCCGTAAATAAAAAACTAATTAATTGTGTATATAAATACATCCATAATTTTGCAGCATTTTCCTTTCGATATTTACGTTACATATTAGTTGAGCCACGCATTGCTTAACAAAGATAATGAAGCACCTAGAAGACGTAGTCGGATGCCGACGCAACTATGCACAAAAATTAACTATTAAATAGTGTTAATTTTTAACCATTCACTGTCATATATTACCCAATCAATCGTACACTTTGTGGTATGAATTACTTAAGAGATATGATTTAAGGGAATTTTTAAATTTCTTAATTTTAGCTGTCCTTTTAATCTCCTTAGGAAATTTCATGTACAGAAATTTTATTCCACTCTAAAAATGCTTTTTTGTCTTTCTTGTTTGTTTAGTGTTGGTGCATCTAAGTTGTCTGGCTCTTGTCATGATTATGAATTCTGCTGTTTGTAAGATAGCTGCTGATGGTTGTCCTGACCTGCGTAACAGACTGCTCAGTTGCAATTCCGAGTTATTTAAACAGATATATGCGGGGAATTTTTAAACTTCCACAGCATTGGCACGCGGCTAATTAGGATCCAGGGAGTCAACAATGAATGACTGTAAAGATAGAATATCTCTAAAAACAAAAATGAAAATTAGTAGACAATTATGCATACTGTTTGTGATATGTAACTCAGAAGACTGTTCCTTTGTTAATGCTGCCGGTATCAAGTTCTCGATAAATATCCTGACGTCACAGACGGGGAATAACCGCTTCATCATTATCTCTGCAGCTGCAGATAATCCTGCGATAGCATCGACAACTGCGTGAGAATGTCAGAAAAATGGAACACCTGGAGACTGATTCCGGGAAGACATTTCGCAGAAGCGCAATCAACAATCCCACCTCAGACCTGGCTTTTTAAGACTTTGGCCTTTTAAGATAAAGACAATGGCTGCGATTGTCATACTGAGATAATTCTGCAGAGGAAGAAACCAGTAGCGTTCGATGTAACGAGCCTGGAAGTAAAAACCAGACGTAGGGAGCAGAGCTTTACCAAATTCTGCATCTGAGCTCATGGCGGCATTCCAGGACATGAAACATGAGCGAGATGGCCGGAGCAGCCGCTTGCAATGGAGAAATCAACACGCAGATCTTGTTGAGTGCATCGATGAAGGATGGAAATACGAGGGTGGTCTGTAAAGTTCTCGGAAGGAAATAGAAAAAAAAGTACTTACGTCACTGAAACTTTTTTATTTTTCAATGTAGTGTCCTTGTAGATTAATGCAATTGGTCCAACGATGTTCCAGCAGCTTGATCCCATCTCGAAAATGAGTTTCCTCTAGGCCTCAAAATAGTTGCCAACTCCTGTTATCAATTCTTTGTTTGAAGTGAATCGTCGTCCACCAAGAAATATTTTCAGTTTTGGGAACAGATGGAAGTATGATAGAGCCAAATCAGGTGACTAAGGCGGGTGTGGCACCAGTTCATGCCTTGTGTATTGACCTGGGGACCTAGAAACGATGGAGAGGCTCCGTCCCGCCATAGCCCTTAGTTCGTGTAATTTTGTTTTGACGACGGCACACGTGTGCGGGCGCGCATTGTCTTGATGAAAGATGACTCTCTTCCTTGTTAAACCTGGCCTTATTGTTGCAATTTCTCCATGAGGTTAGCATAGTATTCTCCAGTAATTGTCTGCCCAATGGGCAGACTACCTACGAACGGAATCCCCTTCGCATCCCAGAGTACTGATGCCATAACCTTTCTCGATGAGGAATTGTCTTTGCTTTCTTTGCTGGCAGAGAATCAGCATGTTTCCACCGCTCTGACTGTTGTTTTGTGTCTGGGGTACAGTAGTGCACCCAAGTTTCATCTATGGTCACAAACCGGAGCAAAAAATCTTTTTTGTTTCTCCTAAACCGGGCCAAACATTGCTCCGATACGTCCATTCTCGAGCGTTTTTGATCCAACGTCAAGAGTGGCGACACTTATCTTGCAGATAATTTTTTCATTTCTGATTCTTCAGATGGCATCTGGCAAGCGTGAGCAATTTCACGCATTTTCAATCGGCGATTCTCCATGACCATTTTGTGCACTTTCGCAACGATCTCTGGAGTAATGACACATCTTGGCCGACCACTGCGCGGATCATCATCGAACCACCAGACCAGACTTAAATTCATTTGTCCACTTGGCAACAGGCAACAGTTGAATATGAAGGAGCAGAGCCCCCCCCCCCCCCCCCCAAGTGTATTCTGAAAATCAGCATGAATGTCCTTTGCCTTCATACCTTCCTTTACGAAGTACTTAATCACTGCTCGAATCTCGATGTTTTCCATCTTCACAAATCACTATGTGGGAACAACAAGAGAGCCACGTCACCGGAAGAGCTCTCCTCCAAGAGCACTGACGTGGCACGTGTTTACAGGCAGCAGTCCAATGAGCATCACGTGAACAACTCGTTGCACTAGCCCTGACTTCTCAGGGTGATTCTGAGAACTTTTCGAACCACCCGCATATTAACATGTTAAGGGAAATTAAGGAACATATGAGGAATGCTCAGAGAGTAAGTGTGCTAAATTTTTATATTTTATTAGAAAAAGTGTACCTGTTGAAACATTTGTTGACCATTTTTCCACATAATCAATATTCTGTTTAGTGTCTGTGGTGAGCCGGGGCTGATACCTCTTTAGGCTCTCGTCGAAGACATCTCCCACCAGCTCCTTCCCCCACTTCAGAACCGCTTTCTGCACCTGCTTGTCACTTGGAAACGTAATTCCACTCACGTGTGACTTCAGGGAAGTGAAAAAATAATAATCTGAAGGCGCCAGATCAGGGGAATATGGAGGGTGGATCGGAACACCCGAACCAAGTGAGTCCAAGAGCTCCTTGATGACAAAGGCTGAGGGAGGATGTTTGTTGTCGTGCAACTCCTCTCGTCCGTGTCCCCCTCCTTTTGTTTTGAATGCCCCATTTGACCTTTATGGGTCTCTCAATATCATGTCCATTGATGATCTCCCCCCGTGGCAGAAATACCATCAAAATGATGCGTTTTCGGTCACAAAACATTGAGGCTATGACTTTTTGTCCGAAATTGTGATTTTCAATTTTTTAGCAGATGGGTTATCGGTGTGACGTCACTGCGACGACTGTGGTTTTGTCTCAGGCGCGTGATGAGCCACCCACGTTTCATCTCCACTCACAGTAGAGTTCAAAAAATCCTCACCTTCCAATTAAAGTCGCTTGAGAAAATCGCTAGCGCTGTTGATCGGATTTTTCTTTGCTCCTCTGTCTGGGATTCACCTCGCGCACAGTTTCCGGTATCCCAGCGTTTCTGTGGGTGTCTCGCAAAGAGAGTTCTTAAGAGCTGAGGAAACGTGGCAGAAATTTCATCCACTGTCAACCGGCGGTCTACACAAACAGTTTCCTCTATGTTTTGCACCCACAAATCAGCAGTCAAAATCTTCTACGTCTCTGCTCGTCGCGAACAAACTCCCCATACCGCTTAAACCCCCTCGTTCTCGTCGTCAGCACCTTCGCTGTAAACTGTTTTGATTCGCGAGAGAAATTCAGTACGTTACCCCTGCCACGGGTAGGAATCGGATCACAGCACTTGGCTCACACGTGGCGGGATTTCTTAGCTACCTCTTTCACGCAACTGGACACTACAATGCGACTGCATGCACTAACCTCTTCCTGCCCGCCCAGTTAGCCGTGTGGTCTCACGCACGGCTGTCCGGATTGGGAAGGAGCGCCTGTTCCCCGGCACGAATCCGCCCGGAGGACTTGAGTCGAGGTCCGGTTAGCCGGCCAGTCTGTCGATGGTTTTTAGGCGATTTTCCATCTGCCTCGGCGAATGCGGGCTGGTTCCCGTTATTCCGCCTCAACTGCACTATGTCGGCCATTGCTGCGCAAACAAGTTCTCCACGTACGCAAACAGTACCTTTACTGTACCACACAAACATAGGGGTTACACTCGTCTGGTGTGAGACGTTCCCTGGGGGGGGGGGGGGGGGGGGGGGGAAGGTCCTCCGGGGGCCGACATGCACAATAACCCTGAAAGTGTGTTTCGGTGTGGGGTGGCGGAGGGGTGAAGTGGACTGTGGTAATCGTTGTGGGGTTGTGGACCACTGCGGCTGTGGCAGTATCGGAGCCTCTCCATCGTTTCTAGGTCCCCGGTTAACATACCACACAATAAAATACAATACCCTTTTCCTGCGCTGCTCTCTCTCTTCAGGTGATCCCTCTCTACAAAGTGTTTCCAACGATCAAAAAACAAAAGACTGCAGAGCAGTAAAGTCACAACACATTTACTTCATGAACTTTCCTCGTAGAAACATACATCACAGTGGATTGGAGTCAACAGGAGATGCAGAGAAGCTAAAGCGAAATTACTGTACTAAAAATGTGAAGAAATCGAGAAGAAAATTGTCTTCAGAAGGCTAGATTGAGCGCTAGATGTACAAGAGTGAGCGGATGGATGGAAACAGTATTCTGAGGGACTCTACAAGGGGGGGGAGAGGCATGGAGGGGGGCTGTCTGCTGACGTCACGGAAGGAATGGATTCTGATTTAAAACGTATAAGGGTCCAATATGTTAAAGCTTCGCGGAGCATTCTAAGACTTACGAATAAACGAGATAGAATTCCTAAAAGTCACTGGCAGAAGTGTCGGCCATCACAATTCACGTTCACATGTTCCTTTATTGGTCTCAGCAACGTTAAAGGCACCAGAGAGATAGTTCTGACGTTGCGGCTAATAACGGAAGCAAAACTCAAGATAAATCAAAGAACGTTTATAGGATTTGTCGATCTAGGAAAATCGCTCGACAATGTAAAATGTTGCGAGATGTTTGAAATACCGAGAAAATTAGATTTATACCATCGGGAATGGTTCAGGAGCGGCACTAAAATTCATTGTCAAATGGTACCCTTGATAACATGGCTTTGATGTCCTGAGTGAAAACAAGGCAGAACTAGCCCACCCGGTTAGCTGTGTGGTCTAACGCATGGTTTTCTGGATTGGGAAGGAACGCCTAGTCCCCGGCACGAATCCGCCCAGTGGATTTGTGTCGAGGTCGGTGAGCCGGCCAGTATGTGGATGGTTTTTAGGCGGTTTTCCATCTGCCTCGGTGAATACGAGCTGATTCCCCTTATTCCATCTCAGCTACACTGTGTCGGCGATTGCTGCGCAAACAAGTTCTCCACGTAGGCGTACACCACCATTACTCTACCACGCAAACGTAGGGGTTACACTCGTCTGGTGTAAGACATTCCATGAGGGGGGAGGGGTTGGGGTCCACCAGGGGCCGAACCGCACAATAACCCTGAAAGTGTGGTTCGGTGTAGGGTGGCGGAGGGGTGAAGTGGACTGCGGTAGTCGTCGTGGGGTTGTAGACCAGGTTTTGGACCACTGCGGCTGTGGTGGGAATGGAGCCTCTCCGTCGTTTCTAGTCCCCTGGTTATAATACAAGGCATAACTACAGGAAGGGTTGAACGAAACAGTCTAACGAGCACAGAATCTGGACTCAGAGTAAAAAAAATTTCAAAGAAGTTATGAGAAGCAGAAGCAAAATTAACGACTAATTAACATCAAAATCGGTTCTTTGAAGATGCTGCTAGTGTTTGGTCCTGTGGTTAGCTCCACTCCTGGGACTTCTGCACTGGCTTCTGTTGTAACAGTGTTATTCGTGCTTTTTCTAACCCTAGAACTAGCCTCCAGTGTATTAGTTAGTCCTGTCTGGAATAAACAACTATTTCAAAACCCCGTTTGTCCAAGACTCTCCACAACGAATTCTCTACCGAGTCTCATCACCTGCATTTCTTGCAAATGCCTATACCAGTGTTGGCTCAGATAGAAGAAAACAATCAAATGCCTTCACTGTGAATTGTCCTTCTGCCTTCTGCTGTGTACCGCTCGGGAGCGCAGACAGACCAGCAACCCCTTTATCCCTCTCCTACCTATGTCAGGACACGACAGAGAGAATGATAAGAAAGACGTCTTTGGCTGTAAGAACAGAAACTACTGTACAAGTCAACTAATACAACATTTGGTCAACGTGTACTGCCCTCTGCCAATGTGTATAACCATTGTCCTATGCCTCAGGCTATCTAGAATAAGCTTTCTATTATATTAATTTGTAAGTGAAGGACAAAACACCTTTTAATGGGTTGCTACTAACTGAACATTAACATTATGCATTCAGATGCGGCAGCTGTAACACTCCGCATCATATAACCACATCAACAAAAGTTTGTTTCTCCCAAATATGTCACGCAGGTCGGCCGGTCGGTGCCGTTGGGCTTCCAAGGCCTGTTCAGATGGACGAAGACAGAGCTCTGCATGCCTAGGTAAGCCTCATACAACTGAGGTGTGGCAGGTTCCCCAGAGGTTGCCCTGTAATGACTGTCCCACATCAACAGCCATGCATCTTATCAGCGTGCAGCCCACATTGGGAATGAGAGGTTTTTAATAGAGGTTTTCACCATCCTCGCGATACAGGCAATCAAATCAAGATCCCCCTTCCCAGTGACTTATAGTGTACCACCGCCGTGCCATACAGTGGTCGCTGAAGCATGCCCAGAACTTTCGGTGATAGGGGTATGTTAGCCCCAACCAGTCTCTAGCTCAAAAAAATGGTTCAAATGGCTCTGAATGGGGCTGAACTTCTGAGGTCATCAGTCCCCTGGAACTTAGAACTACTTAAACCTAACTAACCTCAGGACATCACACACATCCATGCCCGAGGCAGGATTCGAAGCTGCGACCGTAGTGGTCGCGCGGTTCCAGACTGTAGCGCCTAGAACCGCTCGGCCACCCCGGCCGGCTCTCTAGCTCATGTATCCTGGAGTCATCAAGTTAGTACCCAGCAAACGAAAGCTGAGCCCCTGAAGTACATGATCCCAAAGAATGGCTATAGTTTACGTGATATGAAGTCAGCGTTCTCCAAGAAAAGGAAACGTGAAAACGCTGAACTTTTAACGTGATGAGCAACTGATTGTATTTCTTCCTTTCTGCGGCGCGACATCCGGCAAAATAGACAGAGTCTTGGGAAGATGAGGTTGTTGTTGTCGTGGTCTTCAGTCCAGAGACTGGTTTGATGCAGCTCTCCATGCTACTCTATCCTCTGCAAGCTTCTTCATCTCCCAGTACCTACTGCAACCTATATCCTTCTGAATCTAGTGTATTCATCTCTTGGTCTCCCTCTACGATTTTTACCTTCCACGCTGCCCTCCAATACTAAATTGGTGATCCCTTGATGCCTCAGAACATGTCCCATCAACTGATCCCTTCTTTTAGTCAAGTTGTTCCACAGATTTCTTTTCTCCCCAGTTCTGTCCAATATCTCCTCAATAGTTATGTGATCTACCCATCTAATCTTCAGCATTCTTCTGTAGCACCACATTTCGAGAGCTTCTATTCCCTTCTTGTCCAAACTGTTTATCATCCATGTTTCACTTCCATTCGTGGCTACACTCCATACAAATACTTTCAGAAACGACTTCCTGACACAAATCTATACTCGATGTTAACAAATTTCTCTTATTTTTCGAAGTCCTAGAAAGATAAAGGACACGCTGTTCTCTGTAAGGACAGTCTCCGCCCCAGAATCCGCGGTATTTATAACATCTCTTGAGAATACGGAAGTAGCTATATCGCTCAGCCCATCAGCACCATTTCAGATTGCTTGCAGGACATGAACAGCGTATTAAAAATCGAGAGGTGAAGGAATATGCAGCTGTTGAGCGCAGACGCACAAAAAACACAAAATACTTTTTGACAAAATAAAAATGTCACAGGCTCTTACGTACTGGGATTCAGTAATTAAAGAGGCTACAGAAATGAGAATGTGCGTGAAGATGTCCAACTGTGACAGCGAATATAATCTTAGTGGTGCATGGAAGCAAGAACTTCCGGTGCACAGAATAGGCAGAAATATTCGTTTCAATGTTTACGCTACGACCGGAGTGGTGGAATGTTTATGCTACGCCGGGAGAGATGGTCCCACCAAAGTAGAGGCTGACGCCTGTGCGACAGCTTTGCGTAATTACCGCTCAGTCAGAAGTAGTCTATGGGCTGTATAAAGCCATCACAGAAGCGGTTCTGCAGCAGGACGTGATAAGCCTGCATCGACTGTGCATGGAATGCACATGTGTCACGTCTGTCCATCCGTTTGCTTGTGATAGTCATGTGCTCCTGACGAAGACGATGCATTTAACCGTCGAAAGTGCGAAGTTTTATAAGGAATTGCGCCCTGTGTTGCGTAAGTGAACAGTGTCATGAAAGAAGACTTTAAACTGATTGAGATACAGAATTTGAAGTAATGAAAACTAATCTAATTAAATGATAGTTTAACAACTGAAAATGCTATATTCTCTTTTCTCTGTGAGGTTTTGGACGGATTAAATAAAAGGTTGCGAACGCTAGGTGTTTTCTTTGATTTAACGAAGGCTTTTGACTGTGTTGACCACAAAATATTACTGCAGAAGTTGGACCATTATGGAGTAAGGGGAGTAGCTTATAATTGGTTCGCCTCTTGCTTTAAGAACAGAAAGCAGAAGGTAATTCTCCGCAATATTGAGAGTGGTAGTGATGTTCAGTCCCAATGGGGCGCTGTTAAGTGGGGCATTCCCCAAGGATCGGTGCTGGAGCCACTGCTGTTTCGTATTTATATAAATGATATGCCTTCTAGTATTACAGGTGATTCAAAAATGTTTCTATTTGCTGATGACACCAGCTTGGTAGTGAAGGATCTTGTGTGCAATATTGAAACATTATCAAATAATGTAGTTCATGAAATAAGTTCGTGGCTTGTGGAAAATAATTTGATGCTAAATCACAGTAAGACTCAGTTTTTAGAGTTTCTAACTCACAATTCAACAAGGACTGATATTCTGATCAGACAGAATGGGCATATTATAAGCGAGACGGAACGGTTCAAGTTCCTAGGCGTACGGATAGATAGTAAGCTGTTGTGGAAAGCCCATGTTCAGGATCTTGTTCAGAAACTAAATGCTGCTTTATTTACCATTAGAACAGTATTTGAAATAAATGACAGTTCAACACGAAATGTAGTCTACTTCGCATCTTTTCATACGCTTATGTCATATGGTATTATTTTTTGGGGTAATTCTTCTTATTCAAAAAGGGCATTTTTGGCTCAAAAACGGGCTGTTCGAGCTATATGTGGTGTAAGTTCGAGAACCTCTTGTCACCCCTATTCAGTAGTCTGGGAATTCTGACATTGCCCTCACAGTACATGTTTTCTTTAATGTCGTTTGTTGTTAGCAATATTAGCTTATTCCCAAGAGTTAGCAGCTTTCACTCAGTTAATACTAGGCAGAAATAAAATCTGCATGCGGAATGCACTTCCTTGACTCTTGTGCAGAAAGGAGTGCAGTATTCTGCTGGATGCATTTTCAGTAAGCTACCACAAGAACTCAAAAATCTTAGCAGTAGCCCAAACGCTTTTAAGTCTAAACTGACGACTTTCCTCATGGCTCACTCCTTCTATTCTGTCGAGGAGCTCCTGGAAGAGCTGAAAAATTAAGCAAATTCCAGTGTTACATTGTCGATTTTCTTTATTTAAACTTACGAATTGTCGCCTGAATACGTTTCTTGTATTTCATTTTATCTGTTTCTACTATCGTGTTACAATTTCATGTATTGACTCGTTCCATGACCACGGAGACTTCTCCTTAATTTGGTCCCACGGAGCAATAAATAAATAGATAAATAAATTACTCAGTGAAAACTATTGAAATGACTCCCAATATTGAGGTACATTATGAAAATTGAGTGACATAAAACGCAATTTTTTAAACGAAACGTCCACAAAAATGAAATACTGCTCTGCTCAGAAGAAAAATTACCTACTCTATCCACTGTTACTTATACACTGGTTCCCGTGAGATCACCGAAGTTAAGCGCTGTCGGGCGCGGTCGGCACTTGGATGGGTGACCATCCGGGCCGCCATGCACTGTTGTCATTTTTCGGGGTGCACTCAGCCTCGTGATGCCAATTGAGGAGCTACTCGACCGAATAGTAGTGGCTTCGGTCAAAGAAAACCATCATAACGACCGGGAGAGCTGTAGCTGTGTGCTGACCCCACGGCGGTCGTATGGTCACGGTAGGCCACTCGTGGCCTGGCGACGGAGTGCTATCCACTGTTAATTAAAAAATGGTTCAAATGGCCCTGAGCACTAAGGGACTTAACATCTGAGGTCATTCCCCTACAACTTAGAACTACTTAAACCTAACTAACCTAAGGACATCACACACATCCGTGCCCGAGGCAGGACTCTAACGTGCGATCGTAGCAGTAGCGCGGTTCCGGACTGTAGCGCCTAGAACCGCTCGGCCACAGCGGCCGGCTCACTGTTAATTAAACTGCGAACTTAGCACAATACCTGATAATTCAGTCTACGAACTGTTTCCACATAAGAATGCAAAGTGGGATCTCCCGTGAAATAAAAGTAACTTACCTCACACTCAGCGAGTTGTCCTGTGTCTGGTGTCCTCATGTTCTCGTAAACAAATAGGAATCAGCAGCTAAAAAGCTAAAGAAGCTAAAGAAAAAATGGTTCAGATGGCTCTGAACACTATGGGACTTAACTTCTGAGAACTTGGAACTACTTAAACCTAACTAACCTAAGGATATCACATACATCCATGCCCGAGGCAGGATTCGAACCTGCGACCATAGCGGTCGGGTAGTTCCAGACTGTAGAGCCTAGAACCGCTCGGCCACCACGGCCAGCAGCTACTACACAATATGTTTTTTCGCTGTCGTAAAGAATCTGTGGCTTCGTGTGGCGTAAGATGCAAGACACACAAGACGAAATATTAAAAATTTTACTAAGAATAGTGGAGGTGGGTTTTAACTCTGATTACTGTCAAAAATGACTGTACAGCATAAGAAGACCTCGACAGTTACGAAATTCTCCGAATATAAACAGTACCGACACTCCAACCAATTACAATATTTGTGAGATAATGAAAACAAAGAGGTCAAATTAACACTAATATGAATGTTTTAGTTATCTGAGGGATAAAGATTTCCTTCAGTTACTAGTTCTCAGAAAGCAACATTTCATTCTTATGCATGCATTGGTTACCTTGAAAAATTGCTACGAAAAATCATCTTCATCAATAGAATCAATAACATATGTTTAGAAATAAATTTCATCTCTATAACAAAGTATTCCAGATAACTTCTCTCTGATTCACAAATATCAAACCCCCTTCTCTAAAAACCGAGTTGCCCGCTACTAATCCTCAAATAAGGATGCCCCAGCGCTCCGCAGCTGACTGCCACCACTCATTACATCGGCGTTGCCAACCTTTTAGCGTTACTGGATCGCACAATTCCATCGAAATTATAGTACATTTCGTTAAGGGATCGTACATATCTACAATGTGCAATATAAAATCCGTTTTTGAGGGGCTGTTCTGGTCTTTATGTTGTAGGTGGCCTACCTAATGGCTCCCAGGGGCAACAAAATTTTCACTTTCAATATTTCGCGTAATTATGGACCAAATTTAAAAGTTTTATATGCTACCATAATCTACTCATTACGGGTAAGTTCGGTGTAACACGATAGGATAAGTATTACAGTTAGAAAATACGTATTTGTTTTGAAGCTTGTGGGGCCCAAATATTCCAACTTTGTTTATCCATTATTCGAAAATTACATCACTTAGCGACTTTCAACAAACCTCACAAATAACTTAAAACCTTTACGAAGCTTTTTCCCGCTGACAGAGCCCGCAAAATGATGGAGGTTCAAAATGGTTCAAATGGCTCTGAGCACTATGGGGCTTAACTGCTGTGGTCATCAGTCCCCTAGAACTTAGAACTACTTAAACCTAACTAACCTAAGGACATCACACACATCCATGCCCGAGGCAGGATTCGAACTTGCGACCGTAGTGGTAGCGCGGTTCCAGACTGTAGCGCCTAGAACCGCTCGGCCACACCGGCCGGCAAAATGATGGAGGAAAAAAACTTTATCACTTGCTACATTTTCGCTATTCATGCGGTCAAACTTCAACATCTGCAATGACGATTTAATTTTTTTACTTCTTCACTACTAATGCTTTTCAGACGGTATCTATATACACTCCTGGAAATTGAAATAAGAACACCGTGAATTCATTGTCCCAGGAAGGGGAAACTTTATTGACACATTCCTGGGGTCAGATACATCACATGATCACACTGACAGAACCACAGGCACATAGACACAGGCAACAGAGCATGCACAATGTCGGCACTAGTACAGTGTATATCCACCTTTCGCAGCAATGCAGGCTGCTATTCTCCCATGGAGACGATCGTAGAGATGCTGGATGTAGTCCTGTGGAACGGCTTGCCATGCCATTTCCACCTGGCGCCTCAGTTGGACCAGCGTTCGTGCTGGACGTGCAGACCGCGTGAGACGACGCTTCATCCAGTCCCAAACATGCTCAATGGGGGACAGATCCGGAGATCTTGCTGGCCATGGTAGTTGACTTACACCTTCTAGAGCACGTTGGGTGGCACGGAATACATGCGGACGTGCATTGTCCTGTTGGAACAGCAAGTTCCCTTGCCGGTCTAGGAATGGTAGAACGATGGGTTCGATGACGGTTTGGATGTACCGTGCACTATTCAGTGTCCCCTCGACGATCACCAGTGGTGTACGGCCAGTGTAGGAGATCGCTCCCCACACCATGATGCCGGGTGTTGGCCCTGTGTGCCTCGGTCGTATGCAGTCCTGATTGTGGTGCTCACCTGCACGGCGCCAAACACGCATACGACCATCATTGACACCAAGGCAGAAGCGACTCTCATCGCTGAAGACGACACGTCTCCATTCGTCCCTCCATTCACGCCTGTCGCGACACCACTGGAGGCGAGCTGCACGATGTTGGGGCGTGAGCGGAAGACGGCCTAACGGTGTGCGGGACCGTAGCCCAGCTTCATGGAGACGGTTGCGAATGGTCCTCGCCGATACCCCAGGAGCAACAGTGTCCCTAATTTGCTGGGAAGTGGCGGTGCGGTCCCCTACGGCACTGCGTAGGATCCTACGGTCTTGGCGTGCATCCGTGCGTCGCTGCGGTCCGGTCCCAGGTCGACGGGCACGTGCACCTTCCGCCGACCACTGGCGACAACATCGATGTACTGTGGAGACCTCACGCCCCACGTGTTGAGCAATTCGGCGGTACGTCCACCCGGCCTCCCGCATGCCCACTATACGCCCTCGCTCAAAGTCCGTCAACTGCACATACGGTTCACGTCCACGCTGTCGCGGCATGCTAACAGTGTTAAAGACTGCGATGGAGCTCCGTATGCCACGGCAAACTGGCTGACACTGACGGCGGTGGTGCACAAATGCTGCGCAGCTAGCGCCATTCGACGGCCAACACCGCGGTTCCTGGTGTGTCCGCTGTGCCGTGCGTGTGATCATTGCTTGTACAGCCCTCTCGCAGTGTCCGGAGCAAGTATGGTGGGTCTGACACACCGGTGTCAATGTGTTCTTTTTTCCATTTCCAGGAGTGTATATCACTGAATGTACCTGCAACATATTATCGCAGTACAGCAATGGAGATAAGACGTCAGAAATAATTAGATGCGTCAGAAACGCTTTTCTCCTTTAACATGG
Organism: Schistocerca piceifrons; assembly: GCF_021461385.2. Lineage (NCBI taxonomy): Eukaryota > Metazoa > Arthropoda > Insecta > Orthoptera > Acrididae > Schistocerca > Schistocerca piceifrons. Next base: position 154,358,640 of record NC_060146.1, on the reverse strand, counting down.
AGCGCAAATTACCCATTCTACAATCATCCAGTATTTCATAATGTAAGCACTCAGCGAATTTTGGCCTAGGAAACAATTTTTAAAAATTAAATATGGTTAAAAATTTAAAAAAATCGTTATTTGCTTACTTTGGAATAAGACTTCAAAATGGAAAGAATCGTCATTATCATCATCTTCCTTCTCTGGAGGATGAGGAACAGAAGAAATGGAAGTGGATGGCACAATTATAACTGCGTTTTCTTCATGCTACTGAGCATATTTTTAATGGGAACAAAATTTTTGCATGGGCTGCTCCTACCCACACACTGGCTTGCAAGCAAACATCCATTCACTGTGAAAGTAACGAGCCTATTCCTATTTTTCGCTATTTTAAGGTTTATCGTACTAAAAACTCTTTCGCAGTCAGCACTTGAAAGTGGACGGGTTAAAGGTGAGAGCGCAAACTCTGGTAGGGCTGGAACTCTGTCGCCAAATAAAGTTATGTTAAGTACATTCTCCCCAAATACACGCGCTTCTGAACAGTTCTTAATATTTTCGTCTATTTTTACGATAGGAAGTTTGCTACAGTCATCATCGATTTGTTGCAGATGCTTATCATCATCTAGGAAGACTGTTGTTGGCATTTGTGACAAGCAATGGCAATAAAGCACCATAAGAGTTATATCTCTTTTTCAGTACTGAACATCCCACCTACATGAAATCCCTAGTCGACGGTAAAAGCCTTTCACGACGAAGGGGATTGTGTTTGCAGATTATCTCGCCACTCGGCAAACAATTACTGGAGAATACTATGCTAACCTCATGGACCAGTTGCAACAAAAGATACGCGAAAAAAGGCCAGGTTTAGCAAGGAAGAAAGGCAGCTCCCATCAATGCGCGCCCGCACACATGTGCCGTAGCCAATGCAAAATTACACGAACTAAGGTATGAACTGTTGCGAGATGCTTTGAACGCCCTCCACAAAGAAATTCTATCACGAAATCTGGAAGGAAATCCACAGAGATTCTAGTCGTTTGGAAAGTAAACCAGCGACGAGACGCAACTTTACCTTCGCAACAGCAATGTCATTGCTGCTGATTACAGGGCCACTAAAGCAGTGTTACTAAATACGATTTTCCCTAGTTGCTTCGCCAGAGAAGATGAATATTCCAAAATTCGAATCACGAATAGCTGTCAACATGAGTATGTTAGAAGTAGATATCCTAGGTTTAGCGTAGCAACGCAAATCCCTTAATAAAGGCAAGACTTTCGGGCCAGTCTGCATTCAGAGTATGCTGATACAATATCCCCGTAGTTGCTCCACGAAAGATTCGTATCAGATGAGTGGAAAGTTGCATAGGTCACACCGGTAATTTAGAAGGAAAACAGGAGAAATCTACTGAATTATAGACCCACATCACTGACGTCAGTTTGCACGAACACTTTGGGAACGTATACAGTGTTCGAACATTATCAATTAAATCCAGAAAAAATCTATTGAGATACAGTCAATAAAAATCAGAAAGTATCATTCTTATGCGCCACAACTACCCATTTATTCTCATGAAGTAATGAGTACAATCGACGGGGGATGTCATATTGATTCCGTATTTATGGATTTCCAGAAGGTTTCTGACACCGTTCCTCACAAGGGACTTTTAAACATATTACGTGCCTATGGAGTACTGGCTTAATTGTGGATCTGGATTCGTAATTTTCTGTGAGTGATGGACAGGGAGTCATGGAGTACAAGAGAAGTGATACATGGTGTTTCCCAAGGAATTATTACAGTACATCTGCTGTTACTAATCTATACAGATGAGATACGAGACAATCTTACTAGCCATTTTAGATTGCTTGCATATGATGCTGATATTTGCCGTCTAGTACAGCCATATAAAAATCAAAACAAATTGCAAAATGATGTAGACAAAATACGAGGGTCACTCCAAAAGAGATGCACACTATTTTTGTAAAAATACAGTTTTCATTCTGCATATGTGAAAGTTTTACAGTGTGTTGATACATCCTTCCCGCTTGTTTTCAATCTTAGTTCAACCTGTTCCCGTGAGTGGCGCCGCCACAGCATGTCTTCAAGATGGCTGCTACACTTGACGTTCGTCAGAAGCAACGTGCTGTCATAGAATTCCTGTGCTGCGAAAACGAGACAGTGGGAAACATCCACAAGAGTTTGAAAAAGGTCTATGGAGATGCTGCTGTCGATCGCAGTACAGTTAGGCGGTGGGCAAGCAGGTTATGTGATGAAAGCGGGCGCGGCAATATTGAGGATTGTCCTCGCAGCGGCAGGCCTCGTACTGCACACACTCCAGACAATGTGCAGAGAGTTAACGAATTGGTGACTGCTGACAGATGCATCACAGTGAACGAATTGTCACGCTACGTTGGGATAGGGGAAGGAAGTGTTTGCAGAATACTGAAAGTGCTGGCGTTAAAAAAGGTTGTGCCAGGTGGGTTCCCAGGAAGTTGACAGTGTCTCACAAAGAAACAAGAAAAACGGTATGCAGCGAAGTTTTGGAACAGTATGAGAATGGTGGAGACGAATTTCTTGGAAGAATTGTGACAGGTGATGAAACATGGCTCCGCCATTTTTCACCAGAGACGAAGAGGCAACCAATCGAGTGGCATCATGCAAGAAAATTCAAAGCCACAGCTTCTGCTGGAAAAGTTACGGCTACGGTGTTTTTCGATTCCGAAGGACTCTTGCTTGTGGACATCATGCCAAGTGGAGCCACCATAAATTCTGATGCATATGTGACGACACTGAAGAAACTTCAAGCTCGACTGAGTCGTGTTCGACCACATCGGCAAAAGCAGGATGTTTTGCTGTTGCACGACAATGCACGGCCACATGCCAGTCAAAAAACCATGGAAGCGATCACAAAACTCGGATGGACAACACTAAAACACCCGCCTTACAGTCCTGACCTGGTTCCATGTGACTATCATCTCTCTGGGACACTGAAAGACTCTCTTCGTGGAACAAGGTTTGAAGATGATGACTCCCTTGTGCATGCTGCCAAACAGTGGCTGCAACAGGTCGGTCCAGTATTTTACCGTGCAGGTATACAGGCGCTGGTTCCAAGATGGCGTAAGGCAGTTGAGAGGGATGGAAATTACGTGGAGAAAAGAAAATATTGTTCCTAAGCGATGTATCTACACACTGTAAAACTTTCAGACATGTTGAATAAAAGATGGATTTAAAAAAAATAAATGTGTATTTCTTTTGGAGTGACCCTCGTACGTATTTGCTGAGAACAGTGCCAGTTGACTCTAAATAAAGAAAAGAGTGTTGTCATCCACACGAATCCTAAAAGGAATCCGTTAAATTTCGGTTGCACGATAAATCTTACATAATTAAAGGCACTCAGTTCAACCAAATACCTGAGGGCTAAGCCATTAAATTGGAACGATCACATATGTAATGTTGCGGGAAGGCGAACAAAAAACTGCGTTTTCTTGACAGAACAGAAGATTCAGCAAATGAAGTAAAGATACTGCCTTCCCTGCGCTTGTCCATTCTCTGCTAGAGTAATGTTGTTCTGTATGCGGTCCTTACCAGATATGATGGACGAATAACGGTGAGAGTGTGTCACAGATATTATATGCAAAGTGAGGTGGGAAACTTCAACAAGAAAGTGTGTTTCCATGCGGCGAGATTTTTCCGCGAAATTTCAGTCACCAATATTCTCCTCCGAATGTGAAATTATTTTGTTGACGCACACCTACGTAGGGATAAATAATCACTGTAACAATATAAGAGGTATCAGAGCTCGTACAGACAGATTTAATTGTTCGTGAGCGGCACGGTAATCAGGTGGTGTGAAACTGGTTCGATAAACCCACTGACAAGCACTTAAATGTGAAATATTAGCGATTAATTTTATCCAATTTTATTCGTTGTAAACATCACGTGCAACCAGTGAAAGACACCGCGTTAGATTTACTGAAAAAAATACAATCGAACTGGCATATTTTTAATAGCTCAAAAGAATCATTGCTCAACCGCAAGCCAGTAAAATGATTACATATGTACGTTTGGTGATAATACGGGGGTGAGTCAAATGAAAACCTTAAATCTGTAATAAGAAATCGATATTTCGCTCCGTTATCCTGCAAGTTGATAAGCGTGCTACAAACAGCGTGCAGAATGGCCTGTAGGTGGCAGCATAGTGCAGATGCACACATACCGTCGCAGTATCACTATAAAGATGGCCGCTCCACTTGCGACTTGCACCAGGGAAGAACAGCGTTCTGTTAGTCGGTTTTTGCGTAGTGAAGGTGTGAAACGTATTGAAATTCATCGACGACTGAAGGTTCAGTACGGTGATGTATCTTTGTCACAGCAGCAAGTCTACGAATAGAGTAGGAAGTTTGTAAATGGTGTGACTTCAGTGGAAGATGTTCCTCGTCCAGGTTAGGCACAACGAGTTGTGACGCCACAGAACATTGCAGCAGTTGAAGCTATAGTGAAGGAAAGCCGCCGATTCTTTCAAATGGCTCTGAGCACTATGGGACTTAACTGCTGAGGTCATTAGTCCCCTAGAACTTAGAACTAGTTAAACCTAACTAACCTAAGGACATCACAAACATCCATGCCCGAGGCAGGATTCGAACCTGCGACCGTAGCGGTCTTGCGGTTCCAGACTGCAGCGCCTTTAACCGCACGGCCATTTAGGCCGACAGGAAAGCCGCCGAGTGACACCGAATGACATTGCAGCATGTGTACAGATTAGCCATGGGTCAGCACACCACATTGTGCATGATGTGCTCCAGTTTCACAAAGTGTCTGCAAGATGAGTGCTACGGCAGCTGACTCCTGAAATGAGAGAACGACATGTCGATGCTTGTGAAGAACTCCTTCGGCGCTTTGAACGAGAAGGTGATGGCTTCCTAGCAAGAATCGTTACTGAGGATGAAACCTGGATTCACTTCCACCAAACGAAAACGAAGAGAGCGAGCAAGGAATCACCAAAACCAAAGAAGTTTCGAACAGAACTATCAGCAGGGAAGGTTATGCTGACTCTGTTTTGGGACGAAAAAGGCGTCATTTTGGAGCATTACATGGTTAGAGGGACAACTGTCACCAGTGCATTATACACAGATCTCCTAAAAAATGGTCTGCGGCCTGCAATCAAATCAAAGCGAAGTGAATTGCTGTCAGCAGGTGTCCTTTTGCAACGTGACAATGCAAGGCCCCACACTGCTGGTAGAAGAGTTGCAACAATCACAGACCTGCATTTTGAGTGTCTTCCTCATCCACCATACTCAACAGACCTTGCCCCAAGTGATCTCCATATGTTTGGACCATTCAAAGACGCAATGGGAGGAAAGAAGTTCCGTTCTGATGAAGAGGTACGCCACGTGGTGCATGAGTGATTGCGCGGACTACCAAAAGAATTTTTTTCTAAAGGAATTTATGCAATTTGTAAGCGCTAGAGGACTTGCATTGAGCGTGGGGGAGATGATGTTGAAAAGTGATACCGCTTTGTACCACTTCTGCACAATAAATAATATTTAAAAAATATTTAAGGTTTTCATTTGACTCACCCTCGTAGGTGCAGTATGTGTAATTTTGTTGGCTTTACAACGACAGCTCGAGGCTATAAGGGCAGTTGCCATGCTGGCCTGGACCATTTCCCTTTTCGAGATCGTTGTGTCAAGTCTCGCACAGGTGAGCGGCCTGTTAGTCGTAATTAAAGTGTAGAAATTTTTTTGTGCCGCAAGTATAGAAACCTGTAGAACTTCTGCAAGATTCTGGAACACATGAAATTTCTACGAGACTTGAACTGCGAAATTTCAGCACATGTTCGTGGACTTCCACAACCGATTTTCCGAACTTAGTGTATTCTTGGTCGAGGTCGTGTATCAGTCCATCACTGCACTGGTCCAATAAACATTTTAATTACCGAACAGTACCCAGGCTGTATTCACGACGCCTCTTCATTTTTCCAAGTACAATTCTGCCTGCAGTTTAGTTAACTCGTAGGAAGTAACAGGTCAGTAACAGGGTAATGCCGGAAGTGTGTGGGTGTTGCATAGGTACAGACGAAACTAACAGGCTATAAAAATCGGACAAGCACTTAGTTAAACCTCTTTACACGAAGACAGTAGATAAAGTACACTCTAGGACAAAAAAATAATAACGGACCACGAAGGAATTATCCGAATGGGACGGAAATCGGTAAGTATGATGCACATGTATAGGCAAACAGGTGATTACAATTTCATTAAAAAACTGAATGATTTACTCAGGAGAAAGAACTTCACAAACTGATCAAGTCAATAACGCGTTGGTCCATTTCTGGCCCTCATACAAACGGTTATTCGGCTTGGCATTGATTGATAAAGATGGTGGATGTCCTCCTGAGGGCTACTGTACCAAATTCTGTCCAATCGGCGAATTAGATCGTCAAAATCCGTCCACTCTTGGTAATTATAGAAAAGACTGTTTGATTGATTAAGACAATGAAGGAACACGCATTTCTTGAAATAGTCTCAGTCGCAAAATATGTTTTATTTACAGGAAATAAAGCGTTTCATCCTACTGGGACATCATCCGGTTGGCTTAAAAATTAATGTGGAAAAACCAACATTCATTTTCCACGTCAATTTTTATACCAGTCTGATGATGTCCCCAAAGGATGAAATGCGTCATTTCCTGTAAATGAAAAAGATCTTGCAAGCGAGGCTGTCTTATTTCAAGGAATTCAATTTGTTGTTGTTGTGGTCTTCAGAGACTGGTTTGATGCAGCTGTCCATGCTACTCTATCCTGTGCAAGCTGCTTCATCTCCCAGTACCTACTGCAACCTACATCCTTCTGAATCTGCTTAGTGTATTCATCTCTTGGTCTCCCTCTACGATTTTTACTCTCCGCGCTGCCCTACAATACTAAATTGGTGATCCCTTGATGCCTCAGAATATGTCCTACCAATCGATCCCTTCCAAATTCATAACCTGTTGATATACCAGGCGCTCAGTATGGAATGGAACCAGTCTTGAACAAGACGCATTTTTTTTTTTTAAGAATATAATCCATGCAAGGGGCTACACGATCCAGTGACATTAATGTGACCTTCCCCTATGTTCGACATCAACATGCAGGAACCGCTAATGGACGGCTGATGCCAGAACAGTGCAGGGCAGTGCAATCGTTGTCATAATGTAGAAAAGAAGCGATTTATCTGACGTCCAGAACGACACGATTATTGGCTTTCAGGCCAAGGGTGGAATCGTCTCCGAAACTCCTAAGTTTGTAAACTGTTCGTCTGGCACCATGGTTAAAATATACCGTGCAAGGCTGCCAACATGAGTAACGTAGAAGTAAATATCCTCGGAGTAGTGAAGCAACTTAAATCACTTAATAAAAGCAAGTCTTCTGATCCAGTCTGTATACCTATTAGGTACCTTTCGGAGTAAGCTGATGCATTAGCTGCATACTTAACAATCATATACAACCGTTCGCTCGATGAGAGATCCGTACCCAAAGACTGGAAAGTTGCACAGGTCACACCAATATTCAAGAAAGGTAGTAGAAGTAATCCACTAAATTACAGGCCCATGTCGTTAACTTCGATATGCAGCAGGATTTTAGAACATATATTGTGTTCGAACATTATGAATTACCTCGAAGAAAACGGTCTGTTGACACACAGTCAACATGGCTTTAGAAAACATCGTTCCTGTGAAACATAACTAGCTCTTTATTCACATGAAGTGTTGAGGGCTATTGACAAGGGATTTCAGATCGATTCCATATTTCTGGATTTGCGGAAGGCTTTTGACACTGTACCACCCAAGCGACTCGTAGTGAAATTGCGTGCTTATGGAATATCGTCTCAGTTACGTGACTGGATTTGCGATTTCCTGTCAGAGAGGTCACAGTTCGTCGTAACTGACGGAAAGTCATCTAGTAAAACAGAAGTGATTTCTGGCGTTCCCCAAGGTAGTGTTATAGGCCCTTTGCTGTTCCTTATCTATATAAGCGATTTGGGAGACAATCTGAGCAGACGTCTTCGGTTGTTTGCAGATGACGCTGTCGTTTATCGACTAATAAAGTCACCAGAAGACCAAAATAAACTGAAAAACGATTTACAAAGGATATCTGAATGGTGCAAAGAGTGGCAGTTGACCCTAAATAACGAAAAGTGTGAGGTCATCCACATGAGTGCTAAAAGGAACTCGTTAAACTTCGGTTACACGATAAATCAGTCTAATCTAAAAGCCGTAAATTCAACTACATACCCAGGTATTACGATTACGAACAACTTAAATTGGAAGGAACACACAGAAAATGTTGTGGGGAAGGCTAACCAAAGACTGCGTTTTATTAACAGTACACTTAGAAAATGTAACAGATCTACTAAGGAGACTGCCTACACTATACTTGTCCGTCCTCTTTTAGAATACTGCTGCGCGGTGTGGGATCCTTACCAGATAGAGCTCACGGAGTACATCGAAAAAGTTCAAAGAAAGGCAGCAGGTTTTGTATTATCCCGAAATATGGGAGACAGTGTCACATAAATAATACAGGATTTGGGCTAGACATCATTAAAAGAAAGGCGTTTCTCGTTGCGACGGAATCTTCTCACGAAATTCCAATCACCAACTTTCTCCTCCGAATGCGAAAATATTTTGTTGACACCGACCTACATATGGAGGAACGATAACCAAGATAAAATGAGGGAAATCAGAGCTCGTACGGAAAGATATAGGTGTTCATTCTTTCCGAGAGCTATACGAGATTGGAATAGATGAACCCTCTGCCCGGAACTTAAATGTGATTTGCAGAGTATCCATGTAGATGTAGATGTAGAAGGCAAAATGGCGCAATCCGAAACTGGCGCCGAGGCAATTGTCGTGCACCATGGACCATAGATGACAGGAGTCAATGACAGCTGTGGAGATGTGAAGGACGAATAGACTTGCAATGTTTGAGCAACCGGCCACCCAGATGAAGCAAGGAGCTACCATCAGCGTCTCCTCAACGACTGTTCAGCGAACATTGTTGCACATGTACTCTGCCGCTGGCGTCTGGTTCATGCACCGTTATTGACTGCTATTCATCGCCAACGAAGACTGGAGTCTGCATGCCAGTACCACGTCGAGAAGTCCACTGAGTGGTGACAGGTGGCATTTTCAGAAGAATCACGTTTTATGCCGCATCAGACACATGGCCATTGGCGTGTACGGTGTGAAACGTCTGAAAGCAAACACCCTTCATGCATTATGGTCTGGGGAATGCTTCCGTTACATTCCCTGGTTAATCTCATCATTCTGGAAGGCGCATTGGATCAACACAAGTACACATCTGTCCTTGGGGACCATGTCCACCCCTACTTACAGTTTGTTTTTCCACAGCAGGATGGCATCTACCAGCAGGACGTCCGCCCCGACAGCTGAATGGTCAGCGTGATGGACTGCCGTCCTAAGTGGCCTGGGTTCAATTGCTGGGTGGATCGGGGATTTTCTCCACTCAGAGATGGGTGTTGTGTTGTCTTCATCATCATTTCGTCCCCATCCGGCGCGCATCTCACCCAATGTGGCATTGAATGTAATAAGACCTGCACCAAGGCAGCCGGACCTGCCCCGTGAGGGTCCTCCCGGGCAATAATGCCAAACGCTCATTTCATTTCCATTACCAGCAGGACAATGCAGCGTGTCACATAGCCTGCAGTGTATGCGCGTGATCTGAAGTGCACCAGAATGCGATTACCATCAGACTCCTCAGATTTAAACTCAATCGTCAATCCGTGGGACCATCTCGATCAGTCAGTTTGCGCCATCGGTCCTCAACCAGGAAACATAGCACAGCTGATCACGGCACTTGGGTCACCATGGCTCCACATCCCAGTCAGCACCTTCCAAAACCTCACTGACTCTCTTCCTGTGCACGTCACAGTGGTCCGCATTGCAAAAGGTGGTAATTAAGGCTTCTGGCAGGTGGTCAGATGAATGTGACTGGACAGTGGAATATATTTACATGTAAGAGCAGTGTGACAGACTGCCAATCAGAATCTTTCTCAGTAGTGTCAGAGTGGCGCAACAATCGCTGGAAAAGGTGTCCTTGTCAGAGATCAAAAGGTTCCCAGGATGTGAGGGAATGACGTGGAATTGTGTGAGCTGCCAGCGGGGTACTGAGCGACGTTCCCTACCTCTGCCGAGTGATCAGACATTAACTCGGCAGATGCTCTTCTCAGACATTCCAATTATAACTGTGAGTTATTTCAGCTGGTAACATCTAGGACTACAATAATTGGATATGTGATAGTCTCGGAGGTAAAGATAGCTGCCATTTGTGACTCTGCATTGAGGAAGGAGACCACTAATACCTAGAAAAACTGAGACAGTAGTGTAGTACTTCGTGGGAGGATAATTTTGATTGCTCAGAGAATTGTGGTTATGGCTCGGAGCATACAATGCTAGAAAAAGAAATGCAGCATCCTCAAGGACTGTGCTGGCACCATGGCACCATGTGCACACTGAGGGGTTGTAGAGTTAGTGATTCACTTGTCCTGGTCATCAGCGATCAGATGTCGTTCTGGAGGCCTGTATCTGCACCATCTGTTTTGACTCTATAGGCAGTGACTACTATAAGTTAGAGATGAACAGTGCGTGCTCCATTCATCCTAGGGCATAACGATGCCCTGCTGATCAGTATGTACCACTACTGAACAAGTTCAGCCATTGGAAAACGGTAGCATTGTGGGTCTGTAGGAAGCTGGAAGGACGTATTGACAGGTTGCTGCACATGTTGGGCACATTGTATCTGTGGCACGTCGCTGCTTTCAACAAAAGCGTGTGGAACGTTCCCACACTTGTAAAGCAGGTTGTGGTCGTCCATGTAGTACAGGCACACATCAAGATCAACATATTGTGCAAGCAGCTACGGCCAACCAAACAAGATTTGGGCGGGGGAGAGGAGAAATCAGAGCATAAAGTGCAACTTCTGTGTCATCATGGACCATTGGGAACTGTAAGCTTGCAGCAACATTAAGATGTCCACCCCCTCAGCTGAGAGGTCAACACATCTGATTGAAATGCAGTAGACTCAAGTTCGATTCCCAGCAGTGTCAGATACTCTCTCAATTCAGGGACTGGGTGTTTTTTTATCCTCAACATCATTTCGTCATCACTAACATGCAAGTCGCCCAATGATGTGTCAGCAACTTGGCATCCGAACTTCCCCAGGTGGGGACTTCCAGCCACCAGTGCTATAAGATTATTTCATTTCGTTTCTGCCTTTCGATCATGTTTTCCTCCGACCAGGTTACTACTGACGCCACAAAAGCACGTAGTATAGCTACTCTGGCGTTGTGGAAGAGTTAACTGGAGAGCAGAATGGCACTGTGTTTAGTGATGAGAGTGGGCTCTGTCTGTATTGAATAACAGACATACACATGTATGGGGTAGACCTGGTCACTGTCCTAATCTGGAGAGCATTCGCCCATGACACGCAAGTCTCACGCTAAGCTTCAAAGTGTGTAGGGGAGGGGGGAGTAGGGGCATCAGTTATAACTCGCAGTCACATTTGGTGTTTCTACAGAGTAAACTAACCATTGCGCGCCATATTGAGCAGGTGCTACTGAGAATCCTTCGACAGGAAGGTGATGAGCCCCCCAGAGGGACGCTGGACGCCCACATACGGCCGCTACGACGCAACGCACTACTTGCGGCATACAACAGCTCTGACCACCAAATCCCTCGCCAGCCGAACACATATGAGACAAGCTGAAGCTGCAACTTACTCGTTCTCAAGAGCCTGCAAGAACCGTTGCTGAACTACAACGAAAGGTAAAAGGTGCTGCGGACATTTTAGCGCAAGATGCTATTCAGCATCCTTATGGTCGCTTCCGCGCAAGAATATACGCCTGCGTTGACACCAGAGGAGATTACACTCTTCGCTGACGAGACAATTTGGGTACCCTTCAGTCTGATATGGGTGCTTCATTTCGTCTGAATTTATCATACACTCTTAAAACAATGATCTGTCACTTTTCACTTGCCAATAAAATGGCTTTGTCCTTGAGGATGTTCCATTTCTTTCCGCTAGTGTATATCTTTGCTCAGAATGAGTGGAACATTGAATTACTGGAATTTCCTAGAATGTCGTTACTAACTGCATAAATTCAACTCCTTCGCAAACTTTCCTGTCAAAAACATAACAGTGAACACTTACTGAGAAAGTATGGTGTTTGGCAAAATCACCTCACCGAACTCAGTGTCAAGGAAATGTAAAGTGGATCGTACTTTCTCTGTCCATCTGTGGGCAGAAAGAACAGTAGATGATCACATTATTGATTGCTTTATGTTCTTGTTACTTAAGTGAATCTTGTTTATTACCAAAACTATCATTTTAATACACATTATTACACTCCTGGAAATGGAAAAAAGAACACATTGACACCGGTGTGTCAGACCCACCATACTTGCTCCGGACACTGCGAGAGGGCTGTACAAGCAATGATCACACGCACGGCACAGCGGACACATCAGGAACCGCGGTGTTGGCCGTCGAATGGCGCTAGCTGCGCAGCATTTGTGCACCGCCGCCGTCAGTGTCAGCCAGTTTGCCGTGGCATACGGAGCTCCATCGCAATCTTTAACACTGGTAGCATGCCGCGACAGCGTGGACGTGAACCGTATGTGCAGTTGACGGACTTTGAGCGAGGGCGTATAGTGGGCATGCGGGAGGCCGGGTGGACGTACCGCCGAATTGCTCAACACGTGGGGCGTGAGGTCTCCACAGTACATCGATGTTGTCGCCAGTGGTCGGCGGAAGGTGCACGTGCCCGTCGACCTGGGACCGGACCGCAGCGACGCACGGATGCACGCCAAGACCGTAGGATCCTACTCAGTGCCGTAGGGGACCGCACCGCCACTTCCCAGCAAATTAGGGACACTGTTGCTCCTGGGGTATCGGCGAGGACCATTCGCAACGGTCTCCATGAAGCTGGGCTACGGTCCCGCACACCGTTAGGCCGTCTTCCGCTCACGCCCCAACATCGTGCAGCCCGCCTCCAGTGGTGTCGCGACAGGCGTGAATGAATGGAGACGTGTCGTCTTCAGCGATGAGAGTCGCTTCTGCCTTGGTGCCAATGATGGTCGTATGCGTGTTTGGCGCCGTGCAGGTGAGCGCCACAATCAGGACTGCATACGACCAAGGCACACAGGGCCAACACCCGGCATCATGGTGTGGGGAGCGATCTCCTACACTGGCCGTACACCACTGGTGATCGTCGAGGGGACACTGAATAGTGCACGGTACATCCAAACCGTCATAGAACCCATCGTTCTACCATTCCTAGACCGGCAAGGGAACTTGCTGTTCCAACAGGACAATGCACGTCCGCATGTATCCCGTGCCACCCAACGTGCTCTAGAAGGTGTACGTCAACTTCCCTGGCCAGCAAGATCTCCGGATCTGTCCCCCATTGAGCATGTTTGGGACTGGATGAAGCGTCGTCTCACGCGGTCTGCACGTCCAGCACGAACGCTGGTCCAACTGAGGCGCCAGGTGGAAATGGCACGGCAAGCCGTTCCACAGGACTACATCCAGCATCTCTACGATCGTCTCCATGGGAGAATAGCAGCCTGCATTGCTGCGAAAGGTGGATATACACTGTACTAGTGCCGACATTGTGCATGCTCTGTTGCCTGTGTTATGTGCCTGTGGTTCTGTCAGTGTGATCATGTGATGTATCTGACCCCAGGAATGTGTCAATAAAGTTTCCCCTTCCTGGGACAATGAATTCACGGTGTTCTTATTTCAATTTCCAGGAGCGTATTTGCAGCCTTTTTCTGGAATAGATGATAATTACTGACTTCAGTAGACAACACTTACTATATCTTGTTTGGATGTCAATTGAATCCAACTTAAAGTTGAGAGTCACCTTTCAGCATTTTTATGGTAAGGGTCGTATTCAGTACCCAGATGAATGTGCAGTAGTAGCGTAACATAGCAGATGTCCATGTCGAGTCCAGCCAGATGTGAATGCTGGAGGTATGACATCTGTCATAGAGGGTGAAAGTTACGGTGGTTGCTACGCAGCATGTTGCCGAGGGTGGAGAGTTTTTGTGTGGTGTGCAGTTTTATAACTTTTGGGCTAGTTGGCTCTCAAAGGAGTCAGATGTACATAGCGGGGCTTTCCTTTCCACTTTCCAATAATTTTTTAGGTACGGATCTGGAATCGTTATGTTACTGAATCTACTCTAGTACAATACTACAGCACAAAATAAAATGAACAGGTGTCACGACTGTAGTAAAAAGTTTTGTAATAATGAATCGCTTGGTAATGACAGCAAAATCAAAGTAGGAACAACTATTTTGGAACTGCTCTGCAACAAAGAATCGCAACATTAACGAAAACAAGCGGAAATATTAGAAATGAACGAACCTAATACCTAACAAGAAATATGCACTGCAAAATAATACCGCCACTGGTGTTTCTGAAGGTGTTCCTGCACACGTCGCGTTGCTGTGATGTGTAGTTCTCCGGTACTTTGAATTAACTCGGCTCTATACTCAATCTCCGTATAGTCGTAAATTCCTGACGAATAACGCAATTTCTGACTGTGAGTGTCACCGTATGGTGTCGAGTTTCTTAAACCGACATCCTGATGACTTCTGCGTGTTTTCCATTAAACTGTTATCAATTTATAACGATTTGTTCCTCACGTCAGCATTTAACAAAACGTATCTTAATAATTTGTATGTGACCTATAGTAACGTGACACTGAATTCTTCAGCGCAACGTCCTCTGTAATAGGATATACCAAGCACATCTGTAACTTGATTGGTGTCCACATTATGTGTATATACTGTAAAGACAATAGCCAGGCCACCATCTTCCTCGGCTGGAGCGAGCTGAGGCAGGCAAATACCATAAACGTTTTCTCAAACCTGTGTGTGCGCGTATCACTGTCGTCTAGTTCGTTTCTAGCTACGTCACATATTACAAGTATGAGTAGCATAAGTGGCTCCGTACCCCTAATTAATAACTGCATATCGCCCTGGGGGGGCCTTGCCTGACCCCTATAAATAGGACACTCAAAACCACTTGCTCAGGGTATTTCGTGCTTGATGCACACCTACAATGCTAATGGTCTGTTTCGCATACGGTATATTTCTTACAAAATGGTAACAAATACACTTCTTTTTGCAGGGGTCATACGATTTCAGAGTGCAGGTGAGCGATGGCTGTGTACGTGAGCTAGCGATAACAAACTTTGTGACGACCACGGCTACATTTACGTGGAATATCCACCAGCTGAGGAGGTGGCCAAAAGGTACATTCGAAGCATCGTCGCCAGTGTTCGTGCACCCCAGTGCGAGCAGATGGAGCATGCAACTGTCCAAAGACCACCACGAGGCCTTCTACCTGGGTTTCATACTGATCTCTTCTGAGAAGGGAGTACCTGTGAGGGCCACCATCAAGACCAAGGCCAAATGCAAAGTTGGTCAAATATCAGAGGTACGCCAACATCTATGACTCACTCTTTTGTTGAGAGTAGGTTATTTTGATGATCAATCACTCAGTACACATATGTATAGGCTAAATGAAGGTAAAAACACCATGCATTCCGTTAATTGGCTCTAATGTTGTATAGAGAAGTGCAAAGTGTATAATTTTGAATAAGTTATGCCATAACATTTCCCTTATGGATTCCTTAAATGGCTTATATTTAGTACTTTTAGAAGAGTATTGACGCAAACTTGAAATTCTCTCACATTTACGACACCCAACATACCATATATTAGTAAAAATAAAAATAAATAAATAAAAACCTAATTGTAACCAATAATAGAAGTTTTCTTAAAGACATAACCGCCATTTGACTGTAGAACAGTCGTCCTTTCAAAAGGCTTTATGCGACTGTGGCTCCCCACCGAGGTAAAATCATTAATAACGGAAGTGATACATTCCACAGTTATGGAAACAATGCAAAATTCAAGTTCTGCGCAGCAATCTTCGCACAAGGCATACAGCCCTAAGTTTTTTACAGTTCCATTATCACATGTTTCATGATACCACGTTTTATGTTGTGTGCACTGGGTCCAATCCTTCTCGCTCCTTTTGTTGTAGAAGTAGCCACCCCTGTTGAGTCTTGTACCACAAAGAAGCACAGGCGAGGATGTTTTTTGGGGAGCCAGTATCCTCTTTCTAGAACACAAATGCACATGTTGATTAATCATCATCATCATCATCTTGGGCAGTTTCCAGCCTCTGGCTGGGATTGTATGGAACATAGGCCTCTCCATCATCTTCTGTCTTGCCACCATCTCTCCGTCTTCACCTTGATCCAGTATTCTCCTTTTTCCTGGACGCATTCCTCTACTCATTTCATCCATCTGTCTCTCTATCTCCCTCTTGGTCTCTTTCCTTCCAGTTTCATCTCGTGTATCCTCCTGGGTATCTTCTCCTCCATTCTCTTAACGTGTCCACACCAACTCAGCCTCGATTTCTCTATTTCCTCCTGTCATGGTTCCACCTTCTTTAACTCTCTGATCCTCTCATTTCTTAACCTGTATCTTTGTCACTCCAATACTATTTCTGAAGAATTTCATCTCACTAGTTTGTCCTTTTCTCTCTTCCTTTCATAAACCAGGCTGCTGGTGCATATGTCGGGATCGGGACATAGTATGACCGTTATGTAGCCTTTTTACTGATTTGGGGTACATACTTGCTTCATATCAGGATTATGGATTAATCCATGTAGATTAATACCGTTCTTTATTTACATGACCTAGAAACCTGTAGTTAACCTGAATAGAATCCATGTGTTGTGGTACAAGGTCATCAGTAGTAGTCCCACTATAGTGACTAATCTGGTTTTTATGTACTGTCATGGCCTGTGAAGAACTAAAGCCACTGACAGATGCCAAACTGGATGAGTGAGTGGGGCCCTCCAGTCAGTGGCCAGAATACTCGCTGTCTAGTGGGCGTTGGCGGCACATTGCTTGCAGGAGTGTCTCTGGCCTCTCTCATGAAAGGCGCGCTTGATCCAGCGCCTTCTAATCGATCCTCGTGCTTCATCTTTGCTGACCGGTGTGCCAGTGACAGCTTACGCCAGCACCACCACAGTCACGGCAGTACAGATGCTTATTACAGGGCTTGGATTGTGCTTTGATTGAGGTTTTCTTGCCAGTATTTGCACGACCCGATGTTGATGCTGCTGATGAACAGATTACGACCAAGTTTCCTAGTTGGCGTCTTCCCTTCATTCTTTTTTGGCCAGTCTTGAAGAGTTCTTCATGGGATGTTAAATGACCTTGCACTCTCTGAAACAGTAATTCCAAATCTAACTGCTTCAGTGGCCTTCCGCAGATCCTCAGTAGACCACTTTGCACAATGATTTTGGCAGGGCTTACCAATGTCGTCACCTAGACGAGAAAAATGCAGAAATGGTGTTAGTACCTGCAGATATCTTATTAAAATTTTTGTGAAACGTACTGCAAAACATTTTAATATTTAAAAAGCTACTTATACGCTTTAATACATGAAAGAATTATTTTAATCATATAGTAAACGAAACATTAAATGAGAATGACGTTAGAAATTTATGTGTACCTCCTTTAACGCACAGAAAATATTCAGTGTCAATAGAAAGCAAGCTTATAGCACGTAACCTCACTCTGACGGCTACCCAAAACACACTGAAGTTGCTGTTGCTGCAATAACGCTAAAAGCATGAAGTGGAAACTTCCTCCCCCCCCTCTGTTATTCGTTACTTACTCGGTGCTGCCACCATCGGAATATTTCCAAACTGGCCATTAAATTGCACATGACGTTAAAACCTGCACCGCATTATTACCTTCACTTACGTTATTTATATTGCACAAGTGGCCTTATGATGGCCGGCCGGGGTGGTCGAGCGGCTCTAGGCTGCTACGGACGCACGTTCGAATCCTGCCTCGGGCACGGATGTGTGTGATTTCCTTAGGTTAGTTAGGTTTAAGTACTTCTAAGTTCTAGAGGACTGATGACCTCAGATGTTGAGTCCCATAGTGCTCAGAGCCATTTGACCTTGTAATGTGAGGTGGAGGGTGTCGTATAACAAATGTGAGTAGGGTGTAACAATAATTATGTTTATTTATCTGGATGTAAATTAGTAACGATTTTCTCAGAAACAGTTTGACTGGGCGTGGGAAAGATTCGATATTTGAGCTTGTAGTGGGAGGGTCAACTATTTTATGTGAGTACATAATGGGGCTGTGTAGAGATCAGTGGCGCGTGAGGTAGCCGCACGGTCTGAGGCATCTTGCCACAGTTCGTGCGGCTCCTTCTGCCGGAGGTTCGAGTCCTCCCTCGGGCATGGGTTTGTATGTTGTCCTTAGCGTAAGTTAGATTAGGTTAGATTTAAGTGTAAGCCTAGGGACCGATGACCACAGCAGTATGGTCCCATAGAAACTTCTCACAAATTTTCAAAAAAAAAAAAAAAAAAAATAAAAGAGATCAGTGGCTGCTGGTACAGTGGTGCAACAATGTGTTGATATCCAGATGGCCTGATGCTGATCGCGTTGCTACTGATTAACAGCTGGTGGCACTTATCTCTGCAGATCTGTGCACCCAGGGCTTAACGTGTGTAGCTCCCTGCTTCCTGTCTGGTCGTTCTCCAGATAAACCACCGACTGTCGCTCAGTGCTGCTCTATCGCCCTGCCAAAGTGGCCTTTCACTGTGTCCTGATGTTCACACGGTGTCTTGTGCATGTTTTAATTAGACTGTAGAGGCGTTGTTCAAGTTATATTTGATGGCTGAGTTCAGATAGTGGAAATACAAGTAAATGTTCAAGGGCTCAAACACTGGACTAAACGAAAAAACCATCTGAAATGTAGTGGAAACAGAGGATGTCGCAAAATGGCAACAATCGTCAGGATGAGAACAGCTGTCAGATTCAGTCTGGAGCCCTGTGCAAAAGAAAATGACATGTCTCCAGAATGCAACGTCAAAGTGAAGAGGAGCATGCAAGATACAGACTCAGGAAACCCAAAAGCGAATGTGAATGAAAATCAGTCAGCTCCAGACTCAGAATCAGAATACAGGACGGTTGTAATTAAACTTTCGCTACTTGAGAGGGCCTCCACGAAAAACGACTGATCGTACGACAGTGGAACTTTGTGGAAATATTTGTAAGGACTTGCCGAAAATAAATATAGAATAAAGCATAGAAAGAAACCCATTTTAATTTCCACTTGAGAGGGTAACATTTGAAACTTCCTGACAGATTAAAACTGTGTGCCGGACCGAGACTCGAACTCAGAACTACTTAAACCTAACTAAACTAAGGACATCACACACATCCTTGCCCGAATCAGGATTCGAACTTGCGACCGTAGCGGTTGCGCTGTTCCAGGCTGAAGCGCCTAGAACGGCTCGGTCACAGCGGCCGGCCAGCGAGGTGCATGGAAGTAACGTATAACGACAGTTGATTCTGCATAATTACTCTATTAGCAGCCGAAACGAAGTGGCTTTCGTGTGGGAACCGCAGACATTTGATGACAAGGCGACAAGTCAACCGAATCCTCCACCGGGAAACACATCTGGTGTGTCATACACGGCATTAGTGACAGTACGTGTGTCATATGTTAGGAATCTCTTAACCGACGCACCTAATGTGTAAGACTGAAAGAGAGTGAGATCTGCTTCCTTGCCCGATGTAGGTGTACGTATGAACGTGAATGTGATCACTCCCAAGGAAACGATGAAAAGATAATAGTTTGCAACATAAGCTGCAACAAATGAATGCAACAGTTTCGCAGTCACACATTCCCTGTGCTCTGTCAAAATATATGTTTTTGGCGTTTTTGAAGTTGTGATACGTTTTGGAAGCCTTAACTCTTGCATTCCTTTGTCGTAACATAATTCAAACCCGTTTCTTTGTTGTTTTCCTTTCGTCGAGACGTCTGTGTGGTATCTCGCCTGCTCTTACTATTCATCACATTTACTTGCGACAGTAACGTAATCTTACCACATGACTCAGATTCTACAACCAATGCATAGTATGACAACTGTCAAGACCACAGGAGGAGAAGAAACATTCTCCTTTAAAAGGTCCCGAGTTTGAGTCTCGGTCCGGCACACAGTTTTAATCTGCCAGGAAGTTTCATATCGGCGCACACTCCACTGCAGAGTGAATATCTCATTCTCGAAACATCCCCCAGGCTGTGGCTAAGCCATGTCTCCACAATATCCTTTTCTTCAGGAGTGCTAGTTCTGCAAGGTTCGCAGCAGAGCTTCTGTAAAGTTTGGAAGGTGGGAGACGAGATACTGGCAAAAGTAAAGCTGTGAGTACCCGGCGTGAGTCGTGCTTCGGTAGCTCAGATGGTAGAGCACTTGTCCGTTAAAGGCAAAGGTCCCGAGTTCGAGTCTCGGTCGGGCACACAGTTTTAATCTGCCAGGAAGTTTCATATCAGCGCACACTCCGCTGCAGAGTGAAAACTCTTTCAGAAAAACATTCCGTTTAATAAGCACAAAAAATATCTCAATCTCTTTGTGAAACTTGGTACATAAATGACCAGTAGTCCCTGAGAACCAAATTAATCATTACAGTTTGCGTAAAAGCGCGCATATTTTCTCTCCTTAATAGCAGCGCTCACGCTATCTACATCTGCATTTACATCCATACTCCGCAAGCCACCTGACGGTGTGTGGCGCAGGGTACCTTGAGTACCTCTATCGGTTCTCCCTTCTATTCCAGTCTCGTATTGTTCGTGGAAAGAAAGATTGTCGGTATGCCTCTGTGTGGGCTCTAATATCTCTGATTTTATCCTCATGGTCTCTTCGCGAGATATACGTGGGAGGGAACAATATACTGCTTGACTCCTCGGTGATGATATGTTCTCGAAACTTCAACAAAAGCCCGTACCGAGCTACTGAGCGTCTCTCTTGCAGAGTCTTCCACTGGAATTTATCTATCAGCTCCGTAACGCTTTCGCGTTTACTAAATGATCCTGTAACGAAGCGCGCTGCTCTCCGTTGCATCTTCTCTATCTCTTCTATCAACCCTATCTGGTACGGGTCCCACACCGTTGAGCAGTATTCAAGCAGTGGGCGAACAAGTGTACTGTAACCTACTTCCTTTGTTTTCGGACTGCATTTCCTTAGGATTCTTCCAATGAATCTCAGTCTGGCGTCTGCTTTACCGACGATTAATTTTATATGGTCATTCCATTTTAAATCACTCCTAATTCCTACTCCTAAATAATTTATGGAATTAACTGCTTCCAGTTGTTGACCTGCTATATTGTAGCTAAATGATAAAGGATATTTCTTTCTATGTATTCGCAGCACATTACACTTGTCTACATTGAGATTCAATTGCCATTCCCTGCACCATGCGTCAATTCGCTGCAGATCCTCCTGCATTTTAGTACACTTTTCCATTGTTACAACTTCTCGATATACTACAGCATCATCTGCAAAAAGCCTCAGTGAAAAAAAATGCCTCTGAGCACTATGGGACTCAACTGCTGTGGTCATCAGTCCCCTAGAACTTAGAACTACTTAAACCTAGCTAACCTAAGGACATCACAGACACCCATGCCCGAGGCAGGATTCGAACCTGCGATCGTAGCAGCAGCGCGGCTCCGGACTGGAGCGCCTAGAACCGCACGGCCACCGCGGCCGGCAAGCCTCAGTGAACTTCCGATGTTATCCACAACGTCATTTATATATATTGTGAATAGCAATGGTCCTACGACACTCCTCTACAGCACACCTGAAATCACTCTTACTTCGGAAGACTTCTCTCCATTGAGAATGACATGCTGCGTTCTGTTATCTAGGAACTCTTCAATTCAATCACTCAATTGGTCTGATAGTCCATATGCTCTTACTTTGTTCATTAAACGACTGTGGGCAACTGTATCGAACGCCTTGCGGAAGTCAAGAAACACGGCATCTACCTATGAACCCGGGTCTATGGCCCTCTGAGTCTCGTGGACGAATAGCGCGAGCTGGGTTTCACACGACCGTCTTTTTCGAAACCCATGCTGATTCCTACAGAGTAGATTTCTAGTCTCCAGAACAGTCATTATACTCGAACATAATACGTGTTCCAAAATTCTGCAACTGATAGACGTTAGAGATATAGGTCTATAGTTCTGCACATCTGTTCGACGTCCCTTCTTGAAAACGGGGATGACCTGTGCCCTGTTCCAATCTTTTGGGACGCTACGCTCTTCTAGAGACCTACGGTACATCGCTGCAAGAAGGGGGGGGGGGGGGGCAGTTCCTTCTCGTACTCTGTGTAAAATCGAACTGGTATCCCATCAGGCCCAGCGGCCTTTCCTCTTATGAGCGATTCTAATTGTTTTTCTATCACTCTGTCATCAGTTTCGATATCTACCACTTCGTCATTTGTGCGACAATCTAGAGAAGGAACTACAGTGCAGTCTTCCTCTTTGAAACAGCTTTAGAAAAAGACATTTAGTATTTCGGCTTTTAGTCTCTCAAATACAAAGCCTGCAGAAAAACCTATCGAGAAGCACTTAAGACATTTAAGGCACAGAAGTATGCAGAACAGATAACTCAATCCTGTAATGTTAGCAAAACAGCGTGGAATATAGTAAAGAAGGAAACTGGGGGGAATGACAAGGCATTGTGTAACAACATAATAATAAGGGGTAATGAAAAACTGGTTAGTGTCCCAAAAGAAGTATACGAGAGATTTATAGATCAATTTAGTAAGATGAGTAAGGAGGATGTGATCAACCCACCGCAGGTGCTAAATCCCAGTAATGTCACTAATTCGATCTTCCTGAGGTGTGTTAAAAAAATGGTTCAAATGGCTCCGAGCACAATGGGACTTAACTTCTAAGGTCATCAGTCCCCTAGAACTCAGAACTACTTAAACCTAACTAACCTAAGGACATCACACACATCCATGCCCGAGGCAGGATTCGAACCTGCGACCGTAGCGGCAGCGCGGTTCCAGACTGTAGCGCCTTTAACCGCTTGGCCACCCCGGCCGGCAATGGTGTGTTACAGAACAGGAAATCCTGAGAACCATTTCCAACTTAAAAGCAAGTACATCCAGTGGCTGGGATGACACCTCAGCCAAATTTCTGAAAGAATGCAGTAATGAGTAAATAAGGCCACTGCAACATTTAATAAACAGCTCTTTCAGACAGGGGTCATTTCCTGACTTGTTAAAAGTCACTGAAATAAGACCAGTGCATAAAAAGGGAAAAACTACTGATGTACAAAATTATAGGCCTATTTCATTGACATCAGAACTTAGTAAGTTGTTGGAAAGGCTATTTCTTGATGAAATAGAATCATTTTCCTCTAAGTACAATATGTTAAAAAGTTCTCAACAAGGTTTCAGGAAGGGCAAGTCTACAATAACAGCCATAGCCACATTTATTCAAGCGGTATTGAATAAACTTGATGATGGAAACAAAGGTATTGGCACCTTTCTAGACCTGTCTAAGGCTCTTGATACTGTAAATCACTCCATTCTTCTACATAAGTTAGAAACTTATGGGGTCAGAGGAGTGGCATTAGATTTGTTAAGATCGTACCTTGCTGACAGGAGACAATGTGTTAAGTTGTATCATACAACCGGGGGACTTATACAAACAGTAAAACCATCTTATAAAATTCTTAACTGCCGGCCGTAGTGACCGAGCGGTTCTAGGCGCTATAGTCAACAACCGCGCGACCGCTACAGTCGCAGATTCGAATCCTGCCTCGGGCATGGATGTGTGTGATGTCCTTAGGTTAGTTAGGTTTAAGTAGTTCTAAGTTCTGGGGGACTGATGACCTCAGATGTTAAGTCCCATAATGCTCAGAGTCATTTGAACCATTTTGAAAATTCTTAACTGTGGAGTCTTTCAGGGAAGTGTTATTGGGCCTTTTCTGTTCGTTGTGTACATCAATGATATAATAATTCCAAAAAATGCAGACCTTGTGAATTATGCCGACGACACCTCCTTCATAAGCCGGGGCCCTACAAAACAGCTGTTGTTGTTGTTGTTGTGGTCTTCAGTCCTGAGACTGGTTTGATGCAGCTCTCCATGCTACTCTATCCTGTGCAAGCTTCTTCATCTCCCAGTACCTACTGCAACCCACATCCTTCTGAATCTGCTTAGTGTCTTCATCTCTTGGTCTCCCTCTACGATTTTTACCCTCCACACTGCCCTTCAATGCTAAATTTGTGATCCCTTGATACCTCAAAACATGTCCTACCAACCGATCCCTTCTTCTAGTCAAGTTGTGCCACAAACTTCTCCCCAATCCTATTCAATACCTCCTCATTAGTTACGTGATCTATCCACCTTATCTTCAGCATACAAAACAGCTAGCAGTGCAAAATAATATCAAGAACACTAGCCTCACCACATAATATATGACTAAAAATAAATTGGCATTAAGTAAGGAAAATACAGTTCTAATGGAGTTTATGCTAAATTAGAAATCAAGTGGATACTGAGCCAGAGTTATCAATTGAAACAATTGATAAACATAAATTCCTGGGTATTATAGTTAATGAACATCTTAAATGGAAGGAGCACATCAGCTACATGTGTAAAAAAAATCTCGTGCAATACCTACCTGCTAAAACGCCTTTCTAGCATAATAGCGTCACCAGTCTTAAGACAAATCTATTTTGGTATTATACACTCCCACATACAATACGGTATTGAGATTTGGGGCGGGGCACCAACGGTATGCATGGATAGGGCTTTTATAGCCAAGAAGAGAGCAATTAGGATAATAGCGAATATTAGTAAACGTCAATCCTGTAGAGAATACTTCATTAAGTATAATATACTAACAGTGTATTCATTATATGTTCTAAGGACGATACTGTTTGTAAAAGAAAATATGGAGCACAGTGTAATAAATAGTGATATCTACTGTATAGTGATAATACAAGGAAGAAAGAGGATTACCACATAAAATTCAGAAATAAAAAAGCAACCGATCATAATCCATTTTCTGCTGGAAGATTTTTTTACAACAGACTGCCAAATACCATAAAAATGTTAAAAGAAAACATATTTAAAATAAAATTAATGCAGCTGTTAATTGCTAAATGTTTGTACTCCATCAAGGATTTTTAATGTTGTATGTACTTTATTTCTACTACTAAACTATTATTATTGTTCATGTATGTACTGACTGACTATGTCCACGACTGTAAAAGTTATTATGGACAAATAAACCATTATTATTATTACTCTATAATTCAGTACCATTTTGGTCACAGAGTGTCTGGACATTTTGTTTTGACCCACCTACCGCTTTGACATAAGACCAAAATTTCTTAGGATTTTCTGCCAAGTCAGTACATAGAACTTTACTTTCAAATTCGTTGAACGCCTCTCGCATAGCTCTCCTCACATTACATTTCGCTTCGTGTAATTTTTGTTTGTGTGCAAAGCTTTGGCTATGTTTGTATTTTCTGTGAAGTTCCCTTTCCTTCCGCAGCAGTTTTCTAACTCGGTTGTTGTACCACGGTGGCTCTTTTCCATCTCTTACAATCTTGCTTGGCACATATACTCATCTAATCCATATTGTACTATCTGTTAGAAGGCGGTGAGTCGCGCGCTGTCTATAAAATATTATTTCGTGCGTACTTGGGAATAGCCGATGCCCGTACGTATGTTATCGTTGTTGTTGTTGTGGTCTTCAGTCCTGAGACTGGTTTGATGCAGCCCTCCATGCTACTCTATCCTGTGCAAGCTGCTTCATCTCCCAGTACCTACTGTGACCTACATCCTTCTGAATCTGCTTGGTGTACTCATCTCTTGGTCTCCCTCTACGATTTTTACCCTCCACGCTGCCCTCCAATACCAAATTGGTGATCCCTTGATGCCTCAGAACATGTCCTACCAACCGATCCCTTCTTCAAGTTGTGCCACAAACTTCTCTTCTCCCCAGTTCTATTCAATACCTCATCATTAGTTATGTGATCTACCCATCTAATCTTTAGCATTCTTCTGTAGCACCACATTTCGAAAGCTTCTATTCTCTTCGTGTCCAAACTAGCTATCGTTCATGTTTCACTTCCATGCATGGCTACACTCCATACAAATACTTTCAGAAACGACTTCCTGACACTTAAATCCATACTCGATGTTAACAAATTTCTCTCCTTCAGAAATGCTTTCCTTGCCATTACCAGTCTACATTTTATATCTTCTGTACTTCGACCATCATCAGTTTCCTTTGCTCCCCAAATAGCAAAACTCCTTTACTACTTTAAGTGTCTCATTTCATAATCTAATCCCCTCAGCATCATCCGACTTAATTCGACTACATTCCATTATCCTCGTTTTGCTTTTGTTGATGTTCATCTTATATCCTCCTTTCAAGGCACTGTCCATTCCGTTCAACTACTCTTCCAAGTCCTTTGCTGTCTCTGACAGAATTACAATGTCATCGGCGAACCTCAAAGTTTTTACTTCTTCTCCATGGATTTTAATACCTACTCCGAATTTTTCTTTTGTTTCCTTTACTGCTTGCTCAATATACAGATTGAACAACATCGGGGAGAGGCTACAGCCCTGTCTCACTCCCTTCCCAACCACTGCTTCCCTTTCATGTCCCTCGACTCTTATAACTGCCATCTGGTTTCTGTACAAATTGTAAATAGCCTTTCGCTCCCTATATTTTACCCCTGCCACCTTCAGAATTTGAAAGAGAGTATTCCGGTTAACATTGTCAAAAGCTTTCTCTAAGTCTACAAATGCTAGAAACGTAGTATTCGGTTATTTCAGAGTCTCATGCTAGCCCACAATATTTAACAGAGTAAATAATATTGCAGCATTCAGTAATTATTTTTTTGATTAATCACTGCATATATAGAATTAAACGAAAGTCCCAATCCCGAGTACCGCGATAAACCCCGACGCCGTTGCCGTTTTAGGCTGCTCTTTATTGCACTTCTTTTTATTGGGCCTTTCAAGGTTTCCATTTTTGATTTGTTTGTCACAATTGAGTACACCTTCTTCCTGTTTTCATGCTTGATCCGTCTATCCCCTGGGCTCTCTTACTACTAAATCTGACGGCGGTGTCATGGGGAGTCTCCCTTGTGAGTAACATTTTATGTTTGCGATAAAGTTAGCTGGCACACTGTGTGCATCCGTTAACCAAAGCCCTCATGAAATTGTGGAGCTTTGCCCAAGCTTTGCCCAAGAATGGGGTTCTTCACACAGTTTGTTATGAAAAAAGTGTAGGCCTATTTTTTTTTTGAGAACTACACTGTGACTGGAATGAAGAAAAACACAGCTTCAAGAGCAGGGTTAGACGAGTCTTTTGCAGCTAGTCACTATTTTGTAGAGTGTTTCTGTATATAGAAAACATGAACAATGTTTTCGTGGCAATTTTGGAAGCCTTCTGCTGCTCCTGCCATAAATCAGTTTGTCTCGACCGTACGACAGCAACAGATTACAGCTGGACATCCTGTTCGTTTCGCATTTACCGCACAGGCCGCTCGCACCAATTGTGCGATATGTGTCTAATGTCTGAACCCTCTGTTTTGCTCTGTAGGAACCTCCCCAGGCAGTTAGGAAGACGGGTTGCCGGGTTTCGAACCCTACGGATGACCTTCATTTTTTATTAATACTTTAAACAGTGGAGCATTTTCTGGGTAAATCATACACTCGTTTGATATTTTTTTTAAATTTGTATTTTATTAGGATTCCGTACTTCAGTCGGTAAAAACAGAAACCTTATAGCATCGTTCTGCTGTATCTCTGTCTCTCCGCCTGTTAAGATCTTTTGTCTGAGGATCAGGCAGAGATGTCAGGTTGAAACGTATGTCAAATACGGGGGTGGTTTGAAAAGTTCTCGGAACGGAATAGAAAAAAAGTATTTACATCACTGGAACCTTTTTTTATTTTTCAACGTAGTCTCCTTGTAGGTTAATGCACTTGGTCCAACGATGTTTCCAGTGCCTTGATCCCATCTCGACATGAGTTTCCTCCAGGACTGCAAAATAGTTGTCAACTCCGGCTATCAGTTCTTCGTTTGCTGCATCTTCGTCCACCAAGAAACATTTTCAGTTTTGGGAGGAGATGGAAGTCTGAAGGAGCCATAGCTGGTGAATAAGGCGGGTGTGGCAACAATTCATGCCTTGTGTATTGTGTATTGAGTATTGTGTATTGCCCTTATATACGCTAGCTGCCGGCTGTGACGTCATTGGTGCCCGTGACATTGCCATATATGGGCATGTTTTGAGTCGGCGTTCGATGTGCCCTCTTCAGCCGCGCGATCGCTGGATCCCACGGAACGATGAGCTGCTAGTTTCTCGCGTAAGTGTGGCCAAATGACGAAAGTGTCGTCAACGTATCGAAAAAAACATTTCGGATTCAATGGCACAGTATCTATGGCAATATCCTCAAAATTCTCCATGAAGAGGTTTGCAGCAGCTGGAGCCAACGGGCTACCCATTGCTACGCCGTCTGTCTGATGGTAATACTGGCCGTTGTACACGAAACAGGAGGACGTAAGAGAAACTAGACGAGTTTTTGGAACACTTCAGTGGCATCAACAGTAATATTCAGTTCACCATGGAGGTGGGAAAAGTTAATGCATTGCACTTCCTCGAGGTCCTTGACCATCGTAAACGAAATAGGTGCCTTGGCCACAGCGCCTACAGAAAACCCACCCACACAGACCTGTACCTGCACGCCACCAGCCATCATCATCCAGCACAGAGGCGCACAGTATTACAAACATTGGTGCATCGTGCAAGAGGAATATCAGACGACGATAACCTGCCCCATGAACTGAGCCACCTACGCAAGGTTTTCAGGAATAATGGCTACAGCGCCCATCAAGTGAAAGAAGTGATTTGTGGGGAATATTAGAATAAGACCACCAACGAAGAGCAGGAAAAGAAACTTGCTTTTCTGTCATTCTGTGGCTCTGTGTCGGGCAAGATATGCCTCCTGTTGAAAAGACACAAGATCAAAACCGAGCGAGGTGGCGCAGTGGTTAGACACTGGAGTCGCAATCGGGAGGACGACGGTTCAAAGCCGTGTCCGGCCATCCTGATTGAGGTTTTCCGTGATTTCCCTAAATCACTCCAGGCAAATGCCGAGATGGTTCCTCCGAAAGGGCACGGGCGACTTCCTTCCCCATCCTTCCTTAATCCAATGAGACCGATGACTTCGCTGTTTGGTCTCCTTCCCCAAACAATCCCAATTCCAACAAGATGAAATCAATCTTCAGCCCTCCAACGAAAATCCGTCAATTACTGAGACCAGTTAAAGACGCAGTAGGTTTCAGAACACCTGGAGTCTACGAAATTTCTTGTGAGTGTGGCCAGAAGTACATCAGTGGTGCGCACTGTGGAACAATGCAGGAAGGAACATGAGAGGTAGTAGCGCCTACGTTATCCAGAGAAATCTGCGTTAGCTGAGCATGCGTTAGAAAACGGTCACCACATAAAATTTGACGATACCTCTGTCGTGGCTCGCACTAACGGCTTCTGGGAAAGGAAGCTATTGAAATAAAGCACCCTGATGTAGTAACCAAAACCAATTGCGGGAACACCTTGGGCTGCAGATCAGAGCCACCAGGCAGGGAAGCCGCCGGTGGTGGAGCCCGCACCAGCGGGTAAACACAAGGACGAGTCGGACGACAGACCAACGACAACCGACCACGACCGACTATGACCCGCACAACAAGGAAGAGATAAAGAACGGAGGCTTGTAGAAACCACACCAAACACCAACAGTAAATCCACTCGGAACCAGAGCCAGGCAAATGTCAACAATGAGCAACGACCAGAACGCAGTACCGCCGAGATAGAGACGCAATCCAGAGCGAGTACCAGACTGACTGGACTAGATTTTTTTTTTTTTCTTTATTGTATTTCAATTCCCCATCGGGGCGGGCTGGCAGCAGCATATGCGCTGCTCTTCAGCCGAAAGACATAGAACAAAACAATAGAAGACATTTAAAAACAGCAAAGGAGAGAAGAAGGCGAACATAGATATAAAAAAGGGATAACATCATGGAAGGCAATATACAAAAAACGGGGTGACTGTAAAATGGAGATAAAAAACTGTTTAAAAGTAGCACACACAAAAAGCCACACACTGCGACGATTAAAAGAACACAAGGCACAGTATGACTGGAGCATAAAGGTGTTGACGGATGGCATAGCACACAACGTAACACTGACGGTGAACCTCAAGGCAGTACACAATTAAAATCACACCTCTTGACGCACACGAGAAACAGCACGAAACACAACACTGACGTGGCACACTGATGATGATCAATACAGAGGATCTGCCAGGTTCAAGGAGATGAGGGAGACCTGAAGAAGGGAGGGAGGGGAAGAGATGGGGGAGGGGAATGGGGGGCGCTCAGAAGAGGGCCAGGTAGGGAGGGATGTGGGAAGGAGAGAGGCAAGTATGAGGTGCAGGGTCTCAGGGGAGGGGGGATGGAGGAAAATCCGCTCTGGGAGGAGGAGGAAAGAGGAGAAGGGGGCCCTGGGGAGGGGGGGGGGGAACAAGGCCGGGTTATAGTTGGAAGGAAGGGTATATGTCACGACGAAGTTCGCATCCGGGAGGGGGAGGCGTTGGAAATTGCCCTGATGAAGAAGATGGAGGGTGTGGAGGTGGAGAGAGGGAGGGATACAGCGATAGAGGCGCGGCAACGGGCGGGGGGTGGAGAGGAAGGAGGAAACCAGAGGGTGGGGGGGGATCAACCCTGCGAACAATGTAAAGGATGCAGAGATGTTGGAGGAACAAGAGGAGGTGGGGGAAGGGGATCAGTTCATACAGGAGCCGTGTGGGGGAAGGAAGGCGGATACAGAAGGCAAGGCGGAGCGCATGGCGTTCAAGGATTTGGAGAGCCTTGTAAAAGCGGGTGGGGGCGGAGATCCAGGCGACGCTGGCATAACAGAGGATAGGACGGATGAGGGATTTGTAGGTGTGGAGGATGGTAGAAGGATGCAATCCCCATGTCCGGCCGGACAGGAGTTTCAGCAGGCGGAGGCGGGAATGGGCTTTCTGCTGGATGGTCAGGAGATGAGGGGTCCAGGTGAGGTGTCGGTCAAGGGTGAGGCCAAGGTATTTCAGGGTGGGGGTGAGTTGGATAGGACGACCATAAAGGGTGAGGTAGAAATCTTGGAGGCGAAAGGAGCGAGTGGTACGGCCTATGATGATTGCCTGGGTTTTGGAGGGGTTGAGACGGAGGAGCCACTGGTTACACCAAGTGGTGAACTGGTTAAGGTGGGTTTGGAGGGTACGTTGAGACCGTTGAAGGGTAGGATAGAGAGCCGGGAAGGCAGTGTCATCAGCATATTGGAGAAGGTGAACTGGTGGGGGTGGCTTGGGCATATCAGCTGTATACAAGAGATAAAGGAGAGGGGAGAGGACAGAACCCTGGGGGACGCCAGCCGTGGGATAAAAGATACGGGAGTTGGTGTTGTGGAGGGTGACATAGGAAGGACTGTGCGAGAGGAAGGAAGCGACCAGACGGACAAAATTGATAGGCAGGGCGTAGGTTTGGAGTTTAAAGAGGAGACCGGGATGCCATACACGGTCATAGGCATTTTGGAGGTCAAGGGAAACAAAAATGGCGGAGCGACGGGGGTTGAGCTGGAGGGACAGAAGGTGAACAAGGTTGAGGAGTTGGTCGTCAGCAGAGAAGGAGGGTCAGAAGCCACACTGGGTAAGGGGGAGGAGGTGGTGTTGAGCAAGGTGCCGATGGATACGGTGGGAGAGGATGGATTCAAGGACCTTACTGAAGACGGAGGTGAGGCAGATGGGACGATAGGAAGAGGCGGCAGAAGTGGGTTTGTTGGGTTTGAGGAAGAGGAGGATGTGGGAGGTCTTCCACAGGTCAGGGTATAAGCCAGTAGAGAGGATGACATTATAGAGATGGGCGAGGACAGTTAGGAAGGAATAGGGGCTTTCTCGAAGGTGACGGTAGGTGACACAGTCGTGACCAGGGGCCGTGTTGCGTTTGGACTGGAGGAGAAGTTTAATGTCTTGTGCTGTGATGGGAGTGTTGACGTCGGAGGGGGGGCAACTGCCCCAAGTACTGGAGACTAGGAGCAAGTGGAGCGACTGAGGTATCAGCACGTTCCATGACGGTAGGAAAAAGAGAATAATCAAAGTGGGGATCATCGGGGATGGAGAAGACCTCGGAAAGGTGGGAAGCGAAGTGGTTGGCCTTACTAAGGTTGTCTGGAAGGGGGCGATCGTTATGGAGAAGGGAGTAGTGGGGAGCGGAAAGGGAACCAGTAAGACGATGGAAGGCAGACCAGTACTTGGAGGAGTTGATAGGGAGGGTGGCATTGAGTCGTGTGCAGGTCTGGCGCCAGTGCCGGCGTTTCGTTGCTGTAATAAGGTTCCGTACGTGTCGCTGTATTTGCCGGTGGCGTTGGAGTGTATCCCTGTCACGAGTGCGGAGGAAGGAGCGATAGAGGCGGCGGGATTCACGGAGGAGGAGGACAGCCCGCGGAGGGAGAGTGGGACGGTGTGGGTGGATGGTTTTAGTAGGAACATGGGCCTCCACGGCGTCAGTAATTACCGTCTGAAGGAAGGATGAGGCGCGGATGATGTCGTCAGGATGGCGATAGGTAAGAGGGTGGCTTTCGACCTGGGTGGAGATGGAGTCCCGGTAGGCATCCCAGTTGGCACGGCGATAGTCATGGACGACCTTGGGAGGGGGTGCAGGTTGCGGAGCCGGAGGGGGGCGGTTTGCAGACGTTATGGTGAGAAGGACAGGGAGGTGATCGCTACCTGTGGGGTCAAGGACGGCGACAGTGATACGCCCAAGGAGGTTGGCGGAGGCAATGACAACATCGGGCGTGGTGTTACTTTCGGGTCGGGTGTGCTGGGGAATGGGAACAAGGTCACCCTGGATTGCGGAGAGGAACTGATGCCACCGCCGAAGGGCAGCAGGAGTGCGGCTATGGATGTTGAGGTCGGCGGCAATCACATAGGTGGAGAAGGTGTGGTCAATGTGTGAGATGAAGTCATAAGGAAGAGGAGCAGTGGAGCGGACATAGATGGTGGCACAGGTAATGGTGAGGGAGGGGAAGAAGACGCTAAGGATAAGGTGTTCAGTGGGGTCATTGAGGAGAGGTTGTGGCCGGACGGGGATATGCTTAAGGTGGCCAATCGTGACTCCACCCTGCGCACGAGGACCAGGAGCATCAGTGCAGTGCAGGATATAGGGGGAGGTGCGGATAGAATGGTGGGGCTGGAGAAAGGTTTCGTTCAAGAGGAAGGTGTCGACCTGGTGGTGGGAGAGGGTGTGCATGAGGAGGTATTTGTTGGAGCGGAAGGAGCGAATGTTCTGGAAGAGGATGCGAGACTCGTGCCGCGCCATGACGGGAAGGAGGGGGGGAAGAGAGGGAAGGGAAGAGACTTAAACTAGGGTGTCGAGGCGGGTGAAGGTGAAGTGGACTTGGTTGTGGGAGTAAGTGGCGAAGGTGTTCAGGTGGAAAACAGAGCGAGCAGCAAGGGATATTTGTTGGAAGGTGTGCAGGTGCTGAAAAGGGTGAATGTTTTGGAGTACAACGGTAATGAACCGGATGATGTCCTCGGCCGTGGGGGGTGGACGGAGGGAATTGTTAGGATGGACAGGAGGATCGATGGGACGAACTGGGACTGTAAGTTCAGGGGTATGTGGGATGGGGGCCATTGCAGGTATTACAGGAAAGAGGAGCAGCGAGGTTGGGGCAGTTCTTGAGAAAGTGGGAGGCCTTGCAATGGGGACAGGTGGGGGGGTTTTTGCAATTGGGAGTCAGGTGGTCATTGTACATCAGGCACCGTTGGCAACGGTAGGATTGGGGAGGGGATTTGGAGGATTCAACAGGGTGGCGACGGTGGTATATCAGGGCACCCTGGGTGAGGAGATGGTCTATGGAGGGGGCGGACTCTGAGAATACCCGCATGAGGTAGGTGGGACCAGAGGCATCGTGGATACGGCGGGCAGAGCGGATTTCCAAGTCCGGGTGGGAGTTCAGTTCTACCAACACTTCATCCTCTGTGATCACCGGGCTGAGCTTGGTGATCACAGCGGTGTAGGTGGGGGGGCGACGGGGAGGCTGGGGCTGACGAGGAGTGGAAGCGGAAAGGAAGGGTGTCAGAGAGGCGTGGGGGCCAAACATAACTCGTGGGAGTTTTCGCAGGAGGTCTGTGTGAAATGATGGGGACGGGGACTTGATAAGGACTGAGTCCCTGCGGGGAATGAGTTGGGAGATGGGAGCACCAGGTAAGTACTTTCGTATTTCCTTGATGAGGGTACGAGCGTCGAGGAACTTAGGATCGGGAGTTGACAGGACAAAGGTGTGGAGGGTGGGGGCCAAGGTAGGGGTGGCAGGAGGAGGGGTGGTGTCCATGGTGACGGCAAGGGGAGGGGGAGGTGGCGTTGATTTTTTGTGGGAAGTGGCGGGAGCAGAGTCGGTAAGGACTCGCTTTTGGGGTTTTTTGGAGACTGGAGGCTGGGAGGAGTGGAGAGGGACGGGGAGGAGAGGGAGGTGGCGGGTGGCAGATCCCTGTGGCGTAGTGGAGGCACCGGGAGAAGCAGCTGGTTCAGTGGTGGCGATGGTGGCTCGGCGCAACGTGATGCGTGCGGGAGATGCAGAAGACGACGCGACGGGGTCGGTGAGAGAGGGGAAGCCAACCACCTGAGGGGCGGCAGCAGAGGCGGCAACAGAGGCGTACGTGAGGGCGGGGGTAGTAGTGGGAGCTGTTGAGGGTGTGGAGGCTGGAGGAAGGGTGTAGAGGTGTGGGTATACAGCAGGGGAGGAGATAGGGGGGTGGGTAAGTGGAGGAAGGGAAGGGGAGGTGGAAGGAGGGGGGCCAGAGGCGGCACTCCAGGAAGTGACTGTGGGAGAGGGGGAGGGGGAGGTGTAGATGACGGTGGAGGTGGGAGTACTCATTGCAGACGAACGGCGACGGACAGACGGACGTGCAGCAGGCGGCGTCGGCGTCGGCGATGGGCAGCGGCGAACAGCAGGCGGCGTCGGCGTCGGCGTCGGCGGCGAACAGACGGACGAACAGCAGGCGGCGGCGGCGGCGGCGGCGGTTGCGACGACGGCGATGGACAGGCAGCAGGCGGACGGACGGACGGACGAACGAACGAACAGCGACAGCAGCGGGCAGACAGACAGACAGACAGACAGACACAATCTTCGAAGACGGAGATTCCACCCTGAGAGTAGCCCAGGCTTTGCAATCTGACGCTTTCGAAGGAGGGGATCCAACCCTCTAGATGCTGGACTAGAGCAGAGCGGTCCCTATATACGAAACCGGAGGGAGCTGCTATTGGCCGCGGTCTGCACGTGGTGTAGCGGTGGCTGCGCGAGAGCCGCTGCGCGGAAGAGCCGCCGCGGACGCGGAGCCCTCTATGGGCTGGTCGCGTCCATTTGTTCTGGCGCGTGTTCGACTTCTGCGGCGGGAGGTACTAGACCTGAATAGAGACGGTGGCTTGCAGCTCAGCGCTGCGTGGGATCCAGCGATCGCGCGGTTGAAGAGGGCACATCGAACACCGACTCAAAACATGCCCATATATGGCAATGTCACGGGCACCAGTGACGTTACAGCCGGCATCTAGCGTATATACAGGGTGTTTCAAAAATGACCGGTATATTTGAAACGGCAATACAAACTAAACGAGCAGCGATAGAAATTCACCGTTTGTTGCAATATGCTTGGGACAACAGTACATTTTCAGGCAGACAAACTTTCGAAATTACAGTAGTTACAATTGTCAACAACAGATGGCGCTGCGGTCTGGGAAACTCTATAGTACGATATTTTCCACATATCCACCATGCGTAGCAATAATATGGCGTAGTCTCTGAATGAAATTACCCGAAACCTTTGAAAACGTGTTTGGCGGAATGGCTTCACATGCAGATGAGATGTACTGCTGCAGCTGTTCAATTGTTTCTGGATTCTGGCGGTACACCTGGTCTTTCACGTGTCCCCACAGAAAGAAGTCACAGGGGTTCATGTCTGGCGAATAGGGAGGCCAATCCACGCCGCCTCCTGTATGTTTCGGATAGCCCAAAGCAATCACACGATCATCGAAATATTCATTCAGGAAATTAAAGACGTCGGCCGTGCGATGTGGCCGGGCACCATCTTGCATAAACCACGAAGTGTTCGCAGTGTCGTCTAAGGCAGTTTGTACTGCCACAAATTCACGAAGAATGTCCAGATAGCGTGATGCAGTAATCGTTTCGGATCTGAAAAATGGGCCAATGATTCCTTTGGAAGAAATGGCGGCCCAGACCAGTACTTTTTGAGGATGCAGGGACGATGGGACTGCAACATGGGGCTTTTCGGCTCCCCATATGCGCCAGTTCTGTTTATTGACGAAGCCGTCCAGGTAAAAATAAGCTTCGTCAGTAAACCAAATGCTGCCCACATGCATATCGCCGTCACCAATCCTGTGCACTATATCGTTAGCAAATGTCTCTCGTGCAGCAATGGTAGCGGCACTGAGGGGTTGCCGCGTTTGAATTTTGTACGGATAGAGGTGTAAACTCTGGCGCATGAGACGATACGTGGACGTTGGCGTCATTTGGACCGCAGCTGCAACACGGCGAACGGAAACCCAAGGCCGCTGTTGGATCACCTGCTGCACTAGCTGCGTGTTGCCCTCTGTGGTTGCCGTACGCGGTCGCCCTACTTTTCCAGCATGTTCATCCGTCACGTTCCCAGTCCGTTGAAATTTTTCAAACAGATCCTTTATTGTATCGCTTTTCGGTCCTTTGGTTACATTAAACCTCCGTTGAAAACTTCGTCTTGTTGCAACAACACTGTGTTCTAGGCGGTGGAATTCCAACACCAGAAAAATCCTCTGTTCTAAGGAATAAACCATGTTGTCCACAGCACACTTGCACGTTGTGAACAGCACACGCTTACAGCAGAAAGATGACGTACAGAATGGCGCACCCACAGACTGCGTTGTCTTCTATATCTTTCACATCACTTGCAGCGCCATCTGTTGTTGAAAATTGTAACTACTGTAATTTCGAAAGTTTGTCCGCCTGAAAATGTACTGTTGTCCCAAGCATATTGCAACAAACGGTGTATTTCTATCGCTGCTCGTTTAGTTTTTATTGCCGTTTCAAATATACCGGTCATTTTTGAAACACCTGTAAGAGCACACCAACATCCCAGTGGCAGTCATACCACATGACAATGGCCAAGGAGTGCTTGGCCGAAAGCTCGTGTACTTTTAAGCAATTGACGCGGTTGGAAACCCGAGAACATTTTATTCACATACTGACATGTATTTCATTGTTATATCGGATATAATATTTAGTGACTTAGGGGGTTAATTAGCTAAGTCCTGTGGAAGTATACTGACTTTTATTGTGTCCTTCGTTACCAAATACAGCGCTGAAAATGTCTCTCTGGTGCCTTTGCCTTTTCTGAAGCTAAACTAACCGTTATCTGGATTCATCATTAATAGGTGTAAACATTTTCGTGTCGACAGCTGCCTATCATAGAGTCTGAGCTGTTCAAAGTGGGCGAGGTGCAGAGGAAGGAGTGGCTGCGAGGCTTCAGCCAACCGAAGGATGTGCAGTCAGACGAGCTACTGCTGGAGAGCGAGGTGGTCGTGGTGCTCGGCGTGGCGGAGTCCGCTCCAGGACCCGCCAACAGTCTCAAGGGTGACCTGGCAATGCTGCTCAAGCTGGAGGAGGACGCTGACGTCACGCTGCTGGCCGGTTCCGGCGCGGAGCGGCTGAGGGCGCACTCGACGATCCTGCGCGCTCGCAGTCCTGTGTTCGCTTCCAGGTTGCAGTCACCGGAGGTAGCCACCAAATCTGGCTACGTGTTCGACATGCAGGACGTGAAGCCGCGCGTGGTCAAGGAGCTGCTTCGCTACATCTACACCGACAGTACTCCGGAGCTGTCTCAGATGCCGGAGGAGCTGCTTGCCCTCGCCAACAGGTTTGATCTACAGACAGGATAAATACAGCCAACTGTGCCACATGGTCCTCTCTCTCCATCGGCTCCCCAGCCCCATTTTGTTTTTTCCTCTCCTCCCCCCTTTTTACCCTCATCTGTCCGGATCCTGCCCCTCCCCCTCCCCCATCTGCCTTAGGCTTTGGTGTGTCATCTTCGTGTTTACTCTATAGTCCAGTGTTTGCGTGCACATTCAGTGTTGTGCATTCCCTTTTTTAAGTGTTGCCACCCCTGTCTCCATTAGCATCGTCAACCACGTGTTTTTATACACTACTGGCCGTTAAAATTGCTACACCAAGAAGAAATTCAGATGAGAAACGGGTATTCATTGACAAACATATTATACTAGAACTGACATGTGATTGCATTTTCACGCAAATGGTTCAAATGGCTCTGAGCACTATGGGAATTAACTTCTCAGGTCATCAGTCCCCTAGAACTTAGAACTACTTAAACCTAACTAACCTAAGGGCATCACACACATCCATGACCGAGGCAGGATTCGAACCCGCGACCGTAGCACTCGCGCTATTCCTGACTGAAGTGTCTAGAACCGCTCGGCCACCACGGCCCGCTGGCTCGTACAAGACCTGCAACATGCGGTCGTACATTATCCTGCTGCGGTTTCGCAGAGATCAAATTAAATGGAGAGCCACGGGTCGTAACACATCTGAAATGTAACGTCCACTGTTTAAAGAGCCGTCAATGCGAACAAGAGGTGACCCAGACGTGTAACCAATGGCACCCCATACCACCACGCCGATTGATACGCCAGTATGGCGATGACGAATACACGCTTCCAATGTCCGTTCACCGCGATGTCGCCAAACACGGATGCGACCATCATGATGATGTAAACAGAAGCTGGATTCATCCAAAAAAATGACGTTTTGCCATTCGTGCACCCAGGTTCGTCGTTGAGTACACCATCGCAGGCGCTCCTGTCTGTGATGCAGCGTCAAGAGTAACTGCAGCCATGATCTCCGAGCTGATAGTCCATGCTGCTGCAAACGTCGTCGAACTATTCGTGCAGATGGTTGTTGTCTTGCAAACGTCCCCATCTGATGATTAAGGGATCGAGACGTGGTTGCACGTTCCGTTACAGCCATGCGGATAAGATGCCTGTCATCTCGACTGCTAGTGATACGAGTCCGTTGGGATCCAGCACGGCGTTCCGTATTACCCTCCTGAACTCACCGATTCCATATTCTGCTAACAGTCATTGGGTTCTCGACCAACGCCAGCAGCAATACGATAAACCGCAATCGCGATAGGCTACAATCTGGCCTTTATCAAAGTCGGAAACGTGATGGTACGCATTTCTCCTACATACACGAGGCATCACAACAACGTTTCACCAGGCAACGCCGGTCAACTGCTGTTTGTGTATGAGAAATCGGTTGGAAACTTTCCTCATATTAGCACGTTGTAGGTGTCGCCACAGGCGCCAACCTTGTGTGAACGTTCTGTAAAGCTAATCATTTGCATATCACAGCATCTTCTTCCTGTCGGTTAAATTTCGCGTCTGTAGCACGTTATCTTCGTGGTGGAGCAATTTTAATGGCCAGTAGTGTACATATGAGAGAGAGAAGGCAGTCAGCCATTGCATTCCTACTTGTGGTGATTAATTTGTGTGGCATGTAAGCATGCCTCTGGAATGCCTGGGGCAACTTAATGCTAGTATGGTTTATACTCTGATGAGTCAAAACAATATGACCATTGACCATTGCGTAACTGAAATGCGAACGCGTATCTCGGAATTGACAAAGCTATTTGGCAGTTCTCGTCCTACTGTCGTGAACGTAAATGTAAACTGTTGAAGTACTGTGTAACGACAAGTAGGTGACAAGGTGTTGGATGTCCACCCTTCATCGGACAGTGTGAAGGTCAGAGGCTCCCCCACTCTGAAAAAGGAAGACATGCTGCGAGCTATGGCAGATCTGACGACAGAGTACAAAATTGAGCACGCACAAGTGTTTTGGAGCACACGGTTCCGTGCAGATTGTTGAACGTGGGGGTACACGGAAGACAATTTTTACTTGACCCATGTTGACGCTACGACATGGTCTATTACAGTTGCAATGGGCATGGGATTACCGATGTTGGATAGTGGGTTGTTGAAAACACGTCGTCTGGTCAGATGCTGCTACGGCAGGATGGTGGCCGTGCTTGAATATGCTGCCATCCAGGTGAATAGCTACCTGAAACATGTCCTGCGCCATAGATGCAGGATAAGGTGAAGTGTTTTGCTATGGAGGACGTTCACGTGGGCTTCCATGAGACCTATGGTAGTAACCAAAGGCACCGTGACAGCTGTGGAGTACCATATGTGAAAGAGTTCCGTGGATGTATGGCGCGACAAAGTATAACATGTGAGAAGAGTATCGGTAAAACTGCGACATTTCAACGAAGCGTGTGTTTGTCATCTTCAGACAGTGATGTCGAGTGTTAATAGAAGACCCATGAAGGACAACTATTACCACGGATAAAGAGGAGCGCAAATAAAAAAGGGAACGTCACCATCAGGCGCTGAAGACCACGCGATAGATGATCGACGGCCGCGTCATCCCCAGTGATCCATCATCAGATGCGGTATGGAGGGGCATGGGATGGAGGACGGAGGATGTTGTAGGGTTGGGTTGGGTTGTTTTGGGGAAGGAGACCAGACAGCGAGGTCATCGGTCTCATCGGATTAGGGAAGGACGGGGAAGGAAGTCAGCCGTGCCCTTTGAAAGGAACCATCCCGGCATTTGCCGAGGGGCATGGGATCTGGACATCACACTCACATGTTAAATAAAGTCTATTCGCGCCGTAGTTTTTAACTAATTTACGTTTTTTTAAATAGTTCAATAATTATTGGGTGGTCACAAGGCCTTAATTATCATCTAGGAATTTCAAGGTCCGACCATGAACCTTAGCGACGGTGATGGTCCTTGTCTACAGATTCACCTTTGCGATACATTTTTCCCAACGACTGAAGACTTAATAGAGACATTGCTTGTGGAAGTTAGCATATTGGTGGTTCAGGAAGTGTCCTATCTAAAATAAATCTACATCTTGATCTGCATCCACATGATTACTCTGCCACTCACAGTTAAGTGCCTGGCATTGGATTCATCGAACGACTGTCGAGGTGTTTCTATACCGTCCCACGCTCGAACGGCGCGCGGTAAAAACGAGCTTCTGCGCGAGCTCCGATTTATTTTATTTTGATAATCGTTCCTCCCTATGCAGGTGGGCACCAACAGAATACTATCGCAATCGGAGGAGAGAGTTTGTGATTGAAATTTCCCGAAATGTTACTGCCGCAACGAAAAGCGTTTCAATGATTGCCACCCCATTTCACGTATCATATCCGTGGCAACATCTTCTCTATTTCGCGATGATACGAAACGAGCAGTCCTTCTTTGAACTTATGCGAAGTCCTCCGTCAGTCTCATGTGGTGCATATCCAATACCGCAGAGCAGTACTCTAGAAGAAGGCAGACAAGCGCGGTGTAAGCAATCTCTTGAGCAGAACTGTTGTGCCTTGTAAATGTCCTGCCGGCCGGAGTGGTCGAGCGGTTCTAGGCGCTTCAGTCTGGAACCGCGCGACCGCTACGATCGCAGGTACGAATCCTGCCTCAGGCATGGATGTGTGTGATGTCCTTAGGTTAGTTAGGTTTAAGTACTTCTAAGTTCTAGGGGACTGATAACCTCAGATGTTAAATCCCATAGTGCTCAGAGCCATTTTAACCATTTGAGGTTTCCCCGGAACATTATGCAATCGTTCCAATTTAAGTTATTCATAACTGTAATCCCTAAGTTTTTAGTTGAATTTACAGCTATTAGATTTGTGTGATTTATCGCATAACCGAAAATGAGCGGATTTCTTTTAGTAGTCATGTGGACTGCATCACACTTTTCATCACTTAAAGTTAATTGCCACTCTTCGAGCCACACAAATAACTCGTCTAAATCATTTTGCAACTGGTTTTGATCATGTAACGACTTTAGAAGACGGTAAATGACAGCATCATCCGCAAACAATCTAAGAGGGCTGCTCGGATTGTCTCCTGTGTCATTTTTTAAGAGCAGGAACAGCAAAGGGCCTGTAACACCTCCTTGGGGTATGCCAGATATTACTTCTGTTTTACTCAATGACTACTGGTCAATTACTGCGAAATGTGACAGGAACTCACGAATCCAGTCGCACAACTGAGATGATACTGGAAAGTCGTTTGTGAGCAACGGTGTCGAAAGCCTTCTGGAAATCTAAAAATATGAAATCAATTTGACACACCCCGTTGATAGCACTTTTTACTTCGTGAGAATAAGGAGCTGGTTGAGTTTTACAAGACCGATAATTTCTGAATCCGTGCTTACTATTTTTCAATAAATCGTTTTCTTCGAGATAGTTTATAATGTTTGAACACTCCCAATGTTCCAAAACCCTACTGAAAATCGACGTTAGTGACATGGGGGTGTAATTCAGCGGATTATCCCTGTTTCCTCTCTAGGGTACTGGTGTAGCCCGCTGAACTTTCCAGCCGCCTTTTTGGCCTCACTATGGGGTTTTCATCTGGGTTTCGTGGCAGACGAATATGGGGCAAAGACCCAAGAAGCAGCATGTACAACGTAATTGTACGTAGTATGCTCCCGTGGCCGTGTGTCAGTTACGAGCAAAGCGTAACACCATACAATGGCTGTCCCAACAACAACTCAGCATCATCTTGCGCGATGATTGATTCGTCTTCGACATTTTTTGCGGTGATGAATGCATGTATTTTAATCATCTGTAGCCTCTGTTGTCAGGTCGTCCTAAGTTGTTTCTAATATTACGTTGACAGTTATCACGATACGCTTGTTTATGTGCAACTGAATAAAACCAATGTTGTCATGTCATACACGTTTCGTTTTTAGTTTTTGAAA
This sequence comes from Schistocerca piceifrons, assembly GCF_021461385.2. NCBI lineage: Eukaryota > Metazoa > Arthropoda > Insecta > Orthoptera > Acrididae > Schistocerca > Schistocerca piceifrons. The sequence continues at coordinate 154,315,818 of NC_060146.1, read as the reverse complement.
GACATATGCATTCGTGTACACATAAAAATGTATACTGTATATTTCAGGCCGCTAAAGGCGCCTTTCAAAAAATAAAAGCAAAATGAGTGCGGTATAATAAAATTACACTACTGGCCATTGAAATTGCTACACCACGAAGATGACGTGCTACAGTCGCGAAATTTAACCGACAGAAAGAAGATGCTGTGATATGCAAATGATTAGCTTTTCAGAGCATTCACACAAGGTTAGCGCCGGTGGCGACACCTACAACGTGCTGACATGAGGAAAGTTTCCAACCGATTTCTCATACACAAACAGAAGTTGACCAGCGTTGCCTGGTGAAACGTTGTTGTGTTGCTTCGTGTAAGGAGGAGAAATGCGTACCATCACGTTTCCGACTTTGATAAAGGTCAGATTGTAGCCTATCGCGATTGCGGTTTATCGTATCGCGACAGGCATCTTATCCGCGTGGCTATAACAGATCATGCAGCCACGTCCCGATCCCTGAGTCAACAGATGGGGACGTTTGCAAAACAACCATCTGCACGAACAGTTCGACAACATTTGCAGCAGCATGGACTATCAGCTCGGAGACCATGGCTGCGGTTACCCTTGACGCTGCATTACAGACAGGAGCGCCTGTGATGGTGTCAACGACGGACCTGGGTGCACGAATGGCAAAACGTCATTTTTCCGGATGAATTCAGGTTGTGTTCATCATGACGGTCGCATCCGTGTTTGACGACATTGCGGTGAACGCAACATTGGAAGCGTGTATTCGTCATCGCCATACTGGCGTATCACCCGGCGTGATGGTATGGGGTGCCATTGGTTACACGTCTCGGTCATCTCTTGTTCGCATTGACGGCACTTTGAACAGTGGACGTTACATTTCAGATGTGCTACGACCTGTGGCTCTACCTTTATTTTGATCTCTGCGAAACCGTACATTCAAGCAGGATAATGTACGACCGCATGTTGCAGGTCCTCTACGGGCCTTTCTGGATACAAAAATGTTCGACTGCTGCCCTAGCCAGCACGTTCTCCAGATCTCTGACGAATTGAAAACGTCTGGTCAATGGTGGCCGAGCAACTGGCTCGTCACAATACGCCAGTCACTAGTCTTGATGAACTGTGGTATCGTGTTGAAGCTGCAAGGGCAGCTGTACCTTTACACGCCATCCAAGCTCTGTTTGACTGATTGCCCAGGCGTATCAAGGCCGTTATTACGGCCAGAGGTGGTTGTTTTGGATACTGATTTCTCAGGATCTACGCACCCAAATTGCGTGAAAATGTAATCACGTGTCAGTTCTAGTATAATATATTTGTCCAATGAATACCCGTCTATCATCTGCATTTCTTCTTGGTGTTGCAATTTTAATGGCCAGTAGTGTATTTTCATTCACTTACAAATAGACGGACCTAATGTGACAATTATCAGTATAATATTTGTGACCACTACGAAAAGTTACAGTTATGTAATCAATTTTTGGTATATTTTTAGGTACATGTCCGAAATACTAGTAGTGTGTGCACAGAATAAGTTGGACCATTAAAGGCCTGAACATGTTCAATATTTATTGATAATAATAGTTCGTCAGCACTTCAATAAATGAAACAACCCGCACACCATCAATATTATTGTCAATACTGACAGACGGTAAGGTGATTTTGCAAGGTTAAGATGTCAAACGCCCAAAAGAAAGCATGCGTCACAATCATACCAGCTGTAACAACAGAAAAAGAGGGAATTCTTCAGAAAATGGCTGAGAGAGAGCGACTTGTCGCATATTAATTTACTGACTGAAATCAGAATCACGTTCGCGAAATATTTCATAAAACTGTTTTCGAATGAAGAAAGAGAAGTAAAAATGTAGTGTGGTGAACAACGCAGCCTGCTATGGTAATGATCATGTAAAGTAAAGAACATTTTTCACGTGTATTTTGCACTGTAAGACAAATAATAGATGCACCACGAAGTAGATGTCAAAATGCGACGCAAATCGGTAGATGTGCTGTACATGTACGGGCAAACAAACCAGCACAATTCAAATTATTTATTCCAGAGGAAAAGCTTCAGGAACTAAACAACTCAATAACGCGTTGGTCCACCTCTAGCCGTTATGCAAGCAGTTATTCGGCTTGCAGTTGATTGATAGAATTGTTGGATGTTTTTCCCACTGATATCGTCCCATATTATGTCCGATTGCCACGTCAAATTGTCACTCGCTGATTGGAGGACCCGGCCCTTAATGTTGCAGACGTTCTCACTGGAGAGAGATCCGGCGACCCTGCTAGCCAATGTAAGCTTTCGTAACCACGAAGACAAGCTGTGGAAATACTCGCTGTGTGCCAGCGGGCATCATTTTACTAGCTTGCCACGAAGGGTAGCAAAACGGAGCGTAGAAAATCGTCCACGTACCACTACGCTGTGAAGATGGCACGGATGATAACCGTAGAGGGTTGATACACAGTCAACATAGATTTAGAAAATATCGTTCTTGTGAAACACAACTAGATCTTTACTCGCATGAAGTGCTGAGTGCTATCGACAAGGGATTTCAAACTGATTCCGTATTTCTGGATTTCCGGAAGGCTTTTGACACTGTACATCACAAGCGGCTGGTAGTGAGATTGCGTGCTTATGGAATATAATGTCAGTTATTTGACTGGGTTCGTGATTTCTTCTCAGAGAGGTCACAGTTCGTAGTAATTGACGGAAAGTCATCGAGTAAAACAGAAGTGATTTCTGGCATCCCCCAAGGTAGTGTTCTTTGCCGTTTCTTATCTATATAAACGATTTGGGAGACAATCTGAGGAGCCGTCTTAGGTTGGTTGTAGATGATGCTGTCGTTTATCGACTAGTAAAGTCATCAGAAGACCAAAACAAATTGCAAAACGATTTAGAAAAGATATCTGTATGGTGCGAAAATTGGGAATTGAACCTAAATGCCGGCCGGAGTGGCCGTGCGGTTCTGGGCGCTACAGTCTGGAACCGAGCAACCGCTACGGTCGCAGGTTCGAATCCTGCCTCGGGCGTGGATGTGCGTGATGTCCTTAGGTTAGTTAGGTTTAATTAGTTCTAAGTTATAGGCGACTGATGACCTTAGAAGTTAAGTCGCATAATGCTCAGAGCCTTTTTTGAACCTAAATAAAGAAAAGTGTGAGGTCATCCTCATGAGTGCTAACAGGAACTCGTTAAATTTCTGTTACACGATAAATCAGTCAAATCTAAAGGCCGTAAATTTAACTAAATGCCTAGGAATTACGAACTGCTTAAATTGGCAGGAACAGATAGAAAATGTTGTGGGGAAGGCTAACCGCCGGCCGTTGTGACCGAGCGATTCTAGGCGCTTCAGTCTGGAACCGCGCTGCTCCTACGGTCGCAGGATCGAATCCTGCCTCGGGCGTGGATGTGTGTGATGTTGTGATGTCCTTAGGTTAGTTAGGTTTCAGTAGTTCTGTCTAGGGGACTGATGACAGCAGATGTTAAGTCCCATAGTGCTCAGAGCTATTTTTGAAGGCTAACCAGAGACTGCGTTTTATTGGCGCGGCATTTAGAGGATGTAACAGATCTACTAAGGAGACTGCCTACACTACGCGTGTCCGTCCTCTTTTAGAATACTGGTTCGCGGTGTGAGATCCTTACCAGATAGGATTGACGGAGTACATCGAAAAAGTTTTGAGAAGGGCGGCACGTTTTGTATTATCGCTAGGCAGGAGAGGAGTGTAACGGACATTATACAGGATTTGGGGTGGACATCATTAAAACAAAGGCGTTTTTCGTTGCGGCGGAATCTTCTCACGAAATTCCAATCTCCAACTTTGTTGATGCCGACCTACACAGCGAGAAACGATCACCATGATAAAACAATGGAAATCAGAGCTCGTAAGGAAAAATATAAGAGTTCGTTATTTCCGCGCGCTCTACGAGATTGGAATAATAGAGAATTGTGAAGGTGATTTATAGAGTATCCATGTAGATGTAGATGTAGGGTCCTGCTATGAAAGTAAATGACGCCCCAGCCCGCTTGGTTGGCCGAGCAGTCTACGCACGGCTTTCCGGGTTGGGAAGGTGTGCCGGTCCCCGGCACGAATCCGCCCGGCGGATTTGTGTCGAGGTCCGGTGAGCCAGCCAGTCTGTGGATGGTTTTTAGGCGGTTTTCCATCTGCCTCGGCAAATGCGGGCTGGTTCCCGTTATTCCGCCTCAGCTACACTATGTCGGCGATTGCTGCGCAAACAAGTTCTCCACGTAGACGTACACCACCATTAGTCTACCACGGAAACATAGGGGTTACACTCGTCTGGTGTAAGACGCTCCCTGAGGGGTCCACCAGGGGCCGAACCGCACAATAACCCTGGGTTCAGTGGGGGGCGGCGGTGCGGTGAAGTGGACTGCGGTAGTCGTCGTGGGGTTGTGGACCACTGCGGCTGTGACGGGGCCAGAGCCTCTCCGTCGTTTCTAGGTCCCCGGTTAACATAACATGACATAACATAAATGACGTCCCAGAGCATAACTGCTGGTTGTCGGGCCGTGTGGTGGGTGAAAGTCAGGATGGTATGCCAGCGGTCTGCGGGGCGTCTGGAGACACAGCTTTGGTCTCGAATCTCATTGACTAGAGTAGAATTGTTTTAAATCATGTGTCACGCTCGAACTGAGTCCCAGCGACCACGGGTGTTGGACTGGGGTGCCACTTCATTGCAGGACCCCTTTGGTTGTCATCACCGGCACGCTTACAGGCATCCAGGTTCGTCGTTGAGTACACCATCGAAGGTGTTCCTGTCTGTGATGCAGCGTCAAGGGTAACCGCAGCCGTTGTCTCCGAGCTGATAGTCCGTGCTGCTGCAAACGTCGTCGAACTGTGCGTGAAGATGGTTGTTGTCTTGCTAAGGTCCCCATCTGTTGACTCACGGATCGAGACGTGGGGCGGATAAGATGCCTGTCATCTCGACTGCTAGTGATACGAGGCCGTTGGGATCGAGCACGGCGTTCCGTATTACCCTCCTGAACCCACCGATTCCATATTCTGCTAACAGTCGTTGGTTGGTTTGGGGAAGGAGACCATACAGCGAGGTCATCGGTCTCATCGGATGAGGGAAGGACGGGGAAGGAAGTCGGCCGTGCCCTTTTGAAAGGAACCATCCCGGCATTTGCCTGGAGCGATTTAGGGAAATCACGGAAAACCTAAATCAGGATAGCCGGGCGCGGGATTGAACCGTCGTCCTCCCGAATGCGAGTCCAGTGTCTAACCACTGCGCCACCTCGCTCGGTTGCTAACAGTCATTGGATCTCGACCAACGCTAGCAGCAATGTCGCGATACGATAAACGGCAATCGCGCTAGGCTATAATCCCATCTTTATCAAAGTCGGAAACGTGATGGTGTGCATTTCTCCTCCTAACACGAGGCATCACAACAACGTTTCACCAGGCAACGCCGGTCAACTGCTGTTTGTGTATGAGAAATCGGTTGGAAACTTTCCACATGTCATCACGTTGCAGGTGTCATCACCGGCGCCAACCTTGTGTGAATGCTCTGAAAAGCTAATCATTTGCGTATCACAGCATCTTCTTCCTGTCGGTTAAATTTCGCGTCTGTAACACGTCATATTCGTGGTGTAGAAATTTTAATGGCCAGTAGTGTAACTTGTGGACGTCAACAAGTTCGCCGTATTGTCTAATCCAACTTGGCGAGAACCTCACCTCAATATATTTTATCATTCTGAATACGTTTAGGATGACACGTCTTAGCTTCCTCACTGTGTATACATTACTGACATGTGGTCTGAAGATATTAGCAACCTGGACTGTCGTTTGGTTGCAGGTTCGAGCTGACGGGCCTGATGAGGCGCTGTGAACTGGAGCTTTGCCAGAAGCTGACAGTGGACAATGCTGCCCGAACTGCACTGCTAGGGGTGCAACACTCCTGCCTGACGCTCCTGCAGGTCGTGGTGCCATTCATCGAGCAGAGGTACGGAGAAGTGATGGGCACCCCTGGATGGACTGTCGCTGTCCGCACCGACCCCGAAGCCATGGCTACTGTCAGCCGACTCATCTCCGATGCTGCCAAGGGACAGATCAAAATTCGACTTTCATCTCACTAACTACATTTTACTGGGGATAGACACAATCCAGTGAGGAAACAAAATGTCTCTCCTGATGTGCTCACTTTTCCTGACTAGCCTGCGACAGTCCGCACCAACCTCGATGGCTACGGTCAGCTCTCTGATCTCGGATGCTGCCGTGGGGCAATTCAGAATTCGTACCTCATGTCAATAAATCTTAGTGCGGCTAGTCGCTACCCTGTGCAGAAAATTTTTTTCCCCAAGTACTTGACTCTCCTTAAATACAAGTTTGGCTTCAAAAAACTGCTACATGAAATGGAAAGCAGCACCCTTCTTCAACAAATTAATAAAAGTTTGGAAATTAGTATTGCACGGTGCAACAGTCCAGCGGGGCGGAAGGTGAGGAATATGCCCCACACTGTGGAGGGACACCCATCGTGTGCTGTGTGTCACTTTCCTGTACGTCTTGCCAATTTCGCATAGTCAAATCGGGAACTCTGACAGGACTTATTAATAGCTGGAAACCTAGGTCACTCAAGACTGTTGCGGTCTCATCAACGAATATTAGGCTACTGTATCAATTTATAAAACAGTCAAGATCGCAATAATAATTTATTTAAAAATGATGACCACGTTCGGCCTTTATACTGTCCATTTTCAGATCTAATTCACTCTAAACATATAAAGAGCGCCGAGTACCAAATTACAGCCGGCCGGGGTGGCCGAGCGGTTCTAGGCGCTACAGTCTGGAGCCGCGCGATCGCTACGGTCGCAGGTTCGAATCCTGGATGTGTGTGATGTCCTTCGGTTAGTTAGGTTTAAGTAGTTCTAAGTTCTAGGGGACTGATGACCTCAGAAGTTGAGTCCCATAGTGCTCAGAACCATTTGAACCAAATTACAAAGGAAAGTCAGGGAATAACATATGGTGCGAAAACAGAAAGATGAACAAGATTTAAAATAATATAGCACATACCCATATGGCTTCAGCCAATGGTGCACAGAACGGTTGTGTGAAATCATGGTCGTTTACTGCTGCTGATGGCTAAGTGCCAATGGTTACATAGAGAGGAAATGCGCGCTTATTCCGCCTGACATCCGCCTCAGACAATGGTCAATGGTTTATGTCAGGTGAGTTCAAATGGACGAATAGAAATGTGAAAAAATAAGAGTATTTGTATAACATTATACTAAAACTAGCTTATGAATAACTATATTAGTTCGCTGATAAAAATCATGTAAGCTAAAAACATTACAAATTAAAAGAGGCAATGTGATAAGCTACGTGGTAATCAATCGCCGCCTGGGGCCTTGTTTGGTACTTGCAGGGATGTTATTCCATAGCAACCTCATCATCAAAGTAGCTGCGGGCACTCGAAGATGTACCAGGAGGACGCCGCATGTTGCTATGGCGGTATCATGCCGCTTCAGTATCCACTGGCAAGGATGAAGCAGTGAGGCACCGCAGATTGTATTGGCATTAGTGTGCTGATATGTTGTGACTAGCACCAGAACATTTGTTGACAGTGCATAAAGACGCTAGAAGGTCAATCATTATGCTGAAAATAAATACCTAAAAATGTAATACCATAATGAATAATTGTGTGTATATGATATCACTGAAGAATGTTGCTGCCTGAAGCGTTCGTTCATTTGTATGCATGCAAAGCAAATCATTGCCCATTGGCAGTGGCTGACGTGATGTGGCATAGGTGTGCGTTTTCCACTCTATTAAACCCATGCCAGATTAGCCATCAACAGCAGTAAACGACCCTGATTTCACGTACGTGTTCCATGCACTGCCAGCTGCAGCCATATGGTTAAGTGCTGCATTATTCTAACACTATGCTTTTTTCTGACTTATTTATGTAATTTGGTACTTGACACTATATCTTTACAGTGCATTGGATCTGAATATGATTAGCATAAAGGTCAAAACTGCTTATAAAAAATTATTGCGACCTTGACTCTTTTATTAATTGATAATTTATAATAGATCGCTTTCAATTCCCCAAACCATGCCAACTGCAGTTGGGCTACTATGTCTGCAAGTCCATAAAGAAACGTTGTAGTCCAGTTTCAATCACTGACATCAGTTTCAGTTCATTTTCTTGCTTTCTTACTCTCTATTTGTCTATTCTTTGTTACTCTTCTTCTCATGTTGCCTCTTTCTATCTTCTATCAATAAATTTCTGCCAACTGCAGTTGGGCTACTATGTCTGCAAGTCCATAAAGAAACGTTGTAGTCCAGTTTCAATCACTGACATCAGTTTCAGTTCATTTTCTTGCTTTCTTACTCTCTATTTGTCTATTCTTTGTTACTCTTCTTCTCATGTTACCTCTTTCTTTCTTCTATCAATAAATTTCTTCATTACTTGAAAGTATTACTGTTAATACTGATTCATCTTTTTTCATTTATTTTGTTATATCTAAGATTAGCAATATTGTTGATTTATTTTTTCCAGTAATAAATGAACAATTATTTTGCAACCCTCTTCTCACTGGATCAGTAAAGACCCTTTGTTGACCATGTTGTTACTTCTAATTTCTCAGCCATGTAAATGTACTGTACTTTGTAATATTCTGTTCATGTCTCTCCTATTAAATTTATAGTTCATTGTCAAACAGCTAGAAAATAATTATGTCTTGAAATTATTCTATACTTTTTTATCTCCACAGTCCAAGAAATACACTACAAATGTGACATGGCATTGCTTTTAGTTAATTTTTATATAATTCTACATGGACTTTTTAAATTTTGTTTTATCTACATTTATCTGATGTACTTATATGTATGGTCAATAGCACTTAACGTTTTTCTTTTTCTTTAAATCCAGTTGCATTCATCTTTTGCTTGATTAAATGCTTGGCAAATGGTACATTTTGTACTATATCTCCATTCAAGCCGTTTTTAGAATTATTATTGGTTTAATTTTATACACTCTGAGCTATGCGTTGCATTTTCATCACCTTTGGTTTGCAAGAAATATTTTCCCATAAATTTCAAGACAAATTTAGTATTTGGTTCTATATCTATTATTATATTCTGTTGCATTTGTTTATAATTGAAATCTGTAACGTATTGCTCCACTGTTTCCCTTAAAATTAATCAGATTCTTGAAATCAACAAAAAATTGTGATTGACTTGCTCCATAGGTAAACTAGTAAAATTTGATGTAGTTTCATTTTGTATATAATAAAATGCTTCCTTAAGATAAAATTATTTTATGTTTAAAATTTGGAACTAATTCTATATTAAAATCCTCCATAATTATCCTTAATGTCAGTCTGGTTTTCCATATCGCTGTATACCTCCATATACAGTCCTCTCAATAAGTTTGTTTTTACACTAATTTATGTCTACCCTGACAATTTTTCTCCTAGACAACATATTCCTATGCACATTGTTTTCCCAGATGCTGTAGCATGTGCCACACCATTATTTCCCTGTGATAATGGTGTTCCATATATTTATTTCACCACTTCTTATTGCAGTAAATGTTTATCAAATGTGCAATTTATTCATTTTCTGTTTTTCCATGGTTCATCCCCATTATACTGCAAAGATAAAATTTCATTAACAATTTCCTACATTCTATTTAGAAAATTTAAACATTTTTGGAAGGAATAACATTCCCTTTAAGGAGGTCAGTCACTGAATCATTATAGAGTTTTGTTTATTTTTGACACAATCACTTTCCATGATGCAGTCATAACTTGTTTTGGCCCGCAATGGCCATATTCAGATGCTATGAGTGGTATTTTGTCACCAGATGTTTATGCATTGTTTGACAACAAATTAACATTAATTCACCAAATGCCACCAACAGCATCTCAAGATGGTTATCGTGGGCCAAAGCTAGTTATGATTGTGTCTTAATAAGTGAATGTTGTCTAAAACAAACAAATATTTATTTCAGTATTTGATAGCAGTAGTGTTTATTTCTTGGAGAAACAGCTATGCATCAATTTCCTTGTCAACTCCATCTTGGTTTGGCCCTTTTCAGTTATGACCATTTCATAATTTTCCGATTTCTTTCATTTCTTCTGCTACTGTCTCTTCTTTTTTTCTTTTGCTTTTGTAATGTGTGGTTACAATGGCATATGAAATTTTCATCGTTTACTGAAACATTTCTGTATAGTAACAGAGGGAGATTGAATCAAATATGTACATCTTTTGTCTCTGCGTTGTTGCAGAGCTTGTTTAGGGAGTTTTGACACTTTTGTTGCTGTAATACTATAGCAGGATTAACAGAAATATAGATTTTAATTTCCTGGCCCTTCTGAATTATGAAGTAGACTTCAATGTGTTTGAAAATTTCTGTACAAAACTCAGGATTCTGCAGATTGCTATGTCAAATGTATGATTACGCTTCTAAATCAAACTTGCACGATGTCTGAGTTATTTACTGAACTGTTTTGTTCCACACAGCTTAGCTGTTTACATTTCAAAATAATTCACACTTGTCCTAGTTTTGATTGCAACATCACGTTTCATTCTTGAGTAAAGCAGTTTAAATGCGGATGTCCACATTTTTCCAGCTTAATCAGTTTACTTTTGTATTATTTGTAAATCTTTAATTCTTTCCTGTACGAAAGAGGGGCTTAGTGATCCAACCTATGCTTCATGTCAACACCGTTTCATGACATTTTGATGGCCATATCTTTGAGTAGTTGAATTCAATTATCGTACATCCATCCTCAACAATAGGTGGCTAATGAGACTACAGCCCATTAGTCTATGAGAAGTAATGATAACACCTCCAGCTGCGTGTCTGTATCTATTTATTCATATGTGGTCAGTTTCAGTTGTCCACCCCATCGTCACCAAGCCTCTATGTGCATCAAATGTGACAACAGCATTATTCATGCAAGGATACAACATCATAATGTGAAAAATAACTGTTACCAAAGGAACTTAATTTACAAACTCTATACAAAAGCAAACCACTTCTATTGATTCATATTACCAGCAAGATCATTAAACCGTAAAGTTGCCATAATGAATTCTGTTCCATAATAATATATTTACTGTGGCCCACACTGCCTACAACAACAAGATGGATGCTCAGTAGGACTAACCAATCTTGTATTTTGAGTAAGTCACGAACATATAGTGCAATATGTATAATAAGTTAGACAAATTATATAATCAGGCAGACACGTCCAAACAGGGTAACAATCATGTGTTAATTCAAAATTACACTGTCTGTCTATGAAATTTCACCCAATGTGTCTAGTACAGGTAAAATGTGAATGGAAAGAAAGTTCTAAACTGTACAACAAAATTAATGTAAATCACAACTGACATACAATATTTGGGGTTGTGGTTTACAGTTCTTGCACATTTGGAGTGGGCTAAAGTAGGATAAATGAAGCAGAAGAATACGTCAGCCTCGGAATCTTTGACATGAATCTTAAGAGAGGAACATAATCCACCCACCAATAACAGGCAGGTCGACTTATGTGTAGAGGCGAGCAGCCAAAAATCCCATCCAAATGTTACTTGCACACTCTAACACTACAATTCGTCCATACGCCATTCACATGGCAAGCATGATTGTCAACAAACACCCATAATTTCTTGGTGTAGTCGTTTTGTGAGACCTGATTGTGAGTAAATAATATATTGTGCTTTTAGTATCTCTATCAGCAGACATTACAACAGAGGCAGATGAGCTGGCATGAGTAGAGGAGCAGAATAGTGCAGAAACATGCACAATTTACACAGTATGGGCATATCTGCTGATGGAAGTGTTCACCTTGTAAGAGGTCCATGATTAAGGAATTTGTTGCTAGCGCACTCGAGCAGATGTAATTTCGATGGATTGCTCACGCGCTGCCTGCGATATGTAAGCTATAAGAGAATCTCAGACCAAAGAGAACTGTGTGTTAGTAGTAGTGGCAGCGAGCAGTCTGGTGTGTGACGTTGGCTGGGCCGGTCGTGTGGAGCGATGGCGGAGCCTGAGCGTTGTAGTATAAGGTAAAAGCTGCGTCGCGTGTATGTAGTACTGTTATATCAAGTCCCATGTAAATGTTTAAAAAAACTGTTAATAATAATCTTTCTCATAAAAAGTAACTTTTGACAATCATTCATCTCAATTTAAAGAATTCACTAATTTCTCCAATCCATGGTCATCCCGATTATTGTAAAGAAAAATCAGTTGTTTCTTTTTATAAATGACAAATCTATCGGCCGGCATTGCACTGGGCTGTGCCAGAAAAGTTTAGTTTCATATAGGAGCAGATATATATGTGTTATCCGGCGACTAGACTGAGGTAAGAATTTTCAATTTATTCATTATGATCCTTCAGGGCCTTGACGCAGCATTGCTGACGTCCAAAATTTACCAGGTTAAATTGACAGTCAATTATTGAAAGGTTATAAGTGAGTCACATTTTTATCATTAAGAGATTAGTCACATTTTATTATTGATAGGTTACGCAATTTTACTGTTGGGAGGTTTAGGAATTTTTCTGTTGGGAGGTTACACTAAATGTGAATATTATTTATACTATTTTATTTTGTGGGGAGGTAACACTTGTCGACAACCGGCCAGGATCGTATTTTTGTGAATTTCTGAGAAGTAGTCAGTTATATATCTGCTCTTATTTACTTAATGTTAAATGTAGTTTGCATCTGGCGCAACGCATTTACTAACTTGTCACTCTTTCTCACAGATCATCGGCAATTTATTGCTCTTTGTTGTAACTGTATGTGTTCCATTTTTGCTGTGTCTTTGTTTGATTTTGTGCTTAACTTTGAGTTGTGAAAATGCCGCGAAAAACTGCTAACAGTACATCGCGATCCGTAATGAGCGAAAAAGCCGACTTGTATAATTTGACTGATAATACTAGCGACACTCAGTGTCTTGATGATAATCCTCCAGTTACAGACGGTCAGTGCATACCGACCACCAGTAATGATTCTAATCTAAATGATGAGCAAACAACTTCAATTGTGTCCACTGTAAATTTAACGACAATTGATGACGCGGCACTTTCCGTTAAAATGAACGCTGTCCAGTTTGACACGCCTGATTTGCAAAATTTACGTAGCGAACAGATAATTGTTTCTAACGAAGGTGAACAATGTACTCAAAGTACGTCAGATTTATTTGATTCCGATGTAGTGACCAACAGCGCACATCCAATTAGCAAACCTTTTCGTGAATCAGACGATGACCAAATTGTTACACAAAACGTGACACTTGCAGATACACCATCACACAGCACAGAAAATAGAGTCGCTAATTTTGGCATGGATCAAGTTATGGCATTATTGCTACAACTTAATGAAAATCTCAAACAACAACTTAATGAAAATCTCAAACAACAAATTAATGAAAATTTCAAACAGTTGAATGAAAAACACGACAACCTTAATGAACCAAACAAACAATTTAATGAAAGTTTCAAACAGTCGAATGAAAAACACAAGTCGATCAAACGAATTAATGAGAACTTTAAACAGGTTAATGAACAGATTGCAGCCGTTGCCGTGCAATGTCATGATACTAAAGAACAGTTACGTGAGGAAATTAAGGCTTGTGCTAGGAACAGTAGTGAAGAAATTAGATCCGTTGCACAGGAATTACACAATACGCATGCAGCCACAACAAATTTACTTAGAGATGAAATTAGTGCAGTTGCTAAACAATGTTCAGAAAACGCAACACAGTTACGCGACGAGTTTAAATTAATGTCAGCAGAACTTTCACGCACACTTGATGCGAAAGTAGATAAGAAATTTGATGAACAAAACAGCCAAATTGACGAACGTTTCAATCACCACCTACAAAACAGTGAAACGCGTTACCATAAATTCATACAGGAACAGAACAAAGTAAAGAAACAAGTCATGGAAACAATTACAGCACAGAGACAGGAAGATAAGCGTAAATTGTTTACGAAAGCAAAAACATACGTAGACAACAACATTGCTATAGTATCAGACGAAATTAATACTATCAAACAGTTGAACACTGAATTGCATCATGAAATCTCCGCTCTTAAAAACAGACACACACACAGTAGACTTTCAGACAATGACCAGCAGACTTGAACAATTGGAATTAATACAGGATCCCGATGCCATTAAAGCAGACGTTAAAAAATTGAACAAAATCACCCGCAAAATCCAAAAACAAGTTAATGTTTGTGACACTAAAAATGACGATCAGGTAAAAGCACTGACTGAAAAAATCGATGAATTGGCCAGTCGTATTCATGTTATCGAAAATAACAATGACACCAAATCAGACGATACGTCACCAATTTCGTTCAATAAAACACCCGAATTCCAAAACTTACAGCAGACAATCAGTGAGATAGGTTCGTCCAATAATACATTATGTAGAAAATTGTCATCTTTACAGCAAGAAATGACTGAAATGAAAAATGTTACATCCTTTAACACGTCACAGCATACACCACTTTCCTAACATTTCTCACACAGCCAGTAAAATTTAGGTAATTTACAGAGAGTACGTGACTTAGATTCCGAACAGCCACAGACAAACGGATTATCATACAATCCTGAACCTGCTCAGACATACAGAGACGATAATTTTGATTACAAGCACTTTCTGTTAGGAAATTTAAGGTATTTAAAAATGACAGAACACAGATTCACCCTTTGGATTGGATACAACGATTTACTTTGGCATTTTCACCGGCATTGCCTGTAAAGCAGAAACTGAAATTTATTTGCAGCATGTAAGAGACCTCAGGGGATTCATTCCACTTCGATGAATATGTGCCGTAGCGTGCACAGGGCCCCGAGTCGTAGCAGTGCTATTTCATGTTTAGTTTTCTGCGCTGCTGCCTTCTCTTTTACTATCCTTTATATCTTTCAAAACAACTCTTCAGCTATCGGTCTATCTAGGATTAAGAATGAGTGAAGAAAACCTGATATGACAAGTTTTACCGAAAGTGAGAGTTTTCATTAGACACTCCCGAAATGACAAGAACTACCAGCATAACTTTAATATCAGAGAAAATTTTAGTTATTAGTAACCTCATAATTATCAGCAACAGCATTTTGGCAACAATAGAGGGTTTTCCACACAACAACAACAAAACCAACCGGTTAGTATACCTAACCAACAATGTAATGTACAAGGTCAACCAATCTTTAATGTTTCGCCGCCTACACGTATAGCGTCGGCTCCACCAAATAGCAATGCACCTCAACAAAGAAATCAGTACCTACAGAAAACACATCATTTCAATTCCAATCGCAACGCGCCGTATAGCAATGACTATCATGACAGACGTAAAAGTAATGAGCACAGTTTTCGGCGTAACAGTCTTACCAGCAGCAGAATCATCCGCAACAACAGATTATCATGAATGAACCAGACAGTCGGTATCATCCCGAACCTAACACGTCAGGAAGAAATAACAGAACAGTACAAATAGTCGAAATGCCACAGCATCCATCCGCAAATAACAGCACGTCAGAAAGAATTTGACTAGATACAGTACAGGTTGCATCTTCCAGCAACGTAAGCAATACTTTTGACACACACAATCTTGTTCACGAAAATGTTATTACTTTTGACGACATCCGAGACACTCTTTTGCACGAAAAACCAGTCATTCAAAAAACCATTTCCCACACTGTCATTGAAGTAAAGATTGGATCATCCACAGTTTCAGCAGTAATCGATTCTGGGTCACCTATATCAGTTATAAACGAAGAAACCTTCAACGAATGTAACAAAGAGAATATTTATTCTACGTTACCATTAGGCAAAACTAAAGTAAAAGGAGCAGTATCTAGTAAAGGAGTAGATGTAAAATTACAGACACACTTATCATTTTGTATTGCAGGTCATACGTTCCACTCAAATTTTTGGATTGTTCCCTTATTGACAACAGACGTTATTTTAGGTACGAATTTTCTGGTACAACATGACGCAATTATTGACTTTCAAAATTCCTGTTTAATGTTAAAGGATGAGAATGTACAACTGGCATTAGAATTTCAGCAAGCTTTATCTGCAGATGAACAGGCAATTAACCGAACACAGGTCTTTTCTACATCGCCTAACACGGACTGTCATTCCACATTGTTCACAGATACGTACGTACACAACTATAATACACCAGACGAAGCCGACTTTGACGTTATGCAAATGATTTCTGATAAAGTAAAACAAAGCAGTGCAAATACAGACGTCGAACGTACTCAACTACACAATATTCTTTTACAGCAAGCTCCAGTTTTTGACAACATCCCTGGTGCTATGTCCGGTTTTATGTATGAATTTCAAGCTAAACAGCATGACACGTTTAAAGCCAAACATTATCCTATTCCGTATATCTACAGAGAACAAGTTAAGGAAGAATTACAAGCTATGCTAGACCAAGGAATTATTGAACCGGCAGATAGTCCGTACATAAACCCGCTCCATATTGTTAAGAAAAAGGATGGATCACCTCGACTCGTACTTGATTTGCGTCACGTCAATGACATTATTATTAATGAAACAGATCGCCCACAGACACTAGAAGTACTTCTACAGAAATTTAATGGTACTGCTATTTATTCCACATTAGATTTGAAATCGGGATTTTGGCAAATTCAGCTCCATCCGAACTGCAGAAAGTACACAGCATTTCTCTGTTTTGGTGACTGTTATCAGTTTTGCAAATTACCGTTCGGTTTAACAATTTCTTCAGCTGGATTTATTCGCGGTTTGAATACTATACTGCCTACAGAGCGTAAAGACAGAATCACAACGTATGTAGACGACATCCTTATTGCAGAAGCTAACTGGTCTGAACACAATTTGATTCTTGAACAACTGTTGCAAACTTTTCGTGCACAAGGACTCACAGTTAATCTTAGCAAATCACACTTTGGCAAGACATCTATAAAATTTCTTGGACATGTAATTTCGGCAGAAGGCATTGCGCCTAACCCGGAAAAGCTTCAATCTTTACGTGACATTACTGTACCAACGACAGAGAAACAATTAGGCAGCTTTCTGGGATTAATTAACTTTTTCCGTAAATTTATTCATTACTCTGCTTTAGACACCCCTAGATTATGCTAATTGACGGGTAAAAACGCTATTTGGTCCTGGGATAGCCAAGCACATTCTGAATTTGTTAATTTGAAACATGTCTTGTTGAATGCACCTCTTTTATCACACCCAGTTCTTACTAGAAATTTTTCCATTGCCACCGACAGTTCTAACACCGCTTTAGGCGTACACGTTTTTCAGGAAATTGAAGAAGACGGTACTACAGTAATTAAAAACATCGCCTTTGCAATTCGCATTCTGTCACCTGCTGAACGCAATTATTCTGTCACAGAACTTGAAACATTATGGGTTGTATGGGCATTTACGAGATTTAGGCATTTTCTTTATGGAAGACATACGACCGTTTACACAGATCATAGAGCTATACAGTTTTTACTTTCCGCAAAATTTACACACGACAGGTTAAGCAGATGGAAACTTTATTTACAGGAGTTTAATTTTACAATTGTTCACATTCCCGGCACACAAAATGTTGTAGCAGACGCACTATCCCGTTCTCTCAGCAACAATCAGCAAGACATTGCAACCAACTTCTGCCAAGCAAATTCTGGCGTCATGTATATTCAACAAGTCGCATCTGAAAATTTCATTTCATCGTCATTACGAGACATAGCACAAGAGCAGAGCAAAGACAACGTGTGGAAAGAAATTAAAAGCCTTTGGCAAGATAAGAATAATGTTACCATTAGAAACCATTATACTGTACGCAATAATATTCTGTTTCGCCGCTCTCACCCTGACAGCAACAACTGGTTATTATGTATTCCTGACGAGCTTGTTAACAAGTTAATTTGGTATACTCATTTAAGTTACGCACGTTATGGAGCCAGAAAATGTTTTTTTGTACTGAGACAGAACTGTTATTTTGCGAATATGGAGAAACGTATTCGACGAGTTTTAGCGTCATGTAAAATTTTCCAGAAAGCTAAATCAGACACGACTTCACATATTCCTCCGTTACATCCCATTGTACCCGTTAAATTGAGACACATGGCCGCTGTAGACATTTTTGGTCCGATTCCCAGATCTAATAGAGGTTTTCGCTACATCTTTTTCGCTGTTGAACTCACTTCGAAATTTGTTACCTTCACTCCGTTACGCAAAGCTACTGCAAAATCTGTTTCGAATGCATTTGTAAAACATTTTCTATTTCATGTAGGGTATGTATTGAAAGTAATTTCCGATAATGGACGACAATTTCGATCTGTGATATGGACACGTATGTTACGAGCTAGAAACATTTCTCCGATCTACATATCCAAGTATCACGCTTCTTCGAACTCTTCTGAACGACTGATAAAAGAAATTGGTAAACTATGTAGAATATACTGCCATAAAAAACATATTGATTTGGATACACACATACTCTCATTCTAGGATGTAGTTAACTCCATACCAAATGAATCTACTATGCTGTCTCCGATTGTTATATTGAAAAATGTTGAACTACCTAACAAAATTAAAGAATTAGTATCTTTTCCTACATCTCGTCTACAACGCCACCATGAAATAATTGACACTGCGCTCAGCAACATCAAACGTGCCGCAGAGCGCCGGAGAAGACAGCAAAAACAGATTTGTACACGCCGTGACTTTCACATTGGACAGAAGATATTAGTACGCGCACACTATTTATCCAACAGAGGAAAAAGTAGGTGCAGTAAATTTGAGCTTCTATACGCAGGTCCATATAGAATTCGCAGCATTCCTCACCCCAATGTAGTACGCGTCAAAACTTTGAGAACCAGAAAAAGCAAGGGCAATCACCATATTTCCAATATTAAACCCTTTATTGAATGAACATACTTTACGATTTATCACACTGTAATGCCGTTTCCTGATATTTGTATGACCACTTATGCAATTATATCTACGTGACTACCTACTGATGATGATCATATTTTTTCTTGGCAAGTGCCCGGCAAGTTAAGGTTAGCAGGTCGTTTTTCTTGTCGTTACACATCAGACCGTGCACATTTTTCGTTTTTTTGTGTATGTGTGATTGTTTTTCTATCGAAAGTAGAAATTTTCTTTCTATGCACTATGAAATCTTTAAGATGCAACAAACACCAGTTCACTTTAACATTTTTGCTTTATGATATCTCAATATCTTGACTATTCTACATTTTTTGCTACTACATTATGATACTGTGTTACATTTTTGCACTTGAAAACTGTCTATGTTTTTGACCTAATATGTTTTCTGTCATGCTATGCTGTATGCTTAGTTATATCACTAGAAACAAGTTTTCATTTAATGGATATATGATTTAGATGCAAGATATTAATCCTTATTTATCATTTTTAGAAAGCAATAACGTGTAAAAGAAATAAATTAAACAAACCACAGTGATTTACTATGAAATGAGAATTTCGCCTTCGGAATGAACGAAAGAAAATGCAATAACTTGTCTTCACTAATTACTTTTCTTTCAGAATACGAGGCGATTATTGCAAGCTGTCAGACAGAACTACACATGTTAATTTTAGTGACGAAATATTCTAGAAGTAAGAAACTCCATACTATGAATAGTTGTA
The DNA here is from genome assembly GCF_021461385.2 of Schistocerca piceifrons. Classification (NCBI taxonomy): domain Eukaryota; kingdom Metazoa; phylum Arthropoda; class Insecta; order Orthoptera; family Acrididae; genus Schistocerca; species Schistocerca piceifrons. The sequence continues at coordinate 154,296,179 of NC_060146.1, read as the reverse complement.
TAAAGTAAATTGTAATATGAATAATGAATAATGAAGTGTCTATTTTTTGCAGATGATAATAAATGATGATGAATAGTTGTATGAAGAATATGGTAATATGAATAATGATGTTTTTCTTTGCAGATGATGATAATGATGAATTTATGGTAATATGAATAATGAAGTTTTTCTTTGCAGATGATGATAATGATGAAGTTTATATATTTTGTATTAATTAAGAGATGCTATGTAGTTATTTAAGTATTTGTTGTAGTTCTTTTTGACATTATGTCTTATGTCGCATAGTATAATGACTGAATGTTTTTGGGAAAGACAACTAGAGTACATACATATTGAGTACACGTTTCGTTACCTGTTAATTTTAAGTTCACTACTTTTCAGCATAATATACATTTTTTCTTTCAGCTCAATAACCCATTTGTAATTTTTCCAGGAGAAGCTTTTCATGATATTAATATGCTATAAGCAGTTAGTTCCCCCCCATGAACCATGGACCTTGCCGTTGGTGGGGAGGCTTGCGTGCCTCAGCGATGCAGATAGCCGTACCGTAGGTGCAACCACAACGGAGGGGTATCTGTTGAGAGGCCAGACAAACGTGTGGTTCCCAAAGAGGGGCAGCAGCCTTTTCAGTAGTTGCAAGGGCAACAGTCTGGATGATTGACTGATCTGGCCTTGTAACAATAACCAAAACGGCCTTGCTGTGCTGGTACTGCGAACGGCTGAAAGCAAGAGGAAACTACAGCCGTAATTTTTCCCGAGGGCATGCAGCTTTACTGTATGATTACATGATGATGGCGTCCTCTTGGGTAAAATATTTCGGAGGTAAAATAGTCCCCCATTCGGATCTCCGGGCGGGGACTACTGAAGAGGATGTCGTTATCAGGAGAAAGAAAACTGGCGTTCTACGGATCGGAGCGTGGAATGTCAGATCCCTTAATCGGGCAGGTAGGTTGGAAAATTTAAAAAGGGAAATGGATAGGTTGAAGTTAGATATAGTGGGAATTAGTGAAGTTCGGTGGCAGGAGGAATAAGACTTCTGGTCAGGTGACTACAGGGTTATAAACACAAAATCAAATAGGGGTAATGCAGGAGTAGGATTAATAATGAATAGGAAAATAGGAATGCGGGTAATCTACTACAAACAGCATAGTGAACGCATTATTGTGGCCAAGATAGATACGAAGCCCACACCTACTACAGTAGTACAAGTTTATATGCCAACTAGCTCTGCAGATGACGAAGAAATTGAAGAAATATATGATGAAATAAAAGAAATTATTCAGATTGTGAAGGGAGACGAAAATTTAATAGTCATGGGTGACTGGAATTCGAGTGTAGGAAAAGGGAGAGAAGGAAACATAGTAGGTGAATATGGATTGGGGGACAGAAATGAAAGATGAAGCCGCCTGGTAGAATTTTGCACAGAGCACAACATAATCATAACTAACACTTGGTTTAAGAATCATGACAGAAGGTTGTATACATGGAAGAACCCTGGAGATACTAAAAGGTATTAGATAGATTATATAATGGTAAGACAGAGATTTAGGAACCAGCTTTTAAATTGTAAGACATTTCCAGGGGCAGATGTGGACTCTGACCACAATCTATTGGTTATGACCTGTAGATTAAAACTGAAGAAACTGCAAAAAGGTGGGAATTTAAGGAGATGGGACCTGGATAAACTAAAAGAACCAGAGGTTGTACAGAGATTCAGGGAGAGCATAAGGGAGCAATTGACAGGAATGGGGGAAATAAATACAGTAGAAGAAGAATGGGTAGCTTTGAGGGATGAAGTAGTGAAGGCAGCAGAGGATCAAGTAGGTAAAAGGACGAGGGCTAGTAGAAATCCTTGGGTAACAGAAGAAATATTGAATTTAATTGATGAAAGGAGAAAATATAAAAATGCAGTAAGTGAAACAGGCAAAAAGGAATACAAACGTCTCAAAAATGAGATCGACAGGAAGTGCAAAATGTCTAAGCAGGGATGGCTAGAGGACAAATGTAAGGATGTAGAGGCCTATCTCACTAGGGGTAAGATAGATACCGCCTACAGGAAAATTAAAGAGACCTTTGGAGATAAGAAAACGACTTGTATGAATATCAAGAGCTCAGATGAAAACCCAGTTCTAAGCAAAGAAGGAAAAGCAGAAAGGTGGAAGGAGTATATAGAGGGTCTATACAAGGGCGATGTACTTGAGGACAATATTATGGAAATGGAAGAGGATGTAGGTGAAGATGAAATGGGAGATATGATACTGCGTGAAGAGTTTGACAGAGCACTGAAAGTCCTGAGTCGAAACAAGGCCCCCGGAGTAGACAATATTCCATTGGAACTACTGACGGCCGTGGGAGAGCCAGTCCTGACAAAACTCTACCATCTGGTGAGCAAGATGTATGAAACAGGCGAAATACCCTCAGACTTCAAGAAGAATATAATAATTCCAATCCCAAAGAAAGCAGGTGTTGACAGATGTGAAAATTACCGAACTATCAGCTTAATAAGTCACAGCTGCAAAATACTAACACGAATTCTTTACAGACGAATGGAAAAACTAGTAGAAGCCAACCTCGGGGAAGATCAGTTTGGATTCCGTAGAAACACTGGAACACGTGAGGCAATACTGACCTTACGACTTATCTTAGAAGAAAGATTAAGGAAAGGCAAACCTACGTTTCTAGCATTTGTAGACTTAGAGAAAGCTTTTGACAATGTTGATTGGAATACTCTCTTTCAAATTCTAAAGGTGGCAGGGGTAAAATACAGGGAGCGAAAGGCTATTTACAATTTGTACAGAAGCCAGATGGCAGTTATAAGAGTCGAGGGACATGAAAGGGAAGCAGTGGCTGGGAAGGGAGTAAGACAGGGTTGTAGCCTCTCCCCGATGTTGTTCAATCTGTATATTGAGCAAGCAGTAAAGGAAACAAAAGAAAAATTCGGAGCAGGTATTAAAATTCATGGAGAAGAAATAAAAACTTTGAGATTCGCCGATGACATTGTAATTCTGTCAGAGACAGCAAAGGACTTGGAAGAGCAGTTGAATGCAATGGACAGTGTCTTGAAAGGAGGATATAAGATGAACATCAACAAAAGCAAAACAAGGATAATGGAATGTAGTCTAATTAAGTCGGGTGATGCTGAGGGAATTAGATTAGGAAATGAGGCACTTAAAGTAGTAAAGGAGTTTTGCTATTTGGGGAGCAAAATAACTGATGATGGTCGAAGTAGAGAGGATATAAAATGTAGGCTGGCAATGGCAAGGAAAGCGTTTCTGAAGAAGAGAAATTTGTTAACATCCAGTATTGATTTAAGTGTCAAGAAGTCATTTCTGAAAGTATTCGTATGGAGTGTAGCCATGTATGGAAGTGAAACATGGACGATAAATAGTTTGGACAAGAAGAGAATAGAAGCTTTCGAAATATGGTGCTACAGAAGAATGCTGAAGATTAGATGGGTAGATCACACAACTAATGAGGAAGTTATTGAATAGAATTGGGGAGAAGAGAAGTTTGTGGCACAACTTGACCAGAAGAAGGGATCGGTTGGTAGGACATGTTCTGAGGCATCAAGGGATCACCAATTTAGTATTGGAGGGCAGCGCGGAGGGTAAAAATCGTAGGGGGAGACCAAGAGATGAATACACTAAGCAGATTCAGAAGGATGTAGGTTGCAGTAGGTACTGGGAGATGAAAAAGCTTGCACAGGATAGAGTAGCATGGAGAGCTGCATCAAACCAGTCTCAGGACTGAAGACCACAACAACAACAACAGTTAGTTATTAAACCTGTTCTAGTACTTGCATTTTTTACCCAGTTGTGTCTATCATTTATGAATATGATCACATATACTGTACTTGTTTCATAACCTTGCTACAGCTGACTCATGACGAATGATGTTATTAATCCTCATTTCCAGCAATAAGTCAAAAGCAAATATTTTCATGCCCCAGCAATTAATTATCGACCCCAACGCAATGCATTGCTAGCACAAAAAAAATTTATTAGCAGTCCCAAATATTACCAGTATACAGCTAAATAATGCTACCAGTTTAAGGTATATTTCTAGTCCTAAATATAATGCAAATTTCTCTGATGTATTGAATCCATTATATCTATTTATTATTGGACTACAGACATTGAGTAATAGTTACAGTGTGTTACATTTTAAATATGTCCTATGTCACTTGAATGATGAGTTCTGAGTAATACTGAGTGATGTTTTGTAATAATGTATAAATGCTTTGCCAATAATTACTGTAATGAGATGACACGATGCGAATAATTACTGTAATGAGATGACTTATGATGACAATGATTACTGTAGTATGATGACTTGTGCATAAATGCTATGCCAATAATTAACTCTTGTTTTGAATGATGACTTCTGAATAATGCATAAAAAAATTCTTTGTAAGTGGACAATGAATGCCATTGGTTATTGTAATGAGGTGACTTATTCATAAATGCTATGCCAATAATTACTGCAATGATATGACTTCTGAATAATATTTTGTTATACTCCATAAATGATTGCCAATAATTACTGCAATGAGATGAGTTATGAATAGTGTTTAGTAATAATCAATACTTACTACATATTTAGTAACTAGCCAATGAATGCCAATGATTACTGCAATGAGATGACTTATGAATAATATTCTGTAATACTCCATATATATACTACTTAAATGCTGTGTAAATAGCCAATGAATGCCAATAATTATTCAGATCGGTTGATACACTAGTGTAATTCTGAATGATGACTAGCATAAGACTTAATGTGTCCTTCACCTTCTGACCTAATTACCAGCAATTACTGCAATATCCGTTTGTCCTGTCCATCCTCATGATGATGGAGCACTGTATTTGGTTTTTGCACTAATTCTACGTTGCTGTAAGAGTATGGATTCTACAAGAATGTGGTGTTGACATAGCAAGCTGTCCACCACCTTGAACGATGGAGATGTTGTTATGGTCCTACTGTTTGGTGTACCTAATGTACTACCGAAATGATAACATTGAATATTAATACAAAATTTCAGTGTCTTGGCTACACTGATAAATACTTCAGGGAACAGAACTTCAGATTGTCTCACTTGGTGTTGTGCTTTTGTAGAAAGATATGGAATTTCAGCGCAGCTATGTGCAACCTATTGTGCTACAATCATGATGCAATCCTTCCCATTCCTTTCCTAGTTCTTGCAAAATGGTAAAGGCTTATAGTGCGTTTAAATTCTTGTAAAATGATAAGGACGTATATGGTGCGTGCGCACTTTATTTCTTTTCTTAACGTATCCAGTTCTTGTAAAATGCTGAAGACTTTTACAGTGCGTGTGCACTTTATTTCATTTGTTAATGTTTCCAGTTCTTGTAAAATGCTAAAGACTTTTACAGTGTGTGTGCACTTTATTTCATTTGTTAATGCTTTCAGTTCTTGTAAAAAAATGCTAAAGACTTAGACAGTGTGCGTGAACTTAATTACATTTGTTAATATGATCAGTTTTCCTAAATATGCTAAAGATTTTTACAGTGCATGTGCACTTTATTTCATTTGTTAATGTATTCAGTTCATGTAAAAGTGCTAAAGACTTCTACAGTGCATGTGCACTTTATTTCACTCCTTCATATGTCTAATTCATGTAAAAATGCTGAAGAGTTATATAGTGCATGTGCACTTTATGATATTTGTTAATATATTTTGTACTCATTGCATATACATTTTGTCTTTTCTTAATATGTTCTGCACTTATCAGTAATGTATATACTTCTGTGACTATAGAATTAGTAACTAAATAGATTATAAAAAATTTGTTGCTCATGGCAAGTCCAACTGACTCACCATCGCTGCCAAATTTTTGCCCCCCCCCCCCCTTCCAGTGCAGGGTTATGTAAGAGGTCCGTGATTAAGGAATTTGTTGCTAGCGCACTCGAGCAGATGTAATTTTGATGGATTGCTCACGCGCTGCCTGCGATATGTAAGCTATAAGAGAATCTCAGACCAAAGAGAACTGTGTGTTAGTAGTAGTGGCAGCGAGCAGTCTGGTGTGTGACGTTGGCTGGGCCGGTCGTGTGGATCGATGGCGGAGCCTGAGCCTTGTAGTATAAGGTAAAAGCTGCGTCGCGTGTATGTAGTACTGTTATATCAAGTCCCATGTAAATGTTTAAAAAAACTGTTAATAATAATCTTTCTCATAAAAAGTAACTTTTGACAATCATTCATCTCAATTTAAAGAATTCACTAATTTCTCCAATCCATGGTCATCCCGATTATTGTAAAGAAAAATCAGTTGTTTCTTTTTATACATGACAAATCTATCGGCCGGCGTTGCACTGGGCTGTGCCAGAAAAGTTTAGTTTCATATAGGAGCAGATATATATGTGTTATCCGGCGACTAGACTGAGGTAAGAATTTTCAATTTATTCAGTGTGATCCTTCAGGGCCTTGATGCAGCACTGCTGACGTCCAAAATTTACCGGGTTAAATTGACAGTCAATTATTGAAAGGTTATAAGTGAGTCACATTTTTATTATTGAGAGATTAGTCACATTTTATTATTGATAGGCTACGCAATTTTACTGTTGGGAGGTTTAGGAATTTTTCTGTTGGGAGGTTACACTAAATGTGAATATTATTTATACTATTTTATTTTGTGGGGAGGTTACAACCTGCAGAAGTGATCCAGCACTTACCTTGCCTTGTCATTCATGATGACTGTTGATGAGTGCTCAAACATTAACTAAGCACACCATCTGCATACTGAGTTTATTTCCCTGCATATCTTTTTGGACACTCTGCTTCTCATAGATTGACTCACACAGTCAATGTCATTCCTTCTCCCTGGGTTCTGTTTCCTGGCTATTCTCCAGCCACAGCCAGCCCACAAAGTACCCATGCTGACAGTTCAGCGTAGTGGCACTGTCATGAGTGTGCAGATGCTGAAGTGGCGATGAACTAGACCCTCATCCATGTGACACCCTTGTTTTTTGTTTTCCCTATCTGGTATTCCTTTTGGGCCACCGACTTGGCATTTCTGCAGTGCTGGCAGGAACAGTTGGGCCAACACAACTAGCAGCAGTAGCTGTAACAGGAGCAGATGCAGTCGCTATCGAACCAGAATGCAGATTTTCTTTGCACCCTTACCCCATCGGCGCACATTGTGCAGCTCTCTTCCCCATCCCCAACACCTTTGTCCGATTTTGATAAATCTATGTAAAGGTGGGAAAACTACCTACGCTGGTTCTTCCTGAAATGCCATATAAGGAATATTGCCGATCTTGTAGATAAGGCCGCCTGGTTGTCATCCAGCAGTGCAGGTCTGTACGAAATTGTCAAAATCTGAAGCCCTCCACTGAGCCTGAGAAGTTACCCATTGATGAGCTTTGTCAATTGCTGACACAGTATTTTGAACACCAAATCCATGTGGCGGCAGTATGGTTGCAGTTTTAACGGCATCAAAAGTGCGATGAGCAGTCATATTTGGCCTGCTTTGCTGATTTGCAGGGCGTCTCATGCAAGGGCCATTTCGAAAGTCCCAGTTGTGCTACCTCTTATACAGACTCCCTGATTTGGAACGTAATTGCCCAGTTAGCACCTGATCTCATGGTTCAGACTCAGGTGTTGACGTCTTTCCCTTTCTTAGGTGACATTGCCCAGATTCTACAACCACATGAACTGATGGCGAAACTCAGGGACATCCTTTGTGGTAACTGGCATGTAGCGTAATTAGGTGTACACAGTACGGAGCTCCCAGTGCTCTGGTGGATATCCCAGGCTGATTCACCTGCCACTATGTTTCCGTGTGTTGACGCCGTTGATGGTTCCAATGCAGTGGCATTATAGTGCTGCCTGTCTTCACCCACGCTGAGCTCAGTGGGTTTGCATCGGTCACAGTTTAGTAATTCCCATCCATTGCAGATTTTTGGGTCTTCAGCATCGCTGTCCTTCTGCTTCTTGGGTGAACCAGTGGTCCTGCCCCAACTGGCATTTGTTGCATGTTCGACGACACTGCCCACATGTAGATGGGGTATATAATCAGATCGGCTTTTGGCAACTGTTTGTCATAATCAGTAGGCCATGACTCAGTTGTCAGATGTCCCTGTGTATCACTGAATTCTCTGATTTTCTCTGACGCTACACACATGTCGCCCTGCTATTTTTGCTGACACTGGACGAACAGATCAATTTCAAGTCAGTACAGGAGCAATGTCCTCCTTCATAAATTTGAACATTTACAGGTTGTTACAGTGTCCAGAGTTGCAAGAGCAGCTATGCCATGTTTCATCTTCGCAGAGACAATTCTCTGTACCTGTGAGTTAGAAGAATGTGTAATGACAACTTACATTGTTAATAGTTAATTCACTGTTTGTGTAAAATATTTTTGGGCTAGACACTTTTTCAATTTTTGGTTTCCAGGTCGTTGATAAAGTGCATTTAGTGCCTCAGTCCATCCCTCTTCATGTTTTAGGCTCCTTACTGTAGTTATACAGCCCACTGTTTGACAATTCTTTGGATCATGCAGAAATATTTCGAGGCATGTTTCTCTGAAACCATCGATGGTAGCTAAATTTTGTCGCTCCTGCACTAGTTCCTTCTTCATGTACAACAATGTAAAGACTGAGTTGCAGCGTTGTAAGGATCAAGGCATCAGTTTTCCTATTTTGTCAAGTCAGTGGGCCAGCCCTTTGGTGGTGATTCAAGCTCGATGATGCTGTGTGCCTTTGTGGCCATTTTAAACTGATGACCAGTGCGCAGTATGCTTTGGATTCATATACCGTTCCGCAGCAGGTGGAGGTGGCAAAATTATTGGGGGGACTAGTATTTTTTACTCAGACTTGTGCGAGGCCTACTTGCAGCTGCCATTGGGCACAGCTTCTAGGATTTTCGTGGTCCTCTGTACCCCCCTTTGGGCTTTACCAGTTAATCACTTCCCTTTTGGCATCTTGTCTGTGCCTGCATTTACCAACAGTATTTGGAACTGTTGAGTCAAGGCCGGCCGGAGTGGCTGTGCGGTTCTAGGCGCTACATTCTGGAGCCGAGCGACCGCTATGGTCGTAGGTTCGAATGCTGCCTCGGGCATGGATGTGTGTGATGTCCTTAGGTTAGTTAGGTTTAATTAGTTCTAAGATCTAGGCGACTGATGACCTCAGAAGTTAAGTCGCATAGTGCTCAGAGCCATTTGAACCTTTTTTTGTTGAGTCAAGGCATTCCCTGTAGCATCAACTAGCTTGATGACATCTGGGTAACAGACCCTTCTTCAGAGGGGCATTTAGGAAAACATCAGTAAGTTATTCCAGGAGGATGGCGTCCATAGCAAGCTAATAATTGCAGTTTTTTCTCGTAAAAGATGCATTTTTGTGTTCTGCACTTAGTTAAGGTGGTCTTGTCCCTACAAAAAACCACATAAAAGCCAACGTCAGCCTACCAGTGCCCAAGAATCTGAAGGAGCTCCACTCTTTTTTGGGTAAGATTACATATTAAGCTCAGTTCCTTCCCCATGTTATGCACATCTATCAGGCTTTTAACGGCTTTGCCAGAAGGGTGTAATGTTTGTTTGGTCTGCAGTCTGTCAATGGACTTTTCAGTCTCTCAAACAGTGTTTGTGCTCTGCTCTGTGTCTGACTTCTTTCACGCTGCCTTGTAACATGTCCCAGTATGACATTGGTGCCATGCTGTACCAGTGGCACCAAACAGCCTACACGCACATATTGAAGATGCTTTCCACTGCATAGAGTAATTATTCACAGGTGAGAAGGGAGGCACTAGCTATTATTTTCAGAGTTAAAAAGTTTCACATTTTTGGACATGTCCAAAAGAACAGACCCCACATTTATAATTATGGCGAGGATGGCCAATGATGTGCAATGCACACTAATTTCGAACTTTTATGAGAATCAGCAAAATGCTGTGAATAATGAGGACAATGGACAAGGGGAGGCATGCTGGGTAGTCCGAGCAGTTGTGGCGACCAATGTGCGCAGATGGTGTGGTAATCAGGACATTTGATTAGTTAGCAGGACACCTGGTTTCGAAGGCCAATTCAGCACAAATTTTCAACTTTCCTCACTGATATAAACCAATGCCACTAACAGTTAATGTCTTTAATTCCTCTGTGTCTTGATAGATCACTCAGCTGCTAGCTTGGGTCATAAACTGTGAGTGGTTTGTTTATATAAGGGTCATTAAATTAGGCCAGAACAAGTTGCCAGTTTTTTTATATGAGGAGTACAATGGGTGCTTTCTTCCATTATGCTCACTGCCCCAATACTACCAGTACATAATAAAACATACAGCCCTATGAACCAAGCCAAACATACAGAGAGTACAAAACCATCTTACAAGTTTGCAATGATGTACAGTATTTTGGATACCAAATCTTGATTCAGTAAACTGTCAACCGAAATATTATGAGCAGGAACGCTAGCAGGATCAGTAGTATGTAGCCCCATTCTGAGTTGTAAGCATAGAAACTGGGTGTGTGAGGTCAAGTGGCCCACAAGGAGAAAGGAAAATACCAATATGTGGTGAACAAATACAAAAAGCAAAGGATGGACGCTAGAATTCACTAAAAAATTGATATTAAATGTCAATGCACACTGGCATAGTTAAGAAAAAATATGCAAAAGTATATGCGTAGAAGGTAACAAACTTTCTTTCCAGGGATATGTGACACAAGTGCATGAATCAAGTAGGAAAGCTGGGGGGAGGGTCATACAATAAACAGGTAAACAAAAGAAAACATAAATTTGAGTACAAAATGATTACAAAGCCGATGCTTCACTTGTGAGCAAGTCGTAGCCCAACATCTATGCTCATGCACTGGGCAAAGCAGAAACAATGTGGCGACAGTCTCAACCAACAAGCCAACAGGCATCAAGCGTTCTGTCAGCAGAATAAATATTTCGCTAAAATATACGATAAATAATACAACTGATTGTTATACAGATTAGGTTGCAAGGTGAGTGTAATGCCATCACTTCGCATGATAGCGAGTTATACCTCGATGCCTGTGCCCTTAGGCTGGGTGAAGCAGAAGAGATGTGTTAATGGATGCAGAGGTCTAGTTGGCACACATCATATTTTCGATAGGAAGAACAACAGTACCTTCCAAAATACAGTGAACAGCCAGTGAAACATAAGAAATGTGGTGACAGCCACAAATGTCCATCCAACAGGCGCCATGTGTTCAATCAGCAGAATAAGTTTTTGTATAAAGTGCACAATTTGTAGCGCAATGTCTGTGCTCATGGACTGGGCACAGTACAGAGATGTAGTGATGTAGACGTTGTCTTAGTTTCATTTTACTAGCACACTTTATACATGTTTCTTGTAATTGGTATGTATTGAACTTTTGGTCTGTGTTATTAAGGATTATGTAACCCCTTTTTGTACCTTGCCTTAGTGCAATTTTCTGTTATTATTCCAGATCTAAAGATGATGAGGTAAGTATGTTATAGACCGACATGCTAAAAGTGATAGATGAGTTTTACTGTTATTTACTGTTTTACTGTTATTATTCCAGATCTGAAGATCACAACTTTTAATAACAGCTACTTGTATACGAAAAGAATGCGGTGATTTCTCGTATGCTCCCACATTGCAGTACTGCAGCCACTGAAGTTTTCTGGACCCTGCCTTCAGGAAGTATCATAGTTGCCAAATCAATATTCTTTACGTTTTGGTTTTTAAATTTATTTTGGCAACCTTACAGTAAAACACAGTTATAACTGAGCAAGAATAACATAAACGTTGACTTAAAGATAATCTGATTGAGTAATCTCAGCATCATGGACAGTGCAGTACAGTAAGGAGATTTAATAATAGTGAGTTATTACCTTACATACTAGTCTATTCTTAGAGACGTCACTTACAGAATATGTATGGAGGACCTAATTCAAGACACAGCTTAACAAAAGTCGTAAATCATGCAGAAGACGTGATTTGATATAAAAAGTAACTTCGTACACATACCCATAATTGGCGGGAATGTAAATCATTAGATCCAGTAAAGTGTGTTTTTAGATGGTATCCGCCTTGACCAAATGTAGGTTCTATTCTTTAAAGCAAAAAGATTTCACTGAACGTCATCACTGTTTTTATTTTCTTTCTGTTAAGTAACAGGAAAATGCCCATCCCCATCTGAATACTCCACTGGCCATTAAAATTGCTACACCACAAAGATGACGTGCTACAGACGCGAAATTTAACCGACAGGAATAAAATGCTGTGATATGCAAATGACTAGCTTTTCAGAGCATTCAGACAAGGTTGCCACCGGTGGCGACACCTATAACGTGCTGACGTGAGGAAAGTTTCCAACCGATTTCTCATACACAAACAGCACTAGACCGGCGTTGCCTGGTGAAACGTTGTTGTGCTGCCTCTTGTAAGGAGGAGAAATGCGTACCATCACGATTCTGAATTTGATAAAGGTCGGATTTTACCCTATAGCGATTGCGGTTTATCGAATCGCGACATTGCTGCTCTCTTTGGTCGAGATCCAATGACTGTTAGCAGAATATGGAATCGGTGGGTTCAGGAGGGTAATACTGAATGCCGTGCTGTATCAAAAGGGCCTCGTATCACTATCAGTCGAGATGACAGGCATCTTATCCGCATGGCTATAACCGATCGTGCAGCCACGTCTCGATCCCTGAGTCATCAGATGGGGACGTTTGCAAAACAACAACCACCTGCACGCACAGTTCGACGACGTTTGCAGCAACATGGACTATCAGCTCGGAGACCATGGCTGCAGTTACCCTTGACGCTGCATCACAGACAGGAGCGCCTGCGATGGTGTACTCAACGACGAACCTGGGTGCACGAATGGCAAAACGTCATTTTTTCGGATGAATCCAGGTTCCGTATACAGCATCATGATGGTCGTATCCGTGTTTGGCGACATCGTGGTGAACGCACATTGGAAGTGTGTATTCGTCATCGCCATACTGGCGTATCACCCAGCGTGATGGTATGGGGTGCCATTGGTTACACGTCTCGGTCACCTCTTGTTCACATTGCTTTGAACAGTGAACGTTAAATTTCAGATGTGTTACGACCCGTGGCTCTACCCTTCATTCGATCCCTGCGAAACCCTACATTTCAAAAGGATGATGCACAACCGCATGTTGTAGGCCCTGTATGGGCTTTTCTGGATACAGAAAATGTTCGACTGCTGCCCTAGCGAGCACATTCTCCAGATCTCTCACCAACTGAAAACGTCTTGTCAATGGTGGCTGAGCAGCTGGCTCGTCGCAATACGCCAGTCACTACTCTTGATGAACCGTGGTATCATGTTGAAGCTGCGTGGGCAGCTGTACCTGTACACGCCATCCAATCTGTGTTTGACTCAATGCCCAGGCGTATCGAGACCGTTATTACGGCCAGAGGTGGTTGTTCTGGGTACTGATTTCTCAGGATCAACGCACCCACATTGCGTGAAAATTTAATCACATGTCAGTTCTAGTATAATATTTTTGTCCAATAAATACCCGTTTATCGTCTGCATTTCTTCTTGGTGTAGCAATTTTAATGGGCAGTAGTGTATATACAAATTTTTGCTTTTCGGAAAGTATTCACAAATTTTAAAACAGGTTAGATGTTCTATATATACCTTGTTACCAAATGTTATGGTCCTCTATGTTATGCATTCTGTTCTTAGGTTCATCTATGAAACCATAGAGAACATAATGTAGAAAATTACTAACATAAAAATTATATGTTGAAAAATGTGTATTTGTGTCTGTCTATGAAATATGTTTCATCTACTTTTAGTAGATTGCAAAATGTCTTTCCTACAAGAAACCATGCTTCTTAAATTTTCCCCGTTTTACTTCTGCATTCTGTGTTTGGTATTTTCCCTCTCTTATTAGTTTATCTGGGGGCTGTTGCAGGACTGGGAATTTTTAGGTTACTGTTGACATCTGTTGGTCTGTGGTCCATAACCATAAGTTGTTCTGCGAATGTAGACTGTCAGCTGTTAGTTTTTAGTGCTCTTTTCTGTTCTGTGTACCTAATATTGAAATTTCTGGTTGTCTGGCCGATATAAATTGAACTGCGCTCTTAAAATGTCAGGTGGTAAATACCAGCTGTATTGTGTTTGTCTGTATTGGTACTGTTTGTTCTTAGTTTTCACTGCTGCTACACCACAAATAGGTACAGGTGTGGATTTGGGAAATTCTTGTAAATTTCGCGCAGATATGGTTGGAAGGCAGTAGTTAAGAGACCGATTGGTACATCAGATTGCAGGCGTGGACAACGTTGATATTTTCCAAAGAATCTGCGAGGCAGGTATACGACACCGCTCGCAGACTAGAAGGCACTGCCTGGTGGCCACTGCATACAAATGTCAAGTAATCGCGACAGCACAGGGCACCGACGTGCTGTGTAGAACCCATACGTTGCAGTTCAGCGCGGCTACTGACCTGTGTATAGGGCCTGGAGCAGGCTGAGGAAAGTTGACGTTGTAATTGGCTCTGTGCACTATGGTACTTAACATCTGAGGTCATCAATCAGTCCCTGCCGGACGAAGTGGCCGTGCGGTTCTAGGCGCTGCAGTCTGGAACCGCGAGAACGCTACGGTCGCAGTTTCGAATTCTGCCTCGGGCGTGGATAGGTTAGTTAGGTTTAACTAGTTCTAAGTTCTAGGGGCTAATGACCTCAGAAGTTGAGTCCCATAGTGCTCAGAGCCATTTGAACCATCAGCCATTTCATCAGTCCCCTAGAACTTAGAACTACTTAAATCTAACTAACCTAAGGACATCACACACATCCATGCCCGAGGCAGAATTCGATCCTACGACCGTAGCGATCGCGCGGTTCCAGACTGTAGCGCCTAGAACCGCTCAGCCATCCCGGCCGGCTGACGTCGTAATTGTCAAAGAGCACACTACCTGTGCCCTCCAGTGGAACTACAGCAGAGGCACTGGGAAAAGATGTATAAATAAACGAGCCCGAAGACTCAAAGAAGGGAGTCATGTCGCCTGCGGGCTTTCAAAAATAACTACGCACCCTCAGACTCAGCGTTGCAATATTAAAAGTTTTGGCTGGTTTCGTTGTCTAGGGGCTGGGATACGTAATTGCCGCATTACAGGCCAAATACTGCTGAGTCTACAGTATACAATATGAATATAGACATGAATCGAATGGTCGAAGGTTCCTGTCACTCGGCAATTACGAATTATGAATGTAACATATAATGGCTGGTCCCGGTGGAGGTTCGAGTCCTCCCTTGGGCATGGGTGTGTGTGTTTGTCCTTAGGATAATTTAGGTTAAGTAGTGTGTAAGCTTAGGGACTGATGACCTTAGCAGTTAAGTCCCATAAGATTTCAATACATTTGAACTTTTTTTTATTAATGTAACATTTAAATTTATAAACGGAAGATTGCAATTAAATAAAATCTGCATGTACTATCTTAACGACTTTAAATGATGAGTACGAAAGTAGAAGTACTTTTCAGAATGCGGTATATTTCTGCAAAACACTTATTGGTGTCGATGGTCCAGCAATTAAAAAAATATATAAGTTGAATAACACGGAAACAACGGATCCCTACTTCACGTAATTAGTTATGAACAACAACATAGCTCGCGAGCTATTCACTTCCAAACGCGTAATTCGTCTTCACTGCAGAAGGCACGGAAATCTCACAAGCACGCAAGTCGGCACTCTGAAGTATCTCTATCTCTCGCGATCACGCGCAAACTGCTCCACTGTCCAAGTCTCTCCCGCGACTGTGCGTCCGTCGCGCTGTACCGTCCGTGTCCAGCACTCACTGCCGTCTCCAGTGCCGTACTCTTCAGCACTGTGTTGTCTTCATGCTAACGCAGAGTCACACAAACATAATGAAACATGCTCGAACAGTCCACGGGTGTACTGCCGGTCCACAGTGTCCAACGGGCACAATATTTCGGCGATCAGACATGTCGCCATCATCAGGTGCGCTGACGAACTGAGCTCCTGAGGGAGGGCGGCCGTCCTAAATCCCCTTCCCCTGCGAGGCGTTCTCTCCGCGGTCCGGGCCCACGGCCGCGCGTCAGCGGTTGCTGAGAGGCTGGCGTCGGCGTCTGTGGCGGCGTCGGTGTAACTGCCTCGTCCGCCCTGGTCGCTCGTTCGTTTTCTTTGCTGAGTTTTTAATTAGACTCATGCTGGTTCCCATTCCCTGCTGAGGTTACAGCCGCAATCTGTGTTGATGAGTCCGTCCCTGGTACGAATTTCGATAGCCTCTCTAACGACGCTGTCCCAGTATTTAGATGTCTGTGCCAAGTTCCCGGTATGTTGGTAGTCCATTTCGTGATTTTCTGACAAACAGTGGTCTGCGACTGCCGACTTGTTGGGGTACATAAGTCGAGTGTGCCTCTGATGTTCTTGGCAACGATCTTCGATGGCGCGCACTGTCTGTCCAATGTAAGTCCTCCCACACTCGCAGGGAATCTGGTATATTCCGGCCTTCCGCAAACCGAGATAGTCTTTGACACTTCCCAATGATGCTCGAGTTTTATTGGGCGGGCAAAAGACAGTTCCTACTCGGTGTTTCCTCAGTATTCGTCCTATTTTCTCAGGTAGTGCGCCAGTATACGGTATATATGCGGTGGCTATCTCTTTCTCCGTGACTTCGTCCATCTCCACACGCTGTACTGTAGAGGTGCGGCGGAGAGCGCGTCTGATCTGCCGTTCCGAGTACCCGTTTTTCCGAAATACAGCTTTGAGCTGTTCCAGCTCATGGGGCAGACTCTTTGCGTCCGAGATGGAGCACGCCCTGTGCACCAGTGTTTTTAGTACCCCATTCCTCTGCGAAGGGTGGTGGTAGCTATTTGCATGCAAATACAGGTCGGTGTGCGTTTTCTTCCTGTATACCCCATGGCCCAGGGCGCCATCCGTTCTTCTTTTGACCATGACGTCCAGGAATGGTAAACTTGCTTCTGCTTCGGTCTCCATAGTGAATTTGATTTTCGGATGTATGGAGTTCAGGTGTGTAAGGAAGTCTATGAGCTTGTCCCTTCCATGGGGCCATATCACGAACGTGTCATCAACATAACGTAGAAAACAAGTAGGTTTCTATTTGGATGACGCCAAAGCTTCCTCCTCGAAATACTCCATATAGAAATTCGCGACCACAGGCGAAAGTGGGCTCCCCATTGCGACTCCTTCTGTTTGCTCATAGTATTCTCGACTAAACAGAAAATACGTGGAGGTCAGAACATGCCTGAAAAGGTCGGTCGTCTTCTCGTCAGTGCAATGAGCTTAACTGACTCTGGAAGAGGCACCCTGGTGACTAACGAGACAACGTCAAAACTCACCGGGATATCGGAGTCTTTCAGCTTGAAGTTCTCAAGACGTTTTACGAAATCCATAGAATTCCGAACGTAATGAGGGCATTTACCCACGTAAGGGCTTAGTAATTCTTCCAGGTATTTGGCCAGCAAATATGTAGGTGCCCTAACGTTGCTGACGATTGGGCGTAACGGTACCCCTTCTTTGTGGACTTTAGGGAGTTCATAAAGTCTTGGCGGTACAGGTCCTTGAGGTGTCAATTTCTTGGCGACACCCTCTGGTATATCCGCGTCCTTGAGAAGAGCCCTAGTCTTGTTCTCCACCTTCTTTGTGGGGTCAACGTTGATCTTCCTGTAAGATTCGTCACTTAGCAGGCTCTGCATCTTCTCAATGTAGTCCTTATGGGAAAGACAACTGTAGCATTGCGTTTGTCAGCTGGTAAGACAACAATCTCAGGGCTCTGCCTCAGGTCTCGAATGGTTGCCCTCTCCCTGCTGGTAATATTCGACGTGATCGGTTTAGTTCTCGTCAGAGCACGGCAGGTTTCGCAGCGCACTTCTTCAGCTGCTTCAGGTGGTAGTCGCGCAGCAACCTGTTCAACTGCACTGACTATGTCCGCTACCGGCGTGAACCTAGGTGGGGGCGCGCAATTAAGTCCCTTCTCCAGAACAGAGACTGCATCACCAGTCAGCTCAATGTCCGTGAGATTGATGACCGTCTTGTGTGGGGTCTCCAGCGATGGTTTATCAGAGAGACCACTACAGTACAGCATGTGGAGATGGACGAAGTCACGGAGGAAGAGATACCCACCGCATATACAGGGTGAGTCACCTAACATTACCGCTAGATATATTTCGTAAACCACATCAAATACTGACGAATCGATTTCACAGACCGAACGTGAGGAGAGGGGCTAGTGTAACTGGTTAATACAAACCATAAAAAAATGCACGGAAGTATGTTTTTTAACACAAACCTACGTTTTTGTAAATGGAACCCCATTAGTTTTGTTATCACATCTGAACATATAAACAAATACGTAATCAGTGCCGTTTGTTGCATAGTAAAGTGTTAATTACATCCGGAGATATTGTAACCTAAAGTTGACGCTTGAGTACCACTCCTCCGCTGTTCGATCGTGTGTATCGGAGAGCACCGAATTACGTAGGGATCCAAAGGGAACGGTGATGGACCTTAGGTACAGAAGAGACTGGAACAGCATATTACGTCCACATGCTAACACCTTTTTATTGGTCTTTTTCACTGACGCACATGTACATTACCACGAGGGATGAGGTACACGTACACACGTGGTTTCCGTTTTCAATTACGGAGTGGAATAGAGTGTGTCCCGACATGTCAGGCCAATAGATGTTCAATGTGGTGGCCATCATTTGCTGCACACAATTGCAATCTCTGGCGTAATGAATGTCGTACACGCCGCAGTACATCTGGTGTAATGTCGCCGCAGGCTGCCGCAATACGTTGTTTCATATCCTCTGGGGTTGTAGGCACATCACGGTACACATTCTCCTTTAACGTACCCCACAGAAAGAAGTCCAGAGGTGTAAGATCATGAGAACGGGCTGGCCAATTTATGCGTCCTCCATGTCCTATGAAACGCCCGTCGAACATCCTGTCAAGGGTCAGCCTAGTAATTGCGGAATGTGCAGGTGCACCATCATGCTGATACCACATACGTCGACGCGTTTCCAGTGGGACATTTTCGAGCAACGTTGGCAGATCATTCTGTAGAAACGCGATGTGTGTTGCAGCTGTTTGAGCCCCTGCAATGAAGTGAGGACCAATGAGGTGGTCGCCAATGATTCCGCACCATACATTTACAGTCCATGGTCGCTGTCAGAAAGGGTTCAAATGGCTCTGAGCACTATGGGACTTAACTTCTAAGGTCATCAGTCCCCTACAACTTAGAACTACTTAAACCTAACTAACCTAAGGACATCACACACATCCATGCCCGAGGCAGGATTCGAACCTGCGACCGTAGCGGTCGCGCGGTTCCAGACTGGAGCGCCTAGAACCGCTCGGCCACTCTGGCCGGCCGGTCGCTGTCGCTCTACCTGTCTGAGCCAGCGAGGATTGTCCACGGACCAGCAATGCATGTTCCGTAGATTCACTGCCCCGTGGTTTATGAAACCCGCTTCATCGGTAAACAGGTAGAACCGCAACGCATTCTCTGTTAATGCCCATTGACAGAATTGCACTCGATGATTAAAGTCATCACCATGTAATTGCTGATGTAGCGACACATGAAACGGGTGAAAGCGGTGACGATGCAGTATGCGCATGACACTACTTTGACTCAGTCCACGGGCTCTCGCAATGTCCCGTGTACTCATGTGTGGGTTCATGGCAACAGCAGCTAACACACCAACTGCACCAGCTTCTCCTGTGACAGGCCTGTTACGGACCCGTTTGCGTGCTACGACCATATCTGTTGCATACAGTTGGCGGTAGATGTTTTACAATGTGCGGCACGTTGGATGCTCTCTGTCCGTGTACCGTTCTGCATACACCCTGCAGGCTTCAGCTGCATTTCGTCGACACTCGCCATAGATGAGTATCATCTCCGCCTTTTCAGAGTTCGAATACACCATGGTCACAGTTCCTACAACACTACACTATCACAGACGTCTGGTAAAACGGTGTAACAGTTGGTCTGCGTGCGGAGACGAATGCAGAATAACAATAGCAGCAAGCGCTACATGCGGACACTGCGACAGCTAGACCAAACCACAACAGTGCATCACAGCCACACTCGTAAACACGGGCGTCATCGTAAACATGTCCCTGCAGATGCTGCTCGCCGACCGTGGCCCGTGTTTGTTACAACACGCAACTGAACGTCGGAGGTTTCAAGCATCAACTCTAGGTTACAATATCTCCGGATGTAATTAACATTTTACAATGCAACAAACGGCACTGATTACGTATTTGTTTATATGTTCAGATGTGCTAACAAAACTAACGTGGTTCCATTTAAAAAACCTAGGTTTGTGTTAAAAAACATACTTCCGTGCATGGTTTGTATTAAACAATTACACTAGCCCCTCTCCTCACGTTCGGTCTGTGGAATCGGTTCGTCAGTATTTGATGTGGTTTACGAAATATACCCAGCGGTAACGTTAGGTGACTCACCCTGTATACCGTCTACTGGCGCACTATCGGGGAAAATAGGACGAATATTGAGGTAACACCGAGTAGGAACTGTGTTTTGCTCACCCAAATTATTGGGAAGTGTCAAAGACGATCTCGGTTTGCAGAAGGCCGGATTATACAAGATTCCCTGTGAGTGTGGGAGGACTTACATTGGACAGACAGTCGCACCATCGAAGATCGTTGCCGAGAACATCACAGGCACACTCGACTTATGTACCCCAACAAGTCGGCAGTCCCAGAGCACTGTTTGTCCGAAAATCACGAAATGGACCACCAACATACCATGGTCTTGGCACAGACATCTAAATACTGGGACAGCGTCGTTAGAGAGGCTATCGAAATTCGTACCAGAGACGGACTCATCAACAGAGATTGTGGCTATAACCTCAGCAAGGCATGGGAACCAGCACTAATTAAAAAGAGGCTCAACAACGAAAACGAACGAGCGACCAGGGCGGACGAGGCAGTTACACCGACGCCACCACAGTCGCCGACGCCAGCCTCTCAGCGACCGCCGACGCGCGGCCGCCGGCGCAGACCGCGGAGAGAACGCCTCGCGGGGGAAGGGGATTTAAGACGGCCGCCCGCCCTTAGGAGCTGCAGGGGGGTCGAGTAGGTGGAAATCTTTGATGAGATGGGGCAGAGCTGCGCCAAGGACATCGTCGTTGAGTCAGTCGACTCCGACGCCACCATAAAGCTCCAGGCCGCAAACTGGAGCGACTACAGGGCCCTTCCTCGCAAACAAGTCACCAAGGCGCTCCTATGGGGACTGCCTTGGCTTCTTACGGAGCAAGCAGTCAAAGAAGGGCTGCGCCGGCGAGGGTTTGTTGATGCAACCGTCAGGTTGCACAACAAGACTAACAAGAAGAAACCGCCGCTGTTCATCGTTCGGCGTCCGAAAGCTTTTAGGCTTTCGCGTGGAGCCGGAAACTCTCCCCCCACACCTGGACACGGAGCCCCAGTGCTACAAGTGCCAGGAGGAAGGGCATGTGGCAAAGCACTGCCGCAACGCCGCCAGGTGCGTCAAGTGCGAACGTCAACATGACAGCCGCATCTGCACCAGCACCAAAGAAGAGCAGCCGACGTGCGCCCACTGCCACGGCGAGCACGTCGCCAACTGGCGCGGATGCCAGGTCTTCAAAGGCCGAAATCCCGTCACAGCACCGGAAACGGCGGAGGATGCTAAGTTCACCGGACTTGAATACGATGTGACGTCATTATGACGTATACACGCTACATCGAAAACGATGTTGTTGTTGTGGTCTTCAGTCCTGAGACTGGTTTGATGCAGCTCTCCATGCTACTCTATCCTGTGCAAGCTTCTTCATCTCCCAGTACCTACTGCAACCTACGTCCTTCTGAGTCTGCTTAGTGTATTCATCTCTTGGTCTCCCTCTACGATTTTTACCCTCCACGCCGCCCTCCAATACTAAATTGGTGATCCCTTGATGCCTCAGAACATGTCCTACCAACCGATCCCTTCTTCTGGTCAAGTTGTGCCACAAACTTCTCTTCTCCCCAATCCTATTCAGTACTTCCTCATTAGTTATGTGATCTACCCATCTAATCTTCAGCATTCTTCTGTAGCACCATATTTCGAAAGCTTCTATTCTCTTCTTGTCCAAACTATTTATCGTCCATGTTTCACTTCCATACATGGCTACACTCCATACAAATACTTTCATAAGTGACTTCCTGACACTTAAATCTATACTCGATGTTAACAAATTTCTCTTCTTCAGAAACGCTTTCCTTGCCATTGCCAGTCTACATTTTATATCCTCTCTACTTCGACCGTCATCAGTTATTTTGCTCCCCAAATAGCAAAACTCCTTTACTACTTTAAGTGTCTCATTTCCTAATCTAATTCCCTCAGCATCACCTGACTTAATTCGACTACATTCCATTATCCTGGTTTTGCTTTTGTTGATGTTCATCTTATATCCTCCTTTCAAGACACTATCCATTCCATTTAACTGCTCTTCCAAGTCCTTTGCTGTCTCTGACAGAATTACGATGTCATCGGCGAACCTCAAAGTTTTAATTTCTTCTCCATGAATTTTAATACCTGCTCCAAATTTTTCTTTTGTTTCCTTTACTGCTTGCTCAATATACAGATTGAATAACATCGGGGAGAGGCTACAACCCTGTCTCACTCCCTTCCCAACCACTGCTTCCCTTTCATGTCCCTCGACTCTTATAACTGCCATCTGGTTTCTGTACAAATTGTAAATAGCCTTTCTCTCCCTATATTTTACCCCTGCCACCTTCAGAATCTGAAAGAGAGTATTCCAGTCAACATTGTCAAAAGCTTTCTCTAAGTCTACAAATGCTAGAAACGTAGGTTTGCCCTTCCTTAATCTAGCTTCTAAGATAACTCGTAGGGTCAGTATTGCCTCCCGTGTTCCAACATTTCTACGGAATCCAAACTGATCTTCCCCGAGGTCGGCTTCTACTAGTTTTGCCATTCGTCTGTAAAGAATTCGCCTTAAATCGAAAACGATAGAAACCGTATATCGACTATTCGACTTTTGTGAACTTTCGAGAGGTTGTGACAGGGTAGCGCTGTGCTTTGCGCCATTCGTTTAAATGTGTTTTGCGTTCCTTGCGTTTAAATCGTGTATTGTACTGTGTTTGTGTCCTGTGCGTTGTTTTTCGTTTGCTCGTCTCTAATTATGTGTTCAGCATTCGAGAGACTAATGAGAGAAAAGCTGAAAGAGTTCAGCATCGATGACGACAGGCAATTGCGTGGTTATTGTGAATCTCAAGCAGAAATTGATGTACTTCTGACCCAGCTGAAGTGCGTCGGTTATTCGTACTCGGTGAGAAGAAGCACTCAGCAGCCAAAATCTTCAGATGCGTCAAGACACTAACCTTTGGTTAAGATTACATTGAGAAATCCACTTCCCCTCGTATTTCATCTCCGGTCGACGATTTTTCTTCAAAAATGCCTCATATTTTTCTTTTTAAGTTCGAAATTCAATCATTCTACACACCAGTCATTACTGGACACTAAGGTACCTGTCTCTGCGGTCCGAGTGTAAAATTACTTGGAATTATGGTTGATAAAAGACTATCTTGGGATGGACATGTAAATTACTTAGCTAACAAACTTGCACGAGCTCTCTTTCAGCTATACAAATTAAGAGAAAAAAGTCAGCAAGAGTATGCTGCTACAATCTAATATGTACTGACAAGACCAATTGTATGAAACCATACTAAAATGTTGATAATAAATAAATATTATTTTCGGCGTAAGCATTCAATACAACAATCACACAATCTAATCTGGTCGGGACATAAGAAGACTTCACTTTTTTACGAAACGTGTTGTCCGTGGTGTTTTCAAGGCCACGGTCAGGAATATTTTTATTAATATCCAGCTCTTTTACTTTTATTTTGGCGAAATACATATACGCTGCCACACTGAGCTGTTTTCAGAATCGCACGTGTCAAAACAAACCACTAGCTGACGACAGTTTAGAATCTCGAACGTTCGTAAAAGTCGATAGGTGTGTTAATCAACTAAAGCGTATATACGTCATAATGACGTCACATCACATCCAAGTTGGGTGAACTTAGCATCGTACGGAAACTTGTCAACAAACCCAAAAATCAGTCTGTAATTAACAAACGAAACTTCGATTACATGGTGTCTGTTGTGGGTTGGCAAGAGAGCCAACACCGGTTTTGAGAGGAAGCCGAAAGGCACACGTTTTAGCTCACGCAGGCTGGCGTGAGGTCTGGAACAGGACACGAAAATGAGAATAGCAAAAAAGGACGCAGCTGTGGAATACTTAACTTTAATCCATAAATGGTGAACATCGCTCTTGACGGTACATGTTTTACAGCATCAATAGTAACTGGTAATGGCGCCTTGCTAGGTCGTAGCAAATGACGTAGCTAAAGGCTATGCTAACTATCGTCTCGGCAAATGAGAGCGTATTTTGTCAGTGAACCATCGCTAGCAAAGTCGGCTGTACAACTGGGGCGAGTGCTAGGAAGTCTCTCTAGACCTGCCGTGTGGCGGCGCTCGGTCTGCAATCACTGATAGTGGCGACACGCGGTTCCGACGTATACTAACGGACCGCGGCCGATTTAAAGGCTACCACCTAGCAAGTGTGGTGTCTGGCGGTGACACCACAGTCTCTCCACAGAGATCATATCTGTATCACGCTGAAAATATAAATGCCGGCCGTTGTGGCCGAGCGGTTCTAGGCGCTTCAGTCTCGAACCGCGCGATCGCTACGGTCGCAGGTTCGAATCCTGCCTCGGGCATGAATGTGTGTGATGTCCTTAGGTTAGTTAGGTTTAAGTAGTTCTAAGTTCTAGGGGACTGATGACCTCAGATGTTAAGTCCCATAGTGCTCAGAGCCATTTGAACCATTTTGAAAATATAAATAATTACAAAAGCACCATAGAACACCACATAACATAATGTTTAGCGAAGTATCCCCCTGAGTAAAATAAAAATTGTATCGAAGGAAATAACCAACGCGGTACTGTACTGTACAGTTAAGAATTAGACCAAAAAGAAAAAAATTTTAAAAAAATAATAAAAGAACAAAAAAAATAATATTAGCACAAATAAGAAAAAAGAAACAAGAAAAAAATATATAAATAATAATAATGATAATAACTCAACTATTAGATATAGCGAAGAAATGTAACACTAAGAATTGGCTTAGCACTTTTGAGGGAACTAGCACTATAAGAAATATTTACGAAACTGTAACATAATAACCCAGAGCATCCAATCGTTTGTCTCTCTACCTACTTAATCACTATAACATAAATAATAGACACAGCAAATAAATGTAACACCTATGACTAGATGTAGCACTTTTGGGGGAACTAGCACACATGGGTAATATATTTGTAAATGTACCACCAATAACACATCTGTATTTGTCTCTCTCTCTATCTCCATAATCATCTCCAGCATCTCCACACCCCATCAAACACCAACTCATGCACAACATCATCATTCTATCTCGTCTTCAACTATACTTCCTGGAGAAAAAAAAAAAAAAAAACACCATTACCGCAGTTAATAGACATGACAACCTTATCAGATATGTATCACAAAACTTTCCAGTACAAGCCAAGCTCGAAGGCGAAGCCAACAGGCTACTGCTTCGATTACAGCAGGAAACCAGGAATTTCCAGCCAGCAGACCGCTGCGCGCGTCGCTCCAGGGAAAGAGGAGACGCCGCAGAAGAAGGAGACGGCAACGTCCCGCGGGTAGCATTCATCTCACGCTAGGTGAGGAGAGCCCTACGTCATAGTGACGTAGGCACGCGTCATCATGAGTTTCACGAGTTGTCCTATCTACTGTTGTGTGCATTCTATACATATCGACTGTTGTGTGCGTCTTGAATCTGCATTGTTATTTGTTTATGTGCTTTCATTGTCCTATTGTCCGGTGTTGCTAGTGTGTACGTCGTTCTGAACATGGGCTCTAACGGAGTTGGGAGAACTTTCGAGCAGATCCATGAAGATAGTCTGAAAGATTTCTCTATCTTCCTTAGTTGATTTACAACACGAAGGCAAAATTAAATGGAACTAGACGGTTTAATGTTTCTAGCAACATTCGGAATTATCTTCAGAACCATTTCAATTTCTCAGTTTAACGTTTCTGCCCACATAAATTATGTATAATTCATTGGATTTTATAAAAATACGAAACACTTTAATTTCTTCCTATTTCACGTTTTTACCCACATGATTTATTCAATATTAATCGGATTGAAAACATGACTAGACACTTTTTTAACTTTCGTTATGGTTGTGATTCCTTCATACAAATATTCGTTACGTTCACGAAACACACAATAACATCTCACATTCTTTGGATTGCAGCTTAATAACTAATTACTTCACTTTTCTGTCCACACGATTTATGCACGATTCATCGGATTTAAAAAGAATGACAAGCTTTTTTTTATTTCGTTATGGCTCCTTCGCTCAGACATTAATTATGTTCATGAAATACACAATAACATCGCAAATTATTGGGATTACATTTAACAATTCATTCAGCTGGGATGAGCATATCACACAACTCCTACCACTTCGTTTGTACGCATGTATTTACATTTAGCTTTGACGTTATCGGTACAACTGCAAAGTTCGATGTACGTACTCATTTAGTCGATTTAGGTTAGTTACGTCACGATGACGTAGCCTTACGTCATTATGACGTAGGGTTCTCCTCACGTAGCGTGAGATGAATGCTACCCACGTCTCCCGCAGCCGCAGCGAACATCGGGAGGGCAGAGGCGACAGCGAGAGGAGGAGGCAACGCCGCGGGAACAACGGCGGCACCCGGAGGAGAGGCGACGGTGGCTACCGCTCACGTGCGGCCGCCTGCCCCCGCCGCCAGTGGCAAAGGCAGTGGGGGAGGGCGACGGCGCGACGCAGCGTGTGGGAAGACGGCTGCGACAGCTGGTCCCGACATCGACTCGGCCCTCCAGGAGGCGGAAACAAGATTCCGCGGAGATGGAGGCCGCCTGCCTTACTCTGGAAACGCAGGCGGTGCAGACGTACGAGCAGCACGAGGACGACGGGCCGGCAGCAGAAGCAATACACCCCAGTCGTGACCAGGCCACACAAACGGCCTGGCCGAAGAGGATGACCATCAGCCGAGCCACGCAGGCCTCGTCAGAAGATTAAAGCGCACCGCCAACACGTAAGGACACAAGCGTCCAGACCAAGGAGTTCGTTAATTACAGGGACAGCCTTGTAAACAGCGAAATCCTGGACGTCGCCAACCCGGACGTGGCCGACCGCGATGAATACCAAATGAGCTTCCTGCAAAGCAGGGAGCTCATAAGAAGAAAGGCGGAAGCCCGAGAGGAGAAGTATAGAAGAGAGCAAGAAGAGAAAGAAAGGAGGCAAGAGGAGGAGCGTAACAGAAGACGCGAAGCCGCTCTTACCTGCCGTCACCGCCAGCGCCAAACCTGGCAGGACGGCAAATAAACAGAAGACAATACAAGACAAGCAGTTCTGGCCGGGTTTTGCAGGATTTCCTAGGCCGCTAAGGTAAATACCGGAACTGTCCCCAACAAACTCCTGCAAATAAATTCCCAATTGGGAGAAACCCCAAGCAAGAAAAATAAACAGTGTCAAAACAGAAAAAACTTTACCCAAGGGCTGAAAAGAGCAACATGCACGCTCTACAACAGCCCGCCCTTCTCCATCTGAGAAGGGAATGAAAATTGCTTAAAAAAAAAAAGAAAAAGGAAAACCTTAGGGGCTCAGTTCGTTAGCGCACCTGACGATAGCGACATGCCTGATCGCCGAAATATTGTGCCCGTTGGACACTATGGACCGGCAGCATACTCGTGGACTGTTCGAGCAAGAAATACGCTGGGAGGAGCTGAACAATCACATAATGAAACATTCGAAATACTGGATTTACATTTAAATACTTGAAACTAAATAAATATTCCTACGGCTAGACCATAAACAAGCTCTAATATATCCAGAATGAGATTTTCACTCTGCAGCGGAGTGTGCGCTGATATGAAACTTCCTGGCAGATTAAAACTGTGTGCCCGATCGAGACTCGAACTCGGGACCTTTGCCTTTCGCGGGCAAGTGCTCTACCAACTAAGCTACCGAAGCACGACCCCGAGGCTGTGGCTAAGCCATGTCTCCGCAATATCCTTTCTTTCAGGAGTGCTAGTTCTGCAAGTTTCGCAGGAGAGCTTCTGTAAAGTTTGGAAGGTAGGAGACGAGGTACTGGCAGAAGTAAAGCTGTGACCCCCCCCCCCCCCCCAGGCTGTGGCTAAGCCATGTCTCCGCAATATCCTTTCTTTCAGGAGTGCTAGTTCTGCAAGTTTCGCAGGAGAGCTTCTGTAAAGTTTGGAAGGTAGGAGACGAGGTACTGGCAGAAGTAAAGCTGTGACCCCCCCCCCCCCCCCCCAGGCTGTGGCTAAGCCATGTCTCCGCAATATCCTTTCTTTCAGGAGTGCTAGTTCTGCAAGTTTCGCAGGAGAGCTTCTGTAAAGTTTGGAAGGTAGGAGACGAGGTACTGGCAGAAGTAAAGCTGTGAGTACCGGTCGTGAGTCGTGCTTCGGTAGCTCAGTTGGTAGAGCACTTGCCCGCGAAAGGCAAAGATCCCGAGTTCGAGTCTCGGTCGGGCACACAGTTTTAATCTGCCAGGAAGTTTCAGCTCTAATATACATTATCAAGTACATAAACAATGAAATAAACATATATCTAAAGAAAAGAAGCAAAAGGTAGGCCAGGAGCCTATTCTTTCTGTGCTTTCTAAAACACAGTACATATTTATTCAATATTTAAGAAATTTATTCATGAATGTTAGATATCGTATATAAACAAAGAAATAGATAAATAAATATATTTACAAGCATGCTGCTACCGTTTTATCGTGTAACTGTGGAGTACTTATGGCCTGACGCGATCGATAGTAATCGGCCACTTTGACCTCTAATAACTCATGTACTATTTAAGTTACATGTCTGTAATTCATACCAATTCAGTTTTACACTAATAGCTTTCTAAAGACACGTAGATCGACGAAATCGGAAGAACCGTTTAGATTTTGGAAATTCGTTGCTGGGTGTTACTTGTATAGTTTACCGACAGATACTAAACTTTAAACTAATAAAGATATTGAAAATCTGATTACACCATCAGAATCGTCGTGCGAATAATAGTAATGTTCATGTTTCTTTTTGAGGTTTCATGATGCATCTGGCTATTACAATTTGTATACGAACTGTGAAATGTCTGCCATTAAGGTTTCACCACAGTCTAACATAACAGTCGCGACACTCTCTGCTGTAAAAGTTGTTGCCGTTTGACAGATGGAGCGACACTAGCGCTCCCAGTGGCAGGTAAGGTGAACGTCAGACGCGTTGTAAGCATAATGTTTGTTTGCTTCCATTTCGTACGTAATTTCCGAATTATTCGAGTTATTTTCTTGCCTCCAAGAGTTTGTGTAGTATCAGAAGGCATATATGTTTCTAAAAGTGATTCTAAAATAAGCGCAAGTATGGACAAAAACCATGAATAGAGTGGCAAGCTACAACACATTCGTGAAGAAACACTTGTGACATTGAACAGAATTGCAGCTTACCACGTTGATATCAAAACAATATAAACACACAGATTCACATGTGAGAAGGACAGACATGTACCTCTACATGCAAAAGCGATCGACAGCTCGTTTATCGTTCTGTAGGCCTACTGTGTGTGTCATTGCCGCCTGTTACCACAAGTACGACCTTCACCTCTATATTACTCTAAGTGGGACAAGCAACTGCCAAATAGTGGGAGAAATATGCTGAAAACATTATAATGAGCTGATTACATTATATTTCACGAAAAACCAAATATTTGAATAATTTTCAAACTATCTGTCTGTAGGCACTTTCCTTCTCCCGTAATAGTTTCGCTCGATCTGTACATTCTGACACTTCACACGCTTTTGTAAGACACGAAGAGCTGCACTTAATCTAACCACTTCATCGCCAAAGCAGGTCGGTGTTGATGTTCACACGAATCTGGCACTGATACATGGAGAGCTGAACTGGCTGCTTCTGTGCCATAGGACTGTTTTACAATTTTAGATTGACTTCGAATCTTTGTGGCAGTTTCCTGTTCATCGTCAGTAGAGGTGGCTTATTTGGAACGTCCAACAGTGTGGGTGCTGCATTCCACACGAGTTTGTTATTGTCTGCGTTTATGAACTGGTTTTGTTCGAAATGTATCGGACAAAACCTAATATTATTGTACAGGTAAACTGGGTCTTTCTTCATAAGGTCTTCTCGTCTGCTATTAACTAGCCATTTTCTGCTCATAAAACGTGATGGTATATACCTCTCAGGATCCTTAGGAAACCTAAAAAAAGACTTGTGCTGTCTTCTTCCTGTTGTTGTTGCAACTTATTGCGCTACAAACGCTCCCGATGGTAAAAACCATTGTATAAATCAAAATAAATAATCACTGTTCGCTTTCACGATCGCGCCGAACTCACAGTTCAACCTACCGGCCGCTTGGGGCGCTGCTGGCGCTGTAGGCAACAAAATCGAGGCGAAGTGTCGCGACTGTTATGTTAGACTGTGGTTTCACAAAGTCCGCCATCTTTGGCACTCCCGGCATAGACATATCCGTCATCGACACCAAGCGCCGTCCTCGTCACAGCGGAATTCCCAGCCACGCGGCTGGACCATGGGCTGGGGCTACCCCTCTCGTCCGGCTAACGTTTGCCACCACGTGTTTGTGCCGGGCTCCGGCTTTGACGAGCGTCCTGTGCGGCCACCCCAATTCCGAACATATACACAACTGGCGATTAAAATTGCTACACCAAGAAGAAATGCAGATGATAAACGGGTATTCATTGGACAAATATATTATACTAGAACTGACATGTGATTACATTTTCACGCAATTTGGGTGCATAGATTCTGAGAAATCAGTACCCAGAACAACCACCTCTGGCCGTAATAACGGCCTTGATACGCCTGGGCTTTCAGTCAAACAGAGCTTGGATGGCGTGTACAGGTACAGCTGCCCATGCAGCTTCAACACGATACCACAGTACATCAAGAGTAGTGACTGGCGTATTGTGACGAGCCAGTTGCTCGGCCACCATCGACCAGACGTTTTCAATTGGTGAGAGATCTGGAGAATGTGCTGGACAGGGCAGCAGTCGAACACTTTCTGTATCCAGAAAGGCCCGTACAGGACATGCAACATGCGGTCGTGCATTATACTGCTGAAATGTAGCGTTTCGCAGGGATCGAATGAAGGGTAGAGCCACGGGTCGTAATACATCTGAAATGTAACTTCCACTATTCAAAGTGCCGTCAATGCGAACAAGAGGTGACAGAGACGTGTAACCAACGGCACCCCATACCATCGCGCCTGATGATACGCCAGTATGGCGATGACGAATACATGGTTCCAATGTGCGTTCACTGCGATGTTGCCAAACACGGATGCGACCATCATGATGCTGTAAACAGAACCTGGATTCATCTGAAAAAATGACGTTTTGCCATTCGTGTACCCAGGTTCGTCGTCGAGTGCACCATCGCAGGCGCTCCTGTCTGTGATGCAGCGTCAAGGGTAACCGCAGCCACGGTCTCCGAGCTGATAGTCCATGCTGCTGCAAACGTCGTCGAACTGTTCGTGCAGATGGTCGTTGTCTTGCAAACGTCCCCATCTGTTGACTCAGGGATCTAGACGTGGCTGCACGATCCGTTACAGCATGCGGATAAGATGCGTGTCATCTCGACTGCTAGTGATACGAGTCCGCTGGGATCCAGCACAGCGTTCCGTATTACCCTCTTGAACCCACCGATTCCATATTGTGCTAACAGCCATTGGATCTCGACCAACGCCAGCAGCAATGTCGCGATACGATAAACCGCAATCGCGATAGCCTACAATCCGACCTTTATCAAAGTCGGAAACGTGATGGTACACGTTTCTCCTCCTTACACGAGGCATCACAACAACGTTTCACCAGTCAACGCCGGTCAACTGCTGTTTGTGTATGAGAAATCGGTTGGAAACTTTCCTCATGTCAGCACGTTGTAGGTGTCGCCACCGGCGCCAAACTTGTGTGAATGCTCTGAAAAGCTAATCATTTGCATATCACAGCATCTTCTTCCTGTCGGTTAAATTTCACGTCTGTAGCACGTCATCTTCGTGGTTTAGCAATTTTAATGGCCAGTAGTGTGATACTTTCAGGGCTCCACAACTCGCCCGTTATCTCACACGCCATTCTGTCTGTGTCTAGAACCAGAGTGAATGACGATTGTTTTAGTCGGATGTCGGTGGCCAGCCGTCCCGCTGAAGCTACCACCAACCTCTACAGACGCGTCATCGCTGTGGCGGGGAGCGTCGCACTTTGGACCTGCACCGGCACAAGTAGCGAAAGGGCCTCTAGCCTCCGCTCTGTGGGTGACATCGTCCAGTGCACTGCAAGGTGCCGTCCGCAGGGGCGGGGCCGGGGTGCAAATCGCGGCCTTCCGGGTGCAGAGCTATCTGCAGATACTGAACGAGCTGCCCTTCGGCAGACAGTGGGAGCTGCTAAAGGCGTGCATCCGAACGTTGAGTGTAGAGCGTGCCTAGTTTCTAACGCCATAGCGTGGAATAGCACGTTCGGGAGTCTTTCTGAACGTGCAGAGCAATATCTGGCATGTCAGATATTCTGAGCGTGCGTCTGAGCGTTGAACAATGAGATGGCACAACGCCACCTACGTCACACGCACGTCGTCTCCCTTCAGTACAGTGTTGTGAGGTCCCATATTGGCATTCATTTCAAGCCTATATGTATACAGGCTGTTACAAAAAGATACGTCCAAACTTTCAGGGAACATTCCTCACACACAAAGAAAGAAAATACGTTATGTGGACATGTGTCCGGAAACGCTTACTTTCCATGTTAGAGCTCATTTTATTACTTCTCTTCAAACCACATTAATCATGGAATGGAAACACACAGCAACAGAACGTACCAGCGTGACTTCAAACACTTTGTTACAGGAAATGTTCAAAATGTCCTCCGTTAGCGGGGACACATGCACCCACCCTCCGTCGCATGGAATCCCTGATGCGCTGATGCAGCCCTGGAGAATGGCGTATTGTATCACAGCCGTCCACAATACGAACACGAAGAGTCTCTACATTTGGTACCGGGGTTGCGTAGACAAGAGCTTTCAAATGCCCCCATAAATGAAAGTCAAGAGGGTTGAGGTCAGGTGAGTGTGGAGGCCATAGAATTGGTCCGCTTCTACCAATCCATCGGTCACCGAATCTGTTGTTGAGAAGCGTACGAACACTTCGACTGAAATGTGCAGGAGCTCCATCGTGCATGAACCACATGTTGTGTCGTACTTGTAAAGGCACATGTTCTAGCAGCACAGGTAGAGTATCCCGTATGAAACCATGATAACGTGCTCATTGAGCGTAGGTGGAAGAACATGGGGCCCAATCAAGACATCACCAACAATACCTGCCCAAACGTTCACAGAAAATCTGTGCTGATGACGTGATTGCACAATTGCGTGCGGATTCTCGTCAGCCCACACATGTTGATTGTGAAAATTTACAATTTGATCACGTTGGAATGAAGCCTCATCCGTAAAGAGAGTGCGGTTCTTAGGCGCT
The DNA here is from genome assembly GCF_021461385.2 of Schistocerca piceifrons. NCBI lineage: Eukaryota > Metazoa > Arthropoda > Insecta > Orthoptera > Acrididae > Schistocerca > Schistocerca piceifrons. Next base: position 154,262,574 of record NC_060146.1, on the reverse strand, counting down.
ACAGTCTGGAGCCGAGCGACTGCTACGGTCGCAGGATCGAATCCTGCCTCGGGCATGGATGTGTGTGATGTCCTTAGGTCAGTTAGGTTTAATTAGTTCTAAGTTCTAGGTGACTGATGACCTCAGAAGTTAGGTCTCATAGTGCTCAGAGCCATTTTGAACCGTAAAGAGAACATTTTCACTGAAATGAGGATTGACACATTGTTGGATGAACCATTCGCAGAAGTGTACCCGTGGAGGCCAATCAGCTGCTGATAGTCACTGCACACGCTGTACATGGTACGGAAACAACTGGTTCTCCCGTTGCACTCTCGATAAAGTGACGTGGTCAACGTTACCTTGGACAGCAGCAACTTCTCTGACGCTGACATTAGGGTTATCGTCAACTGCACGAAGAATTGCCTCGTCCATTGCAGGTGTTCTCGTAGTTCAAGGTCATCCCCAGTCGCGAGTCATAGGCTGGAATGTTCCGTGCTCCCTAAGACGCCGATCAATTGCTTCGAACGTCTTCCTGTCGGGACACCTTCCTTCTGGAAATGTACCGCGCCACGGCTATTGCCCCGTGCTAATCCATACATCAAATGAGCATCTGCCAACTTCGCATTTGTAAACATTGCACTGACTGCAAAACCTCGTTCGTGATGAACAGTAACCTGTTGATGCTACGTACTGATGTGCTTGATGCTAGTATTGTAGAGCAAAGAGTCGCATGTCAACACAAACACTGAAGTCAGCATTACCATCCTTCAATTGGGCCAACTGGCGGTGAATCGAGGAAGTACAGTGCATACTGACGAAATTAAAATGAGCTCTAACATGGAAATTAAGCGTTTCCGGACACATGTCCACATAACATCTTTTCTTTATTTGTGTGTGAAGAATTTTTCCTGAAAGTTTGGCCGTACCTTTCTGTAACACCCTGTATATGCCGTTTCTGAGCACCAGCAAATTGAGAATCACTGGAAAACCCGTTGTTAACTGTGTGATTCGTTCCAATAAAATAATGAGAAACATCATATTCGTGGCAAAAGAATTATTGTAACTTGCGTATTATGAGAGTAGGCTATTTGAAGGCAGCGACATACTGATGATCCATCCAAAACGTATTGTTCTTGGTACAATTTGTTATAATGAAATTTCAATTAGTGACATATCTTCGATTAAGGTTTTCAGCAACGCGTAGGTGTGAATTTCGTTTAGCGTAATGAGTAGTGGTTCGCGTATTGACAATTCCAATTTTTTTTTCCTAACATTCGCGTTTTTATTAGGTTCTGATACTTTATTATTAATTTAACATAAATATATACTATAATATTTGATGTTATGTAAATATAAGTTCACCTCTTTTTGAGGGGTGACTTTGTTCGATTGGCTTAATCTACAGGACAGCTTGCGCTATTTATATAAAGATATTTTGCTCCTTTTTCTTTTACGCTTCGTAATTCACATGTTGCAAATATTCTGCTACTGGGTAGGAATAGTGATCAAGTAAGACTGACCTTGGGGTCATTAATGATGAAATAATGTTTATCCTATGCGGAGAAGTATTCCAAATTTGTAACGCACTGTTTGTAATGGAACTTTTATAAGCCCGTGTCCTTATTGATTGGACATGTTACTTTCCTTTTCGTGAACGATGGAGGAAATGTGCGTTTTAATAGAGCTAGCGTGGGAGTTTCACGCGCGGCCGTCGAGTAAACAGTGTGATTTACGAATTAGAAACATCCCTCAACTTCCGCTGGAGTAGGTTGCGATCACGTATACCGCGTTGGGGCCCACGTACCGTATGCACAAGTCGCATCGCTCCTGAGCGTTCAGCAGCACGTTGAACTTGGCACGCTCAGCGTTAACGGTCGACGGCACTGTCTGTGTGCCGACGGCTTAAGGGTCACTACAACAATGGCGGCCATCTGCTTCCCTTCGGCGCTCAGAGGATGCTAAGTTCACCAGACTTGGAAACGATGTGACGTCATTATGACGTATACACGCTACATCGAAAACGATAGAAACCGTATATCGACTATTCGACTTTTGTGAACTTTCGAGAGGTTGTGACAGGGTAGCGCTGTGCTCTGCGCCATTCGTTTAGACGTGTTTTGCGTTCCTTGCGTTTAAATCGTGCATTGTACTGTGTTTGTGTCCTGTGCATTGTTTTTCGTTTGATCGTCTCTAATTATTGTGGCTATCCGCTCATGTTGTGATGCAATTCGTAATTTGCATAACCTTGTCTTAGCAAATTATACTGCTGACATAAACCACATTGACATGGCCAGGTACATGCTAAAACTATTGTGGTTGTATACATGACATAATATACAGTACGTCTGGTTTATCATACCACCATGGAATGCTTTGACACTGCATTCAATCACTTCATACGTCAATCAGTACTACACACTAACCTTTGGTTAAGATTACATTGAGAAATCCACTTCCCCTCGTATTTGATCTCCGGTCGACGATTTTTCTTCAACAATGCCTCATATTTTTCTTTTTAAGTTCGAAATTCAATCATTCTACACACCAGTCATTACTGGACACTAAGGTACCTGTCTCTGCGGTCCGAGTGTAAAATTACTTGGAATTATGGTTGATAAAAGACTATCTTGGGATGGACATGTAAATTACTTAGCTAACAAACTTGCACGAGTTCTCTTTCAGCTATATAAATCAAGAAAATAAAGTCAGCAAGAGTATGCTGCTACAATCTAATATGTACTGACAAGACCAATTGTATGAAACCATACTAAAATGTTGGTAATAAATAAATATTATTTTCGGCGTAAGCTTTCAATACAACAATCACACAATCAAATCTGGTCGGGACATAAGAAGACTTCACATTTTTACGAAACGTGTTGTCCGTGGTGTTTTCAAGGCCACGGTCAGGAGCATTTCTATTAATATCCAGCTCTTTTACTTTTATTTTGGCGAAATACATAAGAAGACTTCACATTTTTACGAAACGTGTTGTCCGTGGTGTTTTCAAGGCCACGGTCAGGAGCATTTCTATTAATATCCAGCTCTTTTACTTTTATTTTGGCGAAATACATATACGCTGCCACACAGCTGTTATCAGAATCGCACGTGTCAAAACAAACCACTAGCTGACGACAGTTTAGAATCTCGAACGTTCGTAAAAGTCGATACGTGTGTTAATCGACTAAAGCGTATATACGTCATAATGATGTCACATCATATCCAGGTTGGGTGAACCATGGAGGTAAGAATAAGGGGAGATGGCGCTACGTATCCCAGCCGTACTACGTTTTGAAGACATGGGGGCGTGGCTCGCTGCCATGACACTCTGACCAAAACATTGCCAGTGTGCTATAGGGCTGCGTGTATTACAGTCGCTAATTGCACCATATACGCATGTAACGTCATCAGATTGGTTGTTTCAAAGTTTTTGTTTAAAATAAAATCTCGTAAAGGCGAAATTCCGCGTTTCTTCTGATTAAAAATAGTTTTTAATGTAATATTACGAATAGCTAGCCTTCAATGTAAACGATACAATTTTGTTAATTCAGTAATAAACGTGTATCACAAACTAAATAATAGAAACTGAAAACTAAGTTAGCTATACCCTCCCTCCAAAGCCCCATAAATGCATCTTGTTTGTAATACGTACTGGGACATTTCAGTTACGTTACACTACTGGGAAACACTGTTCATTACCACCAATATTTACTGAAATACGGTACATAGAATGGCAAATCTACACAGTGTCCTATTTAGGCCTATACTTTACGCCAGTTAATGTAGTGTTAGCTTTTAATTTGGTACATGATGAAGACAAAGTGAGTTACTCAAAACTTCGATTATCGACGATACGTACGTATTATACTGAAACGTGAACTTGAAAACTAAGAATTTAATTCTTTGAATTAACATATCTTTTGCAAATGTTTTGGGTGTGTAGGGAAAACTGATGGTACAGCATTTTCTCGGAGCCTTACTGTTGAAAGGGAAGTTCGGTCTATGTCCTCTTTTCGGAAATGCTGAGAACATATAGTGCTCCATTTAGACGCACGCCAATTCTTCCTCCTCACGGCATTCTCCCACAGAGCTTTCCGACTTTCATTTTTAGGAAATCTAAAATCATACAGGAGAAAAACACGCTATAGTACAAGTACCGATGTAGCACACGTTCGTTCATAATGAAGTTGTAAAATCACACTTAACGAGACAACTTACACATGAAATGTTATTCCCTTCGATTTCGCATCACAATCAGAACGATTCGTACATCCGACCACCACACAAGTCACCGCAATAGCGCAAAATCCTTCCAAAAGCGAGCGACAAGCCTATGCACACAAGCTTACAGCAGGAATGTTTTGGTCGGACTGAGATGGCTACCCTCGGCTTCACATAGCTTCACAGCTGTGACGTCACGGCGTCTCCCCCTATTCTTACCTCCATGGGGTGAACTTAGCATCCTCCTCGGCGCTCTACATGGGATCCAGAGGCACGCTTGAGGAAACAGTCGGCCGTGTTCTAGGCCACGGGCGCGGTTAATGCACGCGGCAGATACTTAGCCATGATGCGAGTAATATCGTTGTGTGTGCAAATTTGGCAACAGGAGGCCGACGCTGCAGATTTCGGCATTCGCACTGACCCACGCATGCTGTCCGGTGCCATCGCTGAGTTCAGCAGAAAGCCCGCTGTGCACCTTCGATGTAATAAAGTCAATGACAAACTTGTCTGTCTTCCTCTGCACACTTCGGCGAGAGTCATTTCTGTCTCCCAAACCATATCTTTCAGTCGTCCTGTCATATTACAATCCCTGAGCTCTGCGGGTTGTAACAATTTGGTGTCCACGTCCAACACTACGTGTTGGTTAGAGAGTTGGTTTTGGTGAGTGGCTAGTGAAGCAGTTACACTTGACGTAGGTACCTGCTCAGCTGAGTCTAAGTTTTATTTATATTATTTTTGATGTTTCCTCTCTTATGCTCGGTTTACACTAGCAAGTTATTGCAGCAATTTACTTGCGCGGAGGAACTTGCCGCGCTTTTTGCGAGTGTAAACATATCGCCAAGTCGACTTGCGACCGTAGCAACTTATTGCGGAAGTGACTTGCTGCTCGTTTTGCGCTTCCAGTGTGAACACCACGTAAGGAGTATCTGCAAGTAACTTGCAGCTTTTAGGATTTATTTCTATTTCCTGCAAATAGGAAGCGCAAGTTATAGTAAGTATGTCGTCCGCATAACACTCATGTTTAACATTTTACTTAATGTGGTGACTTAATTTTGTGCAACCATCTTACGTACTACATGCAAACAAATTTCAGAAGTGGAGGAGAAACGGGAATGGATGAAGCAGGCTACAGAACATTTTATTGAAGCCGTGGAGAGCTACCCCGGAATACGGGACGTGCATAACCGAGACTTTAAGGATAGAGTGAAGAAGATGAGCGCATTAAATGAAATCTCGTCGTTATTCGACACATCTATAAAAGAAGTACATAGAAAGTAGCATAACTTGAAGACACAACCCCTTTGCCACCTGCATCCACTCGCTTGTTGTTTTAGGAGTCTAGAAAAAGACTGTGCGTAATTATTACATGTTCTATTTACTTAGCTTGTCACTTTCCATTTTATGACCATTAGAAAAAAAAATATATTTATAAGCATATCATTCTGTAAAATGCGGTTTATTTCAATAAAAATTTAATTTCATTGTTGTGTTTTCACATACCTTCAAATAATTTTCCCTTTTCAAGACGTTAAAAATGGCTCTACGTACACCGGGTACGATCAGAGAAATCGTGCTGACGGGAATACGAAACAAGTACATTAGGGACTTGTATGAGTCTCCTACAAAGAAAAGATTTCAAAATTCAAATTTTTTTTGGTTGTATGTTTCACATAAATAAATGAAATGCCTATTTTATTCGTAGCTCACCGGTAGCTATAAATCATAGAGTGACTAGCAAATGTTCCTTTGCTGAAATAACAGTACCGAAGTTTGTGTCTCGTTTTGATAAGTCGGGCGCTATTAACATCAACAAATACTCCAGATCATTTGAGGGCATACTGCAAAAGTTTTCAAAAGTATCCATGCTCTCGATACTAAGTTCTTGCAAAAGGTTATTACCGGCACCATTTTGCGATCTTCTCATTATCTACTCTCTAGCCCAAATACTTTTCTTTCTCACGTTTTGCATTACAATTACAAGAGCTGCAGCATATCTCGCCCGTCTACTTGTCATTTTACACTTCGGCTGACACTCGTAGTGGTACTGAAAGCATATGTAAACAGTATCAGCAAGTTGTTGACGCAAGTTTCTTGCCAAAGAACTTGCGGAAGAATGTTGCTTAGTTCTTGCGCTGCTGTATAAACACAGCTGCAAGCGAATAGCAATAACTTGCAGTTATCTTCTGCAAGCGACTTCCTAGCGTAAACCCAGCTTTAGTCAGAGTTAATTGTGTGAGCAAAGGTGCAAGATGTTTAAAGATACTTTTGTGAAGCCACAGGAACCTGTGGACTCGTCTTTGCTTAAAGGTAATGGTGGACGTGATAATTTACTGCCAGTGACGTGTCTATGGTGTATATTTTGCAACTTGTCTGGGCACGAGGTGCCATGTACCAGAGCTGTAGCAGCTGTTTGTTCTGTACGTAGGTGTACTGGCCATCTGTCTAATAGTTGTACTGAGATGGGCGATGATTCGCTGGATAAATAATTTGTGTTTACATTTTTTGTGTAGAGTTGAATGGGAGTTTGTGCTTTGTTTTGTTTTAAAAAAATCGATTGCATTAAGGTGGAAGTAGAGTACACAAAATGGTGGAAACACGTGTTCTACCGCAGATGCAGTTGCTGCTTTAACTCACAAGTAATTTATTTTGTAAATTTGTGGTAAGGCCTAATGGGACCAAACTGCTTAGGTCATCGGTCCCTGAGCTTAAACACTACTTAATCTAACTTAAACTAACTTACGCTGTGGCTACGGTCGCAGGTTCGAATCCTGCCTCGGGCATGGATGTGTGTGGTGTCCTTAGGTTAGTTAGGTTTAAGTAGTTCTAAGTTCTAGGGGACTGATCACCTCAGAAGTTAAGTCCCATAGTGCTCAGAGCCATTTTAACCATTTTTTACGCTGTGGACAAAACACACACCCATGCCCGAGGGAGGACTAGAACCTCCGACGGGGGGAGCCACGCAGACTGGGACAAGACGCCACAGACAGCGCGGTTACCCTGCGTGGTTAACCCACAAGTGCAAGCGTTAACAGAGTAGTTTGATAGCATGAAGGAGAGAAATATCGAACTTATTTGGAAGTTAGAGACTCGTAAGGGCAGCCATGATCAGTTGCAATCAGAGTCTCGCGAAAGTAAGACTGGATTGAGAGTGCCTTATGTTCTGTATGACTGGACAGTGGTTGCCTTATTAATCCCTTCTCAAGCAAGGCAACGGAAGACATGGCAGTTTTCATTAAGGATATTGTGGATGCTGCGGAAGGACATATGTGGTCAGATGAAGTAACCTGTATGTTGCTAATATGCGTTTGGCAGGGAACGCCAAAGCGTATGTTGTGTACCACGAAACATTGAGTAAAGCACACGGGTTCCAGGAATGGACCACGGGAGTGTGACAGCAGTACCGAAAGCTGAACAGTGCGCGAATTTTTCGGGAGAAATTAAGTACGTTGTCGATGCAGCACAGCGAGTCTGTGGAAGCGTTCTTGTATAGAATCCGTAAGCTAACCGCAAAGACATATGTACAGACCCAAAATGCAGATGCTTTTTTTTTTCTTCTTCTTCTTCCTGGTATACACTCTGAAATGGCTCGGCGCTGAGCACTATGGGACTTAACTTCTGAGATCATCAGTCTCCTAGAACTTAGAACTACTTAAACCTAACTAATCTAAGGACATCACACACTCCATGCCCGCGGCAGGATTCGAACCTGCGTCCGTAGCGGTCGCGCGGGTGCAGACTGTAGCGCATAGAACCGCTCGGCCACTCCGGCCGGCACACACTGAAATGTCACGCAGGAGAGCCCGGAGAACTCAGGATCACAATACTTACAGAGGCGGTGGATATGGGCACAAAGCAGAGAGTGGACCATCGCATGTTCACTTGTGAAGTCAATTGTAAATTTATGGTAAGATCTTATGGGACCAAACTGCTTAGGTCATTGGTCCCTAAGCTTACACACTACTACCGCTGTGTAGTGAGGGGTATAAAAGGAAGCAGTGTATAAGCAACCAGAGTGGTATGGGTGTGGCATAGTGGGTCACTGGGCATTGGAGTGAAGTGGTGGTAAGGGTGGAAAGCACCAGCAAGGGAAGCAGCAATTAACCACAAACTGGATTGCTTCAACCGTCTGAACACAACACCATGCAACTCACATAGTAATTACGATTCTAAAATTGGAGACATGCGATCTCATAGGTCAACCTGCTACTATTGAATAAGTTCTGACACTTCTGTAAGGTGTCAGTTTGAGCCATGATCAGTACAGACGCTGTAGTAGGATTCATGCATTGTAAGAGGTATGCGCTGCCTGCGATATGTAAGCTGGCAGGATGTCGCCAAGTGTAGCCTCCCCACAGAAATTCATTCACATTTAACCTCCACACAAAATTTGTTTCACATTTAATGTAATCTCGAAACAGAAAAATTCCTAAACCTCGTAATAAAAAATAAATTCAGTAACCTGGTAAATTTTGGACGACAGCAGTGCTGCGTCATGGCTCTGTAAGATCATTCTGAATAAAAAGCAAAAATTCTCACCTCGATAAAGTCGCCAACTATCTGCTCTTACAATAGCTTTTTCCGGCACAGCTCTGTGCAATGCTGGCCTATACATTTGTTATTTATGAAAGGAAGCAACTGATTTTTCTTTTGCAACAATCGGAATGATCATGGATTGGAGAAATTATTAAATTATTTAAATTGAAATGAATGCTTGTTAGAAATTACTTTATATGACAAAGATTATTATTAGGACATTTTTAAAAGATTTACATGGGAGTTCACATAACATTACTAGATATGCGCGAGGCTGCTTTTTACCTTATACAATAATACTCAGGCTCCGGCATCGCTGCACCGCGACCGGCCCAGCCAACTTCACACTCCAGACTGCTCGCTAGCAACAACTTACTGCTACTGCTACACAGTTCGTACTGCAGTCAACACTGCTCTTTGGTCTCAGATTCTCTTATCGCTTACATATCGCAGGCAGCGCATACCCCTTACAGCATATAGCTATAAATCTGGTTGGAAAATAATTTGCGTTATACTTAATAGACCATAACATGGCACAAATTACTGTACAGACGAAATTAGCTTGGTGTGAATGTGTCCGATATCAGTCTGGACCTTGTGGGGCCATCACGATTTAGGTTACATGGAGTTAGCGATAATAGGGTGGAATGACTGGGTGTGCCAGTACTGGAGTTTTCAGGCGGGAAAACTAAGTTCCGCGAATGCATAGATGTGTTGACATGCTTAGACTAAGGTTAATCAGCAACTCTCAGGCTAGACTTTCTCGACAAACATCACGCTATGATTGATCTTTTTCAGTGCACAGTGGAAGTCAGAGGCACTTTGTTTCGACTGAGGGAGACACTTGCAACTGAGAAAATGGCGCAAGGTTCTCCTATCATAGAGCAACAAAACTGTGTACGTTATCAGCAGGATAAAGTAATAGCAGGTACGGGAAAGATAGTGTGGGTTCAAGTGGATACCAGTTTGCTGAGGGAAGCACAGATGGTTGAACCGCTCTTAAGCAATGAAGAGTTCGATAGTTCACATTGTTTTATCTGCAGGAGTTTAGCTCATGTGAGTGACATTAAAGGGAAAGAGGTGATTCCGGCTAGTGTGCATAATTTTGGTGGAGGAGAGGTGACTCTGTCTAAGTGTGCAATAATAGCCACTCTGAAAGTCTTGGAAGATGACGACTTCGATAGATTGAGCCTAGAGGAAAGCCACAAGCAAACTGTCGATATGGAAAGTGGGTCATTTGAAGGGCAGTGATCGAGTGGCCATGGAGAACTTGTTGTTGAGGTTCAGTGATTTATTTTATGTCAACGGAAGGTTGTCAGCAACCCACTGATGCAACATCATACCAACAGGGGTAGCACACCAATTTATAAGAAGCCATACCAAACAGCAAAGCAGATGCAATCATTGATAGAAGAATTTGTTCAACAACAACTGTGGGATGGATACATAGAACAGAATGATAGTCCCTAGAGCGCAAATATTGTCATTCTGTCAAGAAAGTTGGTGGATGGGACAAGGAAATACAGAGTTTGCTGTGACTGCAGATATCTAAATGCGTGAACCATTTCGAATGGTTATTCAACTCCAAATATCACCGAGACTCTGGATAATCTGGGCCAGTGTCGTTTCTTTACAACCTTTCTTTTACCTCAGGAGAGGATACCAGCGATTGGAGGTTGCGCCTGAAATAGGCCAAAAACAGCGTTTACCGTCCCAGCAGGACATTTTCACTATAAACACATGTCATTTGGACTAAAGAACGCACCAGTAACTTTTCGGCGATTATTGGATAGCGTATTGAGAGGATTAAAGCCAAAAACTTGTCAAGTCTATCTCCATGACATAGCTGTCTGTTCAATGGGTTTACCAGAACATGTGAGAGTTTGGAGGATGTCTTTAGTAGACTACAATCGACAAGAGTGACGTTAAGTATGGACAAGTGTCATTTTGTACAAACCCAACTAAACTATATGAGGCAAGTGATTAATGAGCTTAATGTACATACCAATCCTCATCTTATTGATGCAGTTCAAAATTATCCGATACCACAAACAACTAATCTGGTACAGACGTTCACTGCCCTTTGCAATTATTATAGACGGTTTGTGAAAGACTTTGTCACAAGAAAGTCAGGAAGCATTCGAAAAGTTGAAAGAAATATTAGCTTTATATCCAACATTGATTTTCCCAGGATTTTGAGAAAGAGTTTATCCTTTCGTGTGATGCTTCAAATGAGGCAGTCCGTTGTGTTTTGGATCAGATGGTAGATGGTCAGGAACATGCTGTAGCTTACGCATCAAGGCAGTTAAACAAGGTGGAGCGTAATTACTCAGCAACTGAGAAAGAGATGTTGGTGGTCGTATATTGTATTACATATTTTTCGTGTTATCTGTACGGTATGAAGTTTAAGTCCGTGACGGGTCATCCCTCATTTAAATAGTTGCTTAGTTTGTATTATCCATCTAGTAGATGAACTCGGTGGACATTTAAGTATAGTGAATTAGAGTATGAGGTAATCCATATCCCAGAGAGATCACACACAAATGCAGATCCGTTAAGCCATTGGCAGCAATGTCAAGTACGCTAGGGAAGAGCGTTGAAGAGTGGCAGCAGGCACAGGCAAGGGATAAGGTGTGCCAGGCATTTAAGTCACAGACGCATTTCGTTAAGCATGAGGATTTGTTGTGTAGAACGACGAGGTGTGGACCATGTGTGGTGGTTCCAGAGGGTTTTTGTAAGTAAGCTTTACAGCAAGCTCACCACCATATTGTTGTGGCGTAACAAGACAGCTACGCCACACTGAAGTAGCCGAAAGGCACGCGTAATCTCACGTAGGCTAGATAGAGGTCTGAAACAGGATACGTAATGAATGGTAGCAAGAAAAGTACGTAGCTGCTATTATACTTAACTTTTAATCCGTCATTGGTTTACAACGTTCTTGATGAGACATTTCATACGATAACGATCAAACTATGTAAGGCTAATGGCGCCTTGCTAGGTCGTAGCCATGGACTTAGCTGAAGGCTATTCAAACTATCTGCTCGGCTAATGAGCGATGCTTCGTCAGTGTAGTCGCTAGCAATGTCGTCCGTACAACTGGGACGAGTGCTATTCCGTATCTCGAGACCTGCCTTGTGGTGGCGCTCGGTCTGCGATCACACAGTGGCGACACGCGGGTCTGACATGTACTAAATGGACCGCGGCCGATTTAAGCTACCATCTAGCAAGTGTGGTGTCTGGCGGTGACACCACACATATGTTGTCAGGTCATGGCAGGTGATGTGCAACAGACAGTCGTGTACCAGAGCAGTTTTGATGGAGAAACAGGAAGAGTGACGTGGAGCAGTATGTTAAGGACTGTATGTCACACGTGCAGAGGGCCCATAAGACGCATCAGAAAGTGCATTGGAAAGGTTACCAGAGGCGTCCAGTCAATCTTCTATGTTGGTGTTGGATGTCCTCAGGCCATTTAATGAAACACCTCTAGGAAATAGGTACAGTTACCAGTAGAATGGTTGATTGGGATTGGTTGCAGGAGCAGTTAGTTTTAAGGTTTTAACTAGCGTATAATGGCATAATAAAGGATACATAGTAGTAGAAAAATGTGAGTGGAAATCCTGTATGACGAATTTGGGGGGTTGTCCTCAATGTGTAGATTATTAGACTTAATATAGTCGAGTGGGATCCTGATGTTAAAGATTCAGGACGAATCTTCTCAGTAGGGAGGAGGTATGCTGTGCCACATATAAGTAAAGGCGGAGATTTGGGGAATTATTGTAAATTTCGAGCAGCTATGGTTGGAAGGGACCGATTGGCACACTGGATGGCAGGTGTGGGCAATGTTGATATTTTCCAAACATTCTGTGAGGCAGGTTTACAACATCTCCCACAGGTTAGAGGGCGTGGCTCAGCGGGCACTGTATACAAATGTCAAACGATCAGGGCAGGACAGGGCATCGTCATTCTGTGAAGAACCCAAATGTTGCAGTTTCAACAGCTCCTACCGGCCTCTATATAGGGGCCATAATGGGCTGAGGAAATCTGACGTTGTAATTATCAAAGGGCACTCCACTTGCGCCCACTGGTGGAACAATGTCAGAGATGTAGCGAAAAGACATATAAATAAGCGAGCCAGAAGGCTCGAAACAGGTGGTCATGTCGCCATTCTGTTCGCGTCTAGAACCGAACGGAACGACGATTGTTTAAGTTTCATGCTGTAATGACACATTCCGACGCAGAGACATACAATACCTTAAAGGCTGCGCCAAAGATTAAATTGAGAGGCATGTAGGTTATAATCTTTGTAATGTTCACATTGGATTCTCTTTTGTTTCATACTCCAAGAAGGAGCTAAGGGACACTTTCGATTGTTGCCTCGTGGAGGATGGACGTAATTTTTGGTGTCTGCGGAAAGGCAGCCATATTGTTAGTAATTATGGTTTGTGCGACGAGCTGAGCAAGTTTTATTGTCTTGTGAAAAAAAAATAGTGAGAAGTATCGAAGTGTTACGAAAATTATTGAAAGCAACGTAGCATTGTATTCCTTGGTTTCCACCGTCTTCGTGAAGTGAACCGATGCCGACTTAGGAAGATACACACGGTCAACAAAGAGAAGAGCTTCGATGGCGACTGATGAATTAATATTGTGGCAGAAGGACTAATTCTACGTCTAAGGTGAGAAGTCTGATTAAATCAACAATGACGTAGAATTCAAAATGTAATTAATCGGAATGGTAAATTATATTACAGGCATATTTCACGCAGGACTGTATTTGTCCGCATTCAAGCCGGTCAATACAATCCGTAAAAAAAGCCTTTCAAAAATTCTAAAGTTAAAAAACACAATAAAAACGAAATGTTTTTTATTTATTTCGCCACACTGGCGACCGCTGACAGGGACAGTGCTGGTGGAACAAAGAGTAAGTACTTCATTGTTGTGCTACTAATGTACTTGTACTAATTACTGTTTCTCTGTTACATGACGCACATGGAAAATGATGAATAAGGTGAAACAATATTAACTGTATAAACGGATGGCACAATAACCAGAAGGAACAAGGACAAGGATTTACAAAACTAACGTAATCGTGAGTGACGCAGCTGAGCCGGAATTAAGGTAGGAAAGCGCAAACGCATGCAGCGGCTGCACCTTGGCTTAGCTCCACTTAAAGCAGAACCTTTTCCTTTCCATATTAAAATCCTGGTAGTGTTTGTGGCAACACACAATTACACTTCGATAATTACTTTTTTATGTTCAACAATCGCAGAATTAGAAGACGTAGTGCGCCTTCTTGTAAATTTCCGACGCACAAAAAATAACAATCGCGAGATATTTTTATTAATTCAAGTGCGAGAGAATTTAAAGATTTAGATTAACAGTAAAGTACAGACAAAAATAATATCTTCACAATGGAATCGGAGAACTTTAATTTGACAAATGTTCATGGACACGTCACCGATTCTGACAATAGTGACGTAAATGATGACGCAATTAGTTTTTCAGCACAACATAATGTAGAAGTAAATACAATTCAATTGCACTCCACATGGATTAACCACAACGAACCACTTGCAAATGAAACCTTGTGCACAGTCGATGAAGCATCGATTACCAGATCAGATGAAAATATTTTGCGTGAAATCAGTGAACCTAGCCCGGTTTCGATTCAATCAGACCGTGGCAGAGAAACAATGGCAACAAATAATGGCATAAATACAAACACACAAGCTTCGTCAGTTACGCTTGAGGCATTATATAGTCTGATGTCAAACGTGAGCGAGAAACTGGCGAATCTAGAAATCAGCCACAACACAACGAACACAAAACTGGCGAATCTAGAAGTCAGCCACAACATGACAAACACAAAATTGTCAAACATGGAAATTGGGTTCCAACAGCAGTTTTCAAGTGTAAACACGCAATTTGAAAACATACACAGACATTTCGATCAACGCTTAAATAAACTCACCAATGAAATCGATCAAAAGATCGAAGACAAAGTCATCAAAACCGTCAATAGTGTATACAATGTATTGGCAAATGACTTAGAAAAGAAATTGTCAGATCTTACAAACAAACAGGAACAGGAACTGTCAGAAATAGTAGGAACACACAATCAAACACAAACCGTACAAAAAGAAATACATGAAAACGTACAGGCTATTCAATTAAATTTAACAAGAGTACAGTCCGCATGTGAAGAAATACCTGACCAAGTTAATAAAGTTAACGAAGAAGTCGGTTTTCTGAAACAGGAGACTCGACGTATCAACGCGGACATTATCAAAATAAATGAAACTTTAGAAAACGGTAATGTAAATGAATCAATAACTGACCGGGAAACAAAACTTTTTGAAAAATTAGGTAATGAAATCAAAGTAGCCGAGGACAGAATACGCAAGGAAATTGCTGGTAGACTGAATGTTTCAAATGACTTGCCTACGTCAAGCAACAGGCAGCGCGACACTTATTCGCCCGTGCCAGATTACGATGTCAATAACGCAGAACATCACGCGCCCAGGCCGGCGTATGTGCACGCACCGGCACAGGCAAACAATGGCTATTCGCCAAACGCGGTGCTGCAACAGGCAGTAGGCGTGTCGCCTTGCATCTCGACGATTCTAGTCGATGAGAGCCTGTTGAAACATAGACAGTTTCCACTTTTCTCCACAGAATCCAGAAAAACTCATCCAGTCGTATTTGTAAGAACATTTAAAAATGTCTTATCAAGAAACTGGACTGAGGCACAGAAGATTAGATATGTAGTAGGCTTCACACAAGGCGACGCACTTTTGTGGGCCACAGACATGGCTGAACAGTGCGTCACCTACGAACAATTTGAACGGGCTTTCTTGGAGAAATATTGGTCTGCTGGGGTCCAAGAAAGACTGCGACGTGAGGTATTCAACCCACAACCGTTCAACCTCAAAAACGGCGGGTTAAGAAAGTATTTCGAAAAGTACTTGAATATGACGCGCTATTGGAACAATCCAATACCGCACGTAGATTTTCTCAAAATTCTGAAAAACAGACTACCCGCGAACTTACGCGAAAAATTGGTAACCATACCGGAGAACGACCTTTAATACTTTCTTTCCGTGCTTGACTCAATTGATCTAATATACGAAGAAGAGCCGAGCGCAAGTAATCGGAATGAATATTCCGGAACCAATCAAAACAACGGTAACGGATATCATTTTAATGGCAGTGGACAAAACCCACACAGTTGGCATCCGTATGCGACAAGGCCAAATAATGGAACCTGGAATTACGGAACTCGGAGGAATTCGGCGCCACAGAGACGTGAAGACCGAAGGTATAGTACAGATTACGGTCCACGCCGGTATAGAAATGATAGAAATCACGTGAATGATTGGTCAGGCCCGCGTGATGAACGGCGGCACACAAATGAAAATTACAATAGTTACAGTAATAGGAATGACAGACCAAGGAGGAATAGCGACGGCCGGTCGCAAGAAAATGTTGCACGCAGCGGTCCGGAAACTAATTGGCGACAGAATAACCACTCAGTACACTTTGTAGAGGTAACGGACAGTACTGAAGCAACGCCGTTGTCTCCCCCGGTAAACAACAATCGGTCGTAATGAGCCCCCACCGGCCGACCGATTTGACAACAGGGGGCACAAACAAGCACACGTTACATCTTAGACAATTATTTTTAAGATATGATCAGGATGCGACCGTAGAAGATGATCTATGTGAAGAAGAGATGAAATCACCGGACAAGGTAAGTGACCTCGTGCAGACTGTAATAACAGCAAAGATAGGAACTATAATTACCAACGTAATTTTAGATACAGGCGCATCTACGAATATTATTTCTAACAGTTTATTTAAAGAAGTTTCGAAAGTATTAAAAGTACCAGTGTTGCCAACGGAAAATTGTAAAATCTTGACAGCTATAGGTAACAAGTCAAAAAGTATTAAGTGGCAGACGCAAATACCTGTTACCATTAGCGATGTCACGATAAACTGTACATTCTTAATCGTTGAGAAATTAATCGTCAATTGTATTTTAGGTATGGAACTTTTCCGGCAGCATAAAGTAAACATCGACATAGGCAGTGGACTTTGCTATTTCCGAGTGGGCAGTCGTAGTGTGAAGGTCAATCTTGTAAAGTCAACAATAGATCGTAATGGCCAATTACAGAAACAAGCTGAAGTAAAATTAGTTTACCTACAAGTTTTATTGATAGATATTCCTTTCCTCGAACAATTAGACACGGAAATAATTAACGAACAGGCCGCCCACGAGAAGGTAGGAAAATCCACTTGTCTTTCAGAAACTCAACAAAATGAACTAGCAGATCTTATTTATGAATACCGAGACATTTTTAGAAGACAGCCGACAATAATCAAAAAGTATGAATACAAAATGGAAGTCTACCCACATAAAACGTACTGCCATAAATCATATGCGATACCATGGGCAAAGAAGGAAGCGGTTCGCAAAGAAATAGATAGAATGGTTCCGTGGAAGGTGATAGAACCTTCGCATTCACCGTACTGCAGTCCCATCCTAGCTGTCGGCAAACCTGACGGGTCAGTCAGATTAGTACTTGATGCGCGGGAAATTAATAAGATCATCGTACCAATACGTACTAGGCCGGAGAACTTAGATGAGCAATTGCTTAAATTTCATGGAGTGAAGTATTTAACATCCGTTGACATGAAGGCTTCCTATTGGCAAATAGCCCTACATATTGATAGCAGAAAATATACTGCGTTCATTCATGCTGGCAGAAGCTATCAATTCCAAGTACTGCCATTTGGACTCAACGTGAGTGCTGGAGTGTTTATAGAGGCTTTAGACAGAGTATTGGGTCCAGAACTGATTAGCAAAGTGACGTTGTATGTAGACGATCTCTTGATAGCCACGGAGACCTGGCAAGAGCATGTAGAATTGGTTCACAAAGTGTTCCTAAAGTTCCGAGAATATGACGTCACAGCAAATTTTAGGAAGTCCGAATTCGGAAGGGATCGAATAAAAATTTTAGGCCACATTATTTCACCAGGCGGAATTTTACCAGATCCAAAAAAGCTTGATGCCATAAAATATTTCCCCTCACCACAAACACGTAAACAATTGAAAGCTTTTCTGGGGCTCACGTCATTTTTTCGAAAATTCGTGCCCAAACAGTTACTGAATAGCGATTCCCTACTCAACCTTTTAAGGAAAAACCACACATGGTTGTGGACAGAAAAATGTGAGGAAGATTTCGTAAAAATCAAACAGGCACTCATAAACGCACCCATTCTGAAGCATCCTAACATGAACTACAACTTTTGTTTGAGCACGGACGCCTCATGTCAGGGATTAGGCTCTTGTCTGTTCCAATTAGTAGATGATAATGGAAAACAGAAAGTAAACATAATTAGTTTTGCCAGTAGCACGTTAACGGAATGTGAAAGAGCCTATTCGGCAACTGAACTTGAAGCGTTAGCTGTAGTGTGGGCTTTCCGCAAGTTCCAGTACTATCTCTGGGGAAGGCATACGCGAGTGTTTTGTGACCATCAAGCACTATCGTTTTTACTCACATGCAAATTGTTGCACAAATGGATTGCACGTTGGTGTTTATTCCTCCAGGAATTTGATTTCGAGATAGTTTATATCAAGAGTGAACAGAATGTAATTGCCGACGCATTATCGCGCTTGCCACAAGGTTTGAGCGAGTTCAATGAATTGATCGAACAGACTTCCGATTTTAGAGTTTTTCTGATGCATGATGGCACATTTCAGCCATATTACAGAAAGATGTGTAAAGACATGAGCAAACTACAAAAGGAAGACAATAGATGGAGACAAGTTATGCAAAAACTGCAGGCAGATGACAATAGTACATTGAAACAATATTACACAATGTCAAACGATGTTCTTTTCTACAGGCGCAATCCACAATCCAACACCTGGTGTGTCTGCATCCCGGAAGAATGTTGTTGTTGTTGTGGTCTTCAGTCCTGAGACTGGTTTGATGCAGCTCTCCATGCTACTCTATCCTGTGCAAGCTTTTTCATCTCCCAGTACCTACTGCAACCTACATCCTTCTGAATCTGCTTAGTGTATTCATCTCTTGGTCTCCCTCTACGATTTTTATCCTCCACGCTGCCCTCCAATACTAACTTGGTGATCCCTTGATGCCTCAGAACATGTCCTACCAACCGATCCCTTCTTCTGGTCAAGTTGTGCCACAAACTTCTCTTCTCCCCAATCCTATTCAATACTTCCTCATTAGTTATGTGATCTACCCATCTAATCTTCAGCATTCTTCTGTAGCACCACATTTCGAAAGCTTCTATTCTCTTCTTGTCCAAACTATTTATCGTCCATGTTTCACTTCCATACATGGCTACACTCCATACGAATACTTTCAGAAATGACTTCCTGACACTTAAATCAATACTGGATGTTAACAAATTTCTCTTCTTCAGAAACGCTTTCCTTGCCATTGCCAGCCTACATTTTATATCCTCTCTACTTCGACCATCATCAGTTATTTTGCTCCCCAAATAGCAAAACTCCTTTACTACTTTAAGTGCCTCATTTCCTAATCTAATTCCCTCAGCATCACCCGACTTAATTAGACTACATTCCATTATCCTTGTTTTGCTTTTGTTGATGTTCATCTTATATCCTCCTTTCAAGACACTGTCCATTCCATTCAACTGCTCTTCCAAGTCCTTTGCTGTCTCTGACAGAATTACAATGTCATCGGCGAACCTCAAAGTTTTTATTTCTTCTCCATGAATTTTAATACCTACTCCTAATTTTTCTTTTGTTTCCTTTACTGCTTGCTCAATATACAGATTGAACAACATCGGGGAGAGGCTACAACCTTGTCTTACTCCCTTCCCGACCACTGCTTCCCTTTCATGTCCCTCGACTCTTATAACTGCCATCTGGTTTCTGTACAAATTGTAAATAGCCTTTCGCTCCCTGTATATTACCCCTGCCACCTTTAGAATTTGAAAGAGAGTATTCCAGTCAACATTGTCAAAAGCTTTCTCTAAGTCTACAAATGCTAGAAACGTAGGTTTGCCTTTCCTTAATCTTTCTTCTAAGATAAGTCGTAAGGTCAGTATTGCCTCACGTGTTCCAGTGTTTCTACGGAATCCAAACTGATCTTCCCCGAGGTTGGCTTCTACTACTTTTTCCATTCGTCTGTAAAGAATTCGTGTTAGTATTTTGCAGCTGTGACTTATTAAGCTGATAGTTCGGTAATTTTCACATCTGTCAACACCTGCTTTCTTTGGGATTGGAATTATTATATTCTTCTTAAAGTCTGAGGGTATTTCGCCTGTTTCATACATCTTGCTCACCAGATGGTAGAGTTTTGTCAGGACTGGCTCTCCCACGGCCGTCAGTAGTTCCAATGGAATATTGTCTACTCCGGGGGCCTTGTTTCGACTCAGGTCTTTCAGTGCTCTGTCAAACTCTTCACGCATTATCATATCTCCCATTTCATCTTCATCTACATCCTCTTCTTTCCATAATATTGTCCTCAAGTACATTGCCCTTGTATAGACCCTCTATATACTCCTTCCACCTTTCTGCTTTCCCTTCTTTGCTTAGAACTGGGTTTCCATCTGAGCTCTTGATATTCATACAAGTCGTTCTCTTATCTCCAAAGGTCTCTTTAATTTTCCTGTAGGCGGTATCTATCTTACCCCTAGTGAGATAGGCCTCTACATCCTTACATTTGTCCTCTAGCCATCCCTGCTTAGAATACATACACATAGACAATTTGATAAGACACACACATAGAGTATGGGGACACTATGGGGTATCAAAATGTACAGCGAAAATATCAACGTATTGTTACTTCCCGAACCTCAGACGCAGGATTGAACAAATAATAAAAAAGTGTACAGTATGTCAGAAGGTTAAACATCTTAATAGATCTTGTTTGGACGTATTACAACCTATCATTCCAACTAGACCAAGAGTACTAGTTTCCGTGGACGCAGCAGGACCATATCCACGAGCTAGGGGAGGAGTTAGATATGTGATCGCATTTTATGATGTCTTCACAAAGTACTTAAAAATGTATGCTATAAAAGCAGTACTGTCGGGATCAATAATCAAACGCATGATAGAAGACTACATACCACTAGTGGGAAAACCGAAAATTATATTAACTGATAATGCAACAAACTTCACTAGTAATAAAGGGGAAAACATTTCTCGAATCTCAAAACATAAAACATATATTGGTATCCAAATTTCACCCAGAATCGAGCCCGGTTGAGAGAAATTTTAAAGAATTTAATAGCTTTATAAGAACTTATATACCAAATAAACAGACAAAGTGGGTGGAATACATAGCCCCCTTTCAGCATATTGTAAATAATTTAATTCATACTTCAACAGGCTTTACACCTACAGAGTTAATGTTTCAAGGCACAGAACTTGACGAATGGGCTAAACCTTTACCTAAATTAGCCACAAAGGAAATAACACTAGACGAAAAGGTACGTCAAGCATTACTACAGATGGAAGAACAAGCAGAAATAAGGAAAAAACAATTCAACAAAAAGATAAGAAAGGTTACAGAATTTAACATTGGACAGGAAGTACTATTACGTACCCACCCAAAATCCTCTAAAATTAAGGCATTAAACAAAAAGTGGCAGTTGTTGTATGATGGCCCTTTCATTATAATAGACAAACCCCACCCAGGATGTTACCTGTTAGGTAACACACGAACGGGCAAGATGAAAGGGTTATACCCCCACAAGGATATGAAGGAATTTTTTCATTAAAGGTTATATATTATTTTAGCAAAATTGAAATTATACAGCCTTGGATCACATAGTAAAATTGCTGTCATTAACCTAAGAAACTTACGAAAAAAAAACCTTTAAGTCCGGTGTTCATAGTTTAAGAAGTACATTGTAAAAGACAGTCAGTTAGTGAAAAACATGCATTAAACTAGAAAACATAACTGAAATTTCAGTTAAACATCGAAACTAGTGATCAACTGGGGGCATATGCCAGCTGAACAACGCATAGTTAACCACACCTAATGAAACATGTGTTACTGTGAGTCTTTAACACTATAAAATAAACCATACGGTACTCTTGTAGTCTAACTCAGTTATTTAAGAGAGAGGAACGAAGACAAATTAGCGCGAAGGTCAGAGTTTGTTCGCTTGAGACGAGCAAGAAACCACGCGTCGAAGTTGCAATCCAACGCTCAGCTCATGAGCACGCGATAGCTGCATGTCAAGACGAGGTCATTGGCCGCGCTGTAGGCAGCGAACCGGGGAGAAATCTTCCCCCTTCCCTGTCCGCTCAGCTGAGTGTATACAAAGCAAGAAGGCGCATGCGCGGTCGAGTCCAGGCGTCACGTGACTCTATTACACGATGGTGGCTATCACGAATAGTGTTCACCAACAATGCAGAGTTTTCCCCGCGCCTACAGTCCAGTCGTGGTACATAAGCGCGCTTGCGCGGAACGTTTAAAAGTTTTGAGACCATGCTTACTATGAGACACAGAGATGAAAGCCATTCAAAAACAAGAAAGAAAATGGTACACAAGTCTTGTAAATAGTAGTTTAGAAAATTTAATTATGAGCTGGTACTACGTAATAAAAGTGAACATGCAAGTACATACTGGTCATGGACGGTATTGTAATATTATATTATACTGAGTAAAAATCTTAGCTTGTACGGAAGGAGAAAGAAAATAAAAAATAAATAAATAAATAAATAATGCAGATATATAACCGGAAGAAAGGCTATGTACACGAGAACAACACACAATTACATATAGGGAAAAAGCAGCAAAGAGGAAAGAAAAGAGGCAACGCATGCATTTACATTACACAGTAGCGAGCGATTTTCAGAATGAACAACAAGGCAAACGCGTTAATTTTTGTGACTAAAGAAGAGAATGACACAAGGTTTAAAATAGGAAAATAATAAACAGATCTATGCAACGTGAGTAACGAACTGAATCGCCCTCAAAACAAATACCTAGGGTTTATAGAGAGAGGGACAGACATTAACGTTAGGAAACACCTGAAGCACTCAGCAAATAACTTTGTAGAATATATAAGCTATACACGAGGGTACATGTACGAAAGCTAAAGTGTAAAGGAGGAAAATAGGGAATGTTGCGCATTAATGGACTGTAAGGCAGTTATGTATGTAAGAAGAAATATTTAGTTATAAGTATTATTAGTATAAGGGACGATGCTCAGCACACCCTGAATTATTTTGGAATATTGAAGGAATGGTGCAGGGTACCGAAAAAGGGCCCCACCAGCAAAGTGTATATTATAGTGGTAAATATTTTTTTTTTTTTGTGTATAAACGTATGTATGAATATGTGAAAGGCGAAAGAAGCTCTGTACATGTACGGAACTTAAACAACGTAGAAGTGTATAAGGAAAATTAAACTGTAAGACAACCTCGTATAAACAGGTATACCTAACGTCAAGAAACAACTTAATTAAAACCGTAAGACTCTACGAGTTTACGAGAAAATGCGAAAAACCTGATACAAAGTGCAACATTAGCGATGCTTCACTCCTGTATGCAAAAGGAAGGTATGAATTACTTTACCCACTTGAACACGAAAGGAAAAATCATGTCAAAATTATATCTTTCACACATATAACAATTTACAGTCACAAAGAATGAAAATGATATCGCCGCTATACGAGAAACAGGTAAGTAGTGTGATCGACGACCTGTAAGCAAAGGAATCGTCTATAAAATGAATTATGAACAAAAACGTCATAAAGAATTTCATGCTGCACTGAAGCTATGAAAGTCTGATTGTTCGTGTACATAGATTTTCATGACAACCGATGCATTAAAATGTCTGTATTTTTTCTCCCATGATAACACAAGACGCCTATAAGCGCACTTTAATTGAAGATGATACACGCAAACAAGGGCGTGCCGCTATTATGAAACTCTGTACATAGTAATAGTAGTTACACCCTGAACTTCAAAATTTTATGTTTATATGTCCATGTTAAGGTAGGAAGTTTTATTAGGGTTAATGATTTACAAGCACACCAGAATGTGCTTACGCCCAAAACACTGTACATATTAGGGTTATGCTGCATATAAATGATTATTTCGTGCATTTTCAGATTTTATACGCAAAAAACCGTAGCATACACGTAGTCGTTGCCACTACCCTAAGTAGAAGGTAGAAAATTCCCTTCCCAAGCTTCAGTGGAGCGGCTACAGGTGTATTCTCTGCATGCTGATGCATGTCGTTGCGTATGAAGAATACGTAACGGAGGTAAACCTTAACTTATACTCGAGTTCAAGAAGGAAAACAAAGGACTTGTTCCTTCTAACAGATTAATGGAAAAAGGCGAGTGTGTGTGTCAGTAAAATCCAAGACGAAGAAGCCACTATGAGTGGTCAAAAATTTTTTCAATTTTAGTCGATAGTTTTTTCCTGTAGTTAATGTAAACAACGTATTGTATGTATTATATGTTATTCTATTGTATGTGATGTATTTTGTATTTCATGACAAGTCCCGTGACTTACAAATTATGTACATTGACCAAAAGTATTGAGGGGAATGAATCTCAGTACAATAGGTAAAAGGGGTTAATGCGAAAAAAAAAGTGTAGTGAAAAGGAAGTTTCGATCGCAATACTCGCGGTTAAAGTGGTGTGTGTAGAAATTAAAATTGTGCAAGGTAGTGCTACGTTGCAAGTGTCAGCGAGCCTAAACAAGTGACATCGAAAATTGAAGCTTGTATCGTCAAACGACCCATGGCGTCACAATAGGAAAGGACAATGCCAAACAAGTTTGACATGGTACGCTTCTTACCTGGAGTTGCATCGACGGGATCGTCCTCCGCCTCGCACATAGTGTGGTGTGTTCTGCGGGGCACATATTCCAGTGTACCTCGTCGTATCCAGTCTAAGTACTGGAAGGAACTACAAAAAGCACACGCATGCTGAGGTTCGGAAGTCTCGACGGTACCCGCACGTCGGTGTATATTCAGTGCACGGGCGCGTGCATTCAACCAACGTCGCCAGCTAACGGACGACCAACCAATCCGGCGCGAGTATCACCCGCCCATATTCACCACTGGGTCTAGCGAACAAAGATCGTCGCCCCAAATAAATACAGAAAACAATACAAGGACTTAATTTTCACCTCTGATGAGGAAGGTAACATTTGTAAATAACGTTGTATTCATTGTATATTTTACTGTACAAACTTTACCACATGATGTCGTTTTCTCAGTATTGACCAAAACTTTGTATATTAGGATTAAGGTTTGTAAATATTAGCATAAGTATACCAAAAAACTAACACACACTCAGTAATACCAAAGAATTCACGGTGCCATGAAAATGAGACAATAGAAATGAAGTTTGGAAATAAAAGACTGTAAAGGATGAGCCAGACAATAGGAGATTTTACTTTATTATGTGAGCCTCCAACCGGTAACTTCATTTCTCCATTACGGCCAAGCCACGGCCGGCAGTGTTAGCTGCCTGTAAATTCTTTCGTCCCACGGTCTAGTAACAGGAAGTCAGCACCGAGAAAGGGCACCTTGTTCATGCGCCTCTCTCGTGTGCTGACGAGGTAACGCCGCCCCAGGCGTCGCTTAGCAGGCAACGCTCTGGAAAGTTCCATGCCGCCCGCACGGTTTGCTCGGTCCTGACCAATCAGGGTGGAGGAAGCCGCGTGGTGCGTCGAACATACCCGGCCGCCCGTCGCCGGGCCCGCTCTCTTGTATTCTTGCTCACCCGCGAGTCGGATGCGCGCCCTGTAGCATTGAACATCTCCCGCTTCTCCTGGTGCTGCGGCACTGTGGACTTAGTTTTGGCAGACAACAACTTTCAGTAGCTTCGCGAACAATGTTCGCCAAATTGTAAGCTCTGGCTCACCCTCACCTCCCTAGGCATATGTAGCCCCTTTTCAACATGCTTTAGCCAATAAATGGCCTTTCTCTAAAAATTACTCTATTATTCCATAACGCCCACCGCCTGCCCATACCCGCCATCCTGTACAATTGGTGTCAGGAGTGTGGATGCGTTCCCGTAGTGACTTTGTCGCTACACAAAATTTTTCCCGGCGAGACGCCGTGAACTTCGCGCATGGAATGCGCCAACCGGCCGCCACGTTTGCTCCACGTGGGCCGTGGCTGCTCCACTAAACACGCACAGGGCGCGCGAGGCAGCCCACGCTAGTCAGCCACGTGAGCCGCACGCCGCCGCGCTGCCCTCTGCCCGCTGCCTGAGTTCGAGGGGCCTGCGCTGCGCTGCCCGACCGGCCGGGCCGCCGTCATCCGCCGCCGTCATCCGCCGCCCGCCGCTGTCACCGACGCGCCAGGGGCCTGCCGCCATCACCGACCGGCCGAGCCAGCGCTGTCCGCCGCCAACACATTCGCCTCCGCCCGAGGGTCCGGACGCCGCCGCCGCCGCCGCCGTCGCTGCCGTTGCCGCCCGCCGACCGCCGCCGCCGCAGCCACTGCACCACGCCGTCGCCGCCACCACTGCCTCGCACCGCCTCCATCGCCATGTAACTCGCCGCGATGCTTACAACTATAGCTTCGACGATCTTCCGCCGCTGGATTGAGAATCTTTGTGGCCGTCCTTTTTTTGTAACGATCATTACTTTTTTTTGGTCACTAGCGTCCCTTAAAATTGTAAACATGCCGATGGGAACACGAGCGACGGGATACCCCTGCAGAGGCACCCGCCTCGCAACACCCGCTCGAGGCCATAAATGCACAAATGCGCCAGTTATTCGCACAAAATCAGGAGCTACTTGAGCAAAACCGCGTCTTGAAACAGACGCTAGAAGCTAATGCGCGAATTTCCATACCTGTGGCTAGGTCCACCCCTGTAACAAATGCTCAAACAGAGGCAACTAACACTAATTCTGTCTCTAATACAAACGCCACAATTTCTGCTAACATGGCGACTGTAAGCAATTTTCCTGCGGCTGATTTCATTCCCACCTTTTCTGGGAAGTCCCACGAAAATGTAGCTATGTTCTTACAAAATATTCGTGATGTGGGTCGCACGTGTGCCTGGCCGGATGATCTATTGGTCAATGTAGCCAGACTGAAGTTGACAGGGGAAGCCCGAATGTTCATAGAAACAGTGGACGAATTGCGTGACACGCACGAATTTGAAGTATTGGCCCGCGGATTGACTACGAGTTATTCCGATACCAGAGGTACCGCATATTACAGAGATCAATTATCAACCCTTAGGCAGAAGCCTAATGAGGATTTTGATGCCTTTGCAGATCGCATACGAGCAGTATCTTGTCGTACCTACAAGCTAGGTGAAAATGCCAGTGAAAACAGAATTTTGCGTTCAGAAGCCGAAGCGCGTGCAATTGATGCATTTGTCCGTGGTATTGACCCCCGCATCGGAGGAGAAGTCAAAGCAGCCTCCTCCACTTCTCTGTTTGAAGCTGTTCGTTTGGCAATGCTTCGCGAAGAGGTGTTGCGTTTTTGCGCTGCCGCCCCGCGCCCATCGGACCCAGTACCGGTCCCAGCAAAAGAAGTATTTTGTCAGCGTTGTGGGAAGCCCAACCATACGGCAATGCGCTGTCGCGCGCCGTATTGCACTATTTGCCAGACAGTAGGTCATGCTAATAATGTTTGCTCCACAAAGTCACCATTTTCAAATCAGATGCGCGGCCACTGCCGCAACGCGGGGTCGAATCAGGGAAACGCTTGGGGGGCAGGTTCCGCCACCCACCCGCGCCCCCGACAAAAATAATACACCCGGTTAGGACCGAAAAATGTAAAGAGGTGGAACACGTTAGTCTATTTGGCGTACTCGGGAACAAATCAGTTAGAATTTTAGTTGATACTGGTGCTCAAGTTAGTGTATTGTTTGTGGAGAAAAATGATCGAAGGGTGTTACAGCCACCCCGGTACCATATCAGTGGCCTTGGAGAGGAAGTAATTGTCCCTGCAGGTTCGTGTGTAGTGAACCTGCAAATCGACGAGGGTAAATACAGTCAGATGATGGAGGTAGTAAGGCTAAAGAAGGGTGAATTTGACATCATACTAGGGAATGACTTCCTGCACCGTTATCAGGGGATAGTGGATTATCGAACGCGAACTGTGCAGTTCGGCGAAGCAATTCACCGATTTGGCAGTTCGCACCCCCGTCAGACGCGAGGGAGCTGCGAAAGGCGCCGTTCACAGTCTCCCATAAAACCGCAGATGTGGGCGATAAAAACCACTGACCCTGTGAGGATAAAAGGCGGAAGTGGAAAGATTCTCTGGATAGATGTCAAAAATCAAGAACAGCCTAATACAGACATTCTGGTTGACCCGCTCACCCAGAATGATGTTTTAGATCGTCAGTCAGTACATATAAAGAGAAGTATCTGCCGACCGGAAAGGAGACAGAAGGGTTTTGCGATACCAGTAAGTATAGATAATTTTGGTGTAGAAGATGTTGTGATACCGAAGGGTACTATTGTTGCCAGTGGTCAGGAAATTTTTGAGGAAATAAGAGGAGCTGAGAAGCAGCGAAATAAAGATAAGAAAGGAAGGAGAAGAAAGAAATGTTGCATGGGGGCTTAATTAATATTTATTTGATTGAAAATGATTTTTTAGTATTTGTAGCTGTATGTCCGATTACGCAAGTCTCGTAATCGGTTGGCCCTGACTAGAATTGTTACGCTATCTGACTGCAAAGAACAATGTAAGAAAATTTTCGTAAACACAGTTAATTAATTAAGACCCCAGCAACTATAAAATCTACGAAACCAATAACCACAAGAGTAACTGTTCTGTATGTGGGAGTGTGACTCAACGTATGCATCTGGCACGGTTCTTTTCCAACAAGACAAGAATTTTTAAATACCAACTATACAGACGTGACAAAAGAAAATTAGAAACTATAATTACGCAAGAAAACCAGAATTCCACTCTAATCCAAGAACACAAGCCAGATGCTTTGTTGACTGAACCTGTAGTGACACATTATTTCAGATACACAATTAATAAAAAAAACATTGTAAGTTTTACCTTCATATATATTGACGAAATGCACACAATAACATCTGCTATCTCTCCCATCAAATAACTGCATAAGACATGGAACAACACTCTTTACTACTACATCTTACTCCGACTTCACGACAACCACGAGCTCTGTACTAGCACTGTCCTCTCCGATCTCATCACAAGCACTGACTGCCACGAACTCTAAACACGCACTGTCCTCTCCGAGCTCTCTACTAGCACTGACTTTCACGAACTCTCAACAACCACTGACCTCTACAATCTCATAACAAGCACTGACTGCCATGAACTCTCAACAACCACTGTCTTCTACAATCTCATAACAAGCACTGTGGAGGCGGCTTAATAGTACTCTTTGGCGCACTCTCTGGCGCAGTGGCACAGTGTAGCCACCTTTCATATGCCCCTCCTCCACAGGCCAGAATTTGATGGTATTTTTGCCAGCATTGGTGGTGAAAATACCACCAAATTCGTCCACAATAATACAGACAAAAATAAAGATAATATTAATACCTAAACATCACATAATTAGTTAAAATTTTGGCTTTGCACTGACCTTTTACTAACCTAATATATAAAATACAGTAAGCAATACAACTTCTTTTCATACATGTGACTTTACATAATAGTTTACACAATATACAAAAAAATCAGTTTATACAAATGTTCACATAAAATGCTTTCAATGATTAGTTTATACAAAAAAGAACACCAACAGGTAACATCTTTTCAGTAAAAGCAGTCTATCAGGTGCACCCAGTAAAGTTTAGCAGGTACACCCAGCAACAAGTCACATTAGTTCAGTAGAAGCAGACCATCAGTGGTACCCAGCAATGTTGAGCAGGTGCAGACACCAACAAGTGACATCATTTCAGTAGAAGCAGTCCATCAGAGGCACCCAGCAATGTTGAGCAGGTGCAGACACCAACAAGTGACATCATTTCAGTAGAAACAGTCCATTAGTGGCATCAGCAATGTTGATCAGGTGCACACAGCAACAGGGGACATCTTATCAGTAGAAGCAGTCCATCAGTGGCACCCAGCAATGTTGAGTTGGTGCAGACAGCAAAAAGTCACATCTCTCAGCAGAAGCCGTTCCATAAAACTCACTAGCACTGATCACACTGTTCATCAGCAGAAATTAAACACGACCAAATGTCACACATCATGTTGAAAAGTGCAGGTAACAGTTCAGAATATTTATCTTCACTAATCAGACAGTTCAGGCATGAACAATAGTTTGAATGCACATACAAATGCTTTTACAGTAACATACAAATCATAACAAACACACAAATGATGTCAGATAATTGTCCTATTAACTATTACAATACACAAATACCAGTAAACCTATAATATTCATGGGTGTCAGTGCAAGCCACTACCAACAAATAAAATAATATTTAGGAGATAGGTGGTTAGGATTAGGAAAGGAAAACACACAAAACACACTCACTCATCTCTCATCCACATTAAGTACTACTGTATAACTGAATAGTGTTAATTGTGTAAATGAAATTCTGTCAAAATTTAATGTTCATCATGTGTATCAAGTAGTACTGGCAGCAATGTATAACAGTCAATAATAGTTAGTCAACGTCATAGTCATCATGTCAAGACCAATGTTTGCCAAGCCAGATCAAAATGTACTGTTGTTGAACAACTGTCAGTGAGCCAAGATATGCAATTACTTCCTCTCTCCAAAAAAAAGTATATACTGCTTAGTTATTTAACAAAGTGTGTGTATAGACCATCTTCCTTCTATTTTAGTGTTCTAGTCTGCTCTCTTCATCCTCCTTGTTCCATAAGACCAACCAAAAAAAAATATGCTCCTCACTTACTTTACCTCTTATACACCAAAACTTCGATAATCATCAGCATCACATAATCTCAATACGTCACTAATACTTCTTCAATACGTCGATACATATAACTCTTATCATCAACATCATTTACCTTACCTCTTGTCCACAAACAACTTCATATACTCTCAATACCTATAATAATACGTCGATAAATATAAACCTCAGCACCAATATCATTTCACTTCCATAACAACTCTTTCCTCTAGTCAGTCTCCTCGAACAAGTACAGATAAAATCCTAATGCAAACCTCAATTCAGCATCCCATACAATTCGAAGACACAGTGTCCACACACAACCTCTGTGTAATCCATCTGACCCAATCTTCTACTCATTATAAATTATAAGATACATTTTGGTTCCTTGTCCATCATTAAATAAAAGAAATGCATACCTGACCTCTAACAGACTTAGTTCGAATAACTCTCAGTAATTAAGTACGATAACGGAGTGTGAATAATCATAATGTTTCACAGTGTGTACACCACTTCAAGAATCATAGCAGACAGAAGCAAACATGTGGAGTATTTCTTGTGTCAAGTGTCACTTCCTATTTCAATTGCTCACGAAAAATGCAGTGTAATAACTGTTAATGGTCTAAACCTAGTATTGGTATGTCATGTCGTTAGCTTCCTTCCTATTAGCATAAATTTATACAGCTTCCATAAAACCTCAGCTCATGTGACTTCTATGACTTTCTTGTACTAATGTCGTTCGTCGAATTATAGCAGTTAATTTTCTTATCTTAAAATATAAGGCACTGAGCGTAAACAAAACAAGCAATAGCGAGTAAATACACCAGTAGAGAACAGAATGTCAACAAGTGGATGCAGCACAATTCCTACAACGAGGCTCTGCCAAGCGAACAATCTATAATTAATCCAATAGTGTGACCTAAACTCTATGTTTATACACAGTATATCAGTATTTCTATACACCAAATTAAAGAGCAGTTATGGCAACAAAACAGAAATGTGTAAATATGTAATCCATACGCATAGCAGTAAACATATATCCTACGTAATAAACAAGTCATTAGCATCATATCAGCATAAGCAAATAAATGTTCATATGTCATCTTAATAAGTAAACATGGAGGCGCAAGCAGATAAATCACAAAGTACAACTTACATACCTAAACACATCACCACAATAAATCAGGTTACAACTATAATTTAAATAAATAAGCACAGCAGGCACATAATAAGAAAATATGACATCAGTGAAAAAGCAGTGCAGCCAAGCGATGCATAATATACACAAGTTACAACCCAGTTCACTAATCAATAATTGTCAAAATCAGTAAATGTATACAAGCACGTCGCTTCACAAGTAAATCCATAGAACATAAAATTAGCACAAAGTATGAATCACGTAATCGCGAGCAGCAAATTACGTCTAAAGTACGTACCTAAGTGGAAATAGGTTACCTGTAAAATGAACTCAATTAATAATTACCCTTTTTTAGTTTATTAGTTTCTTCTTCGAAATTACATTCTTCCTGAAATTTTCTCGATAGCAGGTCGTCTTAACGTCGGACACGCACAGAATTTACCTGAAGTTCTTAAATACTTTATACAACCGTATCCTGCAAAATACTGAATGTTAATAACACAATTCAACAAGTCCTTATAGCTTTATACAGAATTTAGTCGGAGAAATTAGACTGAGTATTTGTTTACGGCTGTCAGTGCATTCGCACTGAGCGCTCGATCAGCTGTAGGCGCGTGACGTAGGAAGCAATTGTTTGCGGTCAACGACTGCCTTGTGCGGCGCGCAGACTTGACTGTTGCTTTGAGTATGTGCCGCCGCCAAAACACAGCGCGGTATCCTTGTACTCTCCGCGTGTTTACATGTAGCTGTTAGTTACTCTAAAGTATGTTATTCCACAAAAATTTTTACGTTAGATATATGATGTATTCCTTTAGAGCGTCGTGATTTAAGAGTTTCTACTTCAACAGTGTTATCATGAATAATTTTGCGAATTCTGTATGGACCGTTATAAAGCAGAAAAAATTTGCGACACAAGCCTTTTCCTTTGTGAGACAAACGATGAGACTTAATTAATACCTTTTGACCAACTGACAAGATTTTTAAACGACCAGGACGTTTAGCTGATTTCTCTCTTCTTGCAGCCGCAGACGCAATATTTCGTAGAGCCAGGTTAACAACTTCAGAATGCCGCAGTTTCCGTGAAGGCGGAAAAGGAACGATTTCAGAAATGCGATTTGTCGGTGCTTTATTTTTTAATATCAATAGAGGCGGTAAAGAAGTTGAATCATTAGGGAGTTCATTCAGAATATTTTGAAAAATATGAAGATACTGATCCCAAGTTCTGTGATTCTGATGACAATAAAGACGGCACAATTTATTGATTTCCTTCATCCATCTCTCTGAAGCGTTAGATTGAGGGTGAAAAAGTGAAATGAAGATTGGTTTAATTTTACGACGCTGTAGAGTACGAAGCCAAATTTTAGAACGAAACTGTGATCCATTATCTGATATAACCTTATCAACATGACCAACTTCTTTAAGAAAATGTTTGATGAAAGCGTTAGATACTGAACGAGCTGTTGCTTTGCGTAAAGGTGTAAAACACACATATTTTGACGTCAACTCCACTGCTACGAAAATGTACGCAAAACCATTAGTAGAACGAACCACTGGACCAAACAAATCGACTGCAGCCATCTCCTTTAATTTCGCTGGAATGACGGGAAACAACGGTGCTCTGTGAGAAATCGTTGGAGGCTTAGCCATTTGACATAATTTGCATTTGGCAAGAACAGATCGAATACGTTTTTCCATATTACTGAAGTAACAATTTTCTCGTAATTTGTGAAAGCATTTTCGGGGACCAAAGTGTGCATAACTGAGATGCGTATACCAAATCAATTTATTGACCCACTCATCAGGAATACAAACTAACCAAACGGAGTTGTCGACCGATTTTCGTTTAAAAAGAACTTTCCAGATAGATCGCAAAAACGAGGTGTGGCCAAATCGTCCAAACTAACAAAGCGTCTAGGAAAATTAGAGACACCAAGGAAACTACGAACGTCACGTTTTGTGCTAGGAACAGCATAATTACGAATAGCGTCTAATTTCTCTGGATCAGGAAGAATACCTTCTGTAGAAATAATGTGACCGGGAAATTTCACCTGAGAACGACCAAATTCAGATTTTTTTTAAGTTCACTGTAATGTCAACTCGTGCAAAAATACGTAATAATGAATCCAAAATTTTGTTATGCTCACTCCAAGAATGTTTAGCAATAAGAATGTCGTCAACATAAGAAGTAATGTTGTCACGAAGATAAACAGGTAACATTTCGTTTAAGCTAAGAATGAATGCTGCTGAAGGTACAGTAAGTCCAATCGGTAATTTACGAAATCACTTTTAGGTACATTAGTCAAATCCGGTTATTGTCTACTTACTCATTAGATAGCTTGATAGTCGAAGAGCTGTTTTGACAGATGCAAAGAATAGTAAAAGAGTAGGTAGCGGTACAGAAAACTAAAAGAGAAATAGCACCACTACAGCTCGGGGCCCTATGCTCGCTACGGCACATATTCACTTAGAGTAGTGAATCCCCTGAGGACTTTAATAACTGCACATAATTTCTAGTTTGTGACTTTGTGGCACATCTGGCGGAAGTGCGTACGTAAATTGATCTAGCCATGAACATGGATGTATGTCATCCTTAGAATTACGGAGGATCTTAAATTTCCGAACAGTCAAAAAGTGTTTATAGTCAAAGTTTTCGCCTCGTGGCGACAAAGACCTACCGCGTCTGTCCCAGTCCGAATGTCGATTATTGTCAAGTTCACGCGCCTGGCGCTCTCTTGTTGCTTCTCGTAAATGAAATAAATTATTTTCTTCAAACCCCTCTGCTAAACTAACACTTGTCAATTTATCTGAGATCTCCTCGACTCTTTCCGATGAGTCACATAATTGTTCTTTCACTTTATTTACGTCTTCTGTAAATGTCGCGACTCGGGTTTCAGTATTGTCACTTTTAGTAGTTAAGTGTTCACACTGTTGCGTTAAGTCATTTGGTACGGATTCCTCGATTCTCTCAAATATTTCTTCCTTATCTTTTACACGTTGTAAATTTAACTCTGAAAATTCCTGTCCTATCACGCAATCTTTTTCTTCCTGTTCTCTGTCCTGTTTCTCTTGTCTAATTTCTGTTGAAATTAAGCTATTATTGTGAGCCTTCAAAATCGGTTGTACTTCTTCTCTAATTTCATTATTTGATTCGTCTTTCATGTATTTGAAACATGTCCCTGTTCGTGAGCCTAACTGTGATTCCATTGTTTCCATCTTCGAGTTAATTCTTTCTAAACCTGTTTTAATTGTTCCCATCTCAGTTTTAATTGTTCCTATCTCTGTTTTAATTGTTTCCATTTGTGATCCCAGATTTAATATTGCACCCATCAACTGCTTTATCTCTTCTGTCGTTAATCTCGTAATCTGTGAATTTTCTGATTGAGAAACATTTTGAACTGTTACCGGACTATTTTCCTTGCTTATTAAATTGTTTTCCACTACATTACTCATGACACTGTTTTCCTCTGTTGGCGAGTTCGCCATGTCAACAATTTCGTCCTCACTATTCATCATTTTTGCCTTTTTCATTGATCGCGTAATCATTTACAAAATACAAAAAATTCGTCACTGTACGAAAATTACACACAATGACTCTTTATCTCCAACAATACTATTCACACTAGATGTCTCCCTCAAACACGATTAACGAACAATTGAAATAATTACACAAAATTGTCAAACGCGTATACAAGGCAATAAAAATTAAATTTTGAAAAATACCATTAGAAGAATGCCAATTACCAAATCTACACACTCAATACAGACTACAATCACTAAACTCAAAATTACTACAACAATACTACAGTTTACAATTTTCACAATCAGAAAAATTCCAAGGGACGATCCGAAGCAGCGGTCGCCACGTGCATGGGGGCTTAATTAATATTTATTTGATTGAAAATGATTTTTTAGTATTTGTAGCTGTATGTCCGATTACGCAAGTCTCGTAATCGGTTGGCCCTGACTAGAATTGTTACGCTATCTGACTGCAAAGAACAATGTAAGAAAATTTTCGTAAACACAGTTAATTAATTAAGACCCCAGCAACTATAAAATCTACGAAACCAATAACCACAAGAGTAACTGTTCTGTATGTGGGAGTGTGACTCAACGTATGCATCTGGCACGGTTCTTTTCCAACAAGACAAGAATTTTTAAATACCAACTATACAGACGTGACAAAAGAAAATTAGAAACTATAATTACGCAAGAAAACCAGAATTCCACTCTAATCCAAGAACACAAGCCAGATGCTTTGTTGACTGAACCTGTAGTGACACATTATTTCAGATACACAATTAATAAAAAAAACATTGTAAGTTTTACCTTCATATACACTCCTGGAAATTGAAATAAGAACACCGTGAATTCATTGTCCCAGGAAGGGGAAACTTTATTGACACATTCCTGGGGTCAGATACATCACATGATCACACTGACAGAACCACAGGCACATAGACACAGGCAACAGAACATGCACAATGTCGGCACTAGTACAGTGTATATCCACCTTTCGCAGCAATGCAGGCTGCTATTCTCCCATGGAGACGATCGTAGAGATGCTGGATGTAGTCCTGTGGAACGGCTTGCCATGCCATTTCCACCTGGCGCCTCAGTTGGACCAGCGTTCGTGCTGGACGTGCAGACCGCGTGAGACGACGCTTCATCCAGTCCCAAACATGCTCAATGGGGGACAGATCCGGAGATCTTGCTGGCCAGGGTAGTTGACTTACACCTTCTAGAGCACGTTGGGTGGCACGGGATACATGCGGACGTGCATTGTCCTGTTGGAACAGCAAGTTCCCTTGCCGGTCTAGGAATGGTAGAACGATGGGTTCGATGACGGTTTGGATGTACCGTGCACTATTCAGTGTCCCCTCGACGATCACCAGTGGTGTACGGCCAGTGTAGGAGATCGCTCCCCACACCATGATGCCGGGTGTTGGCCCTGTGTGCGTCGGTCGTATGCAGTCCTGATTGTGGCGCTCATCTGCACGGCGCCAAACACGCATACGACCATCATTGGCACCAAGGCAGAAGCGACTCTCATCGCTGAAGACGACATGTCTCTATTCGTCCCTCCATTCACGCCTGTCGCGACACCACTGGAGGCGGGCTGCACGATGTTGGGGCGTGAGCGGAAGACGGCCTAACGGTGTGCGGGACCGTAGCCCAGCTTCATGGAGACGGTTGCGAATGGTCCTCGCCGATACCCCAGGAGCAACAGTGTCCCTAATTTGCTGGGAAGTGGCGGTGCGGTCCCCTACGGCACTGCGTAGGATCCTACGGTCTTGGCGTGCATCCGTGCGTCGCTGCGGTCCGGTCCCAGGTCGACGGGCACGTGCACCTTCCGCCGACCACTGGCGACAACATCGATGTACTGTGGAGACCTCACGCCCCACGTGTTGAGCAATTCGGCGGTACGTCCACCCGGCCTCCCGCATGCCCACTATACGCCCTCGCTCAAAGTCCGTCAACTGCACATACGGTTCACGTCCACGCTGTCGCGGCATGCTACCAGTGTTAAAGATTGCGATGGAGCTCCGTATGCCACGGCAAACTGGCTGACACTGACGGCGGCGGTGCACAAATGCTGCGCAGCTAGCGCCATTCGACGGCCAACACCGCGGTTCCTGGTGTGTCCGCTGTGCCGTGCGTGTGATCATTGCTTGTATAGCCCTCTCGCAGTGTCCGGAGCAAGTATGGTGGGTCTGACACACCGGTGTCAATGTGTTCTTTTTTCCATTTCCAGGAGTGTATATTGACGAAATGCACACAATAACATCTGCTATCTCTCCCATCAAATAACTGCATAAGACATGGAACAACACTCTTTACTACTACATCTTACTCCGACTTCACGACAACCACGAGCTCTGTACTAGCACTGTCCTCTCCGATCTCATCACAAGCACTGACTGCCACGAACTCTAAACACGCACTGTCCTCTCCGAGCTCTCTACTAGCACTGACTTTCACGAACTCTCAACAACCACTGACCTCTACAATCTCATAACAAGCACTGACTGCCATGAACTCTCAACAACCACTGTCTTCTACAATCTCATAACAAGCACTGTGGAGGCGGCTTAATAGTACTCTTTGGCGCACTCTCTGGCGCAGTGGCACAGTGTAGCCACCTTTCAATGTTCAGTTAGAGAAGTGCGATATGTCGCGTCGACGATAAGGAGTCAGTTAGCAGAGAAGTTAGGTCATTTAAACAGTGAGGAGAAAAGGACGTTGCAGCTAGTATTAGAGGAATTTTCGTGGTTGTTTGAAGAGAGGTAGTTTCTACCGGCCACGGATTTGGTTCAGCACGGAATTCCGACCGGAGAAGCTCGGCCTATTGCGCCAGTAGTTCCACCCAAAAAAGCAAGAAAAAAGGTAATACAACCGCCTAGACAGCAACGTAGATATGCTCTAAGGTCAAACCCCTATGATTTGCGTTCCAGAAAGTAGGTCTGAAATGGTATGTATACAGTTGAAAAAGTCCTGCATGAAGTAAGAGAATCAATTGACGGAAAACACCGTCGTTACTATACCTTTAATTAAATTGTGCATGTTACTTATAAGTAGACATAAGAATTTGCAACCATTGGTAACTGGTAATAGAATTTATGATGTCACATGCTAATGGAAGTGATTGAAGTTATGTAATCATTTTGTCTTGTCATTTAACGTCTCCAGTAATGTTATCGTAGCAGTCGAGAATTAAAACCACAAACGTTCTTTAATCATGGAATTAATGGGAAAGTTGTCCTTGTCAACAGAACACTTAGAGAAAGAATCAGTTAATCGGGGATATATCAAAGGGATTCACATTTCACCTGTTAATTTAGTGAATAGTGCACGAACACAGGTATTAAAGCTTTACCATAAAAACATGATAGTAATACGCCTTCGTAACTGCCGGTAGATCAGTGACTACATGCAGCCGTCTACCTGTACTTTGAAAGACGCCCTATTACATGTATGTTTTGCAAAATGATCACACAACGATAATAAGAAGAATAAATACGTCCATGTTAAACAACAAATAGGCTACTCTAAAGTAAGTCTTCCCCAAGTGCTATTTTATTGTTTTCATGATGCGATGTGAACAGACAACAAGGTAAGTTTTCTTGGTACCACGTATTTCTGTATATTAAATGCCACGGAAGGAGTCGCGTAAATACCGCCGCTGTTGTCTACAGCTGTTCACATGCGGCGAGTCCCGCCCCTCCCTGTCAGCTGGCGACGCGGCCCCCTCCCTTCCCTCTCACCGGCCAACCGAGAGAGCGGCCATTGCAGTTCCCCCTCCCCCACCCACCGCCTCTGTCCTTGGTGCGTGCAGCATCTGCACCTCTCCCCTCACCCCTCCTCACCACCCTACCATTGCCCTGCAGGCCACGTGCCTCAAGCCACGCTACACATTCGTACGTTGCAGTTTAAACAGCAAACCTAAAGGGATGGTTATAGAAATAAAATCACCAGCTTAATATTGCCCTACAGATTTTATTAGTTGTATCTAAGACGGGAATCTATGTGTATTGTCTATTTGAATTTTCAGTATGGAACAAGTATCGTGAGAGAACTTTTCCTGGTACACATTGTCTAAACCCTCAGGATTAGTAAACGTTGGAATTTCAGATCGATCTCCGGCTACGTTGTATCACCACCACGGTTAATAAACGGATCTATATGGCGTCAAGGAAGCCGGCACTTGCCGCTATATCTGTCCTGTAAACGACCGCTGTGTGGGAAACGCGTTAGCCAAGGAGTTGGGTTTGGAATGCCATCGCAAAATACAGTTTATCTAGAAGCCTAACACCTGCCAGTTACCTAAATTTTAGAAGAAGAGAGTGTTTAAGTAAAATAGTTGTAACCCGATAGTTTTGTGACCTCTAGCGATTGAAGTTATTAGAGTCCCTTAGAAAAGAACATTCTCCATGCATAACTGTCGTGAACAACATAAGATAACTCTGGAAGGAAATTTTGTGACTGTACCGAGAGATAAACTCCATGCGTAGCAGGAGGACGGACCCAGCGTGAACGCCAGTTCTGCCGCCCAGCCAGTGAAACCGGAAGCAGCCGTAGTGTCAGCTGTGCTGTCAGCAACTTACAATCTCACGAGCGCGACGCGTGTCGCACCTTAGCACCTCAAGCTGCACTGAATCTCAACACAGAAATACTTAACCATGATATAACGAACCCTATGAATAACTTTATGCACATTTTCAATAGTCAGGAACTTACTTTGCTCCCTACACACTTTTTATATGACAAATGAACTCTAATTTTATTAAAAACCAAAGCACCGACAGGTAAGTCATATCGACATCTTCGAGATGCAACCAGCTTCGTCGAGCCGCCAATATTGATTATATGGAAGCAAGTAAGTGAGAGAATTAACAAAAGGAACAACAATCATATCCCTGAACGATTGACTGGGTGACGGATAATCACAAATATTTGCAAAAACAAATCAACACAGCAAACAGCATATCACATGTTTAATAATTATTGGTCCGCCCATTGAAGGAGACATAAAATCATTTTTCATCAGAATTTTGTTAAAGGAAGTATTAACGTGACATTACACTATTCCACAGCATTACACACAACATTGCCATTACCTAATGACAGTTTTCCTGTGGGTAGAAATACCAAAGATCGGTTGGAATGAAAATACAAACGAGAGCTTAAAGGAATACCAGGGGATGCTTACATTCATTTTGCTACGAAATGTAACTGGAGAGTAAGGAAGTTTTGTTTGAAGGAAATAATATTTTAAACTTTTGCTTTTGTTACGGTTTTGCCACCGCTTATATCACTATGACGAGTTGCCAATTACTTATGTCAAATTGCTTGTGTCTAATTGATTACGTCCAATTACTTATGTCTAATTACTTGTGTCCAATTACTTAAGTCCATATATTATCTTATTGTTGTTCATTTTGACTGTTTTATTACTAACTATTTAGAGCATTTTGCTAAAGTTTTGCCAGCACCAGTAATTTAGTATTTGTATCAACCTAGTGTTTCCATGTGTCGCTGTGTTACTATATTGATGAGGATAGTCATTTTGTAGGATTTCAAGTATGCTAGAGTAAGTTCCCGAGTACTGCCAATTATTTGTTTAATAATAATGATGTCTTAGGTGATAAATTGTTTTAGAAGAGTAGTTTAGGATGTAACCATGCTTTATTTTGATTTGTATTTGAATGTTTATCTGGAGGGACATACCACATGCCTACCCCCGTGATAGATAACGTAAACAGAGTGAATCATACCCCCAGAACGAGCAAGTTTTGGCTATATACCTGGTCTGTTGGATGAACAAGAGTCATACACCACCCGCAAGGGCACGTACCTTACGTGACGCGGCTGGCACCCGCGCGGTCCCTTAGCTGTCTGTGTCGTTTCTTCACTTTTCCGTTTCGCGACATAGTCCATCCTACTCACTTCCATCTTTCCTCTCTCAACACAACACATGAAGAGTCATACACCACCCGCAAGGGCACGTACCTTACGTGACGCGGCTGGCACCCGCGCGGTCCCTTAGCTGTCTGTGCCGTTTCTTCACTTTTCCATTTCGCGACATAGTCCGTCCTATCCACTTTCATCTGACAGCTTTCAACCGAACAACGCCTTTTGCATTCTGTTACCCGGGCGTATCCTAACACAAAACTATTCAGCCCAGACTTTGATCTTCCATCTCGAAGAAGAGTTCACGAGAACAGTGTTCCGTGCTCTCTGACGACAGCTGATCAGGCAACGTCAGACGCGAACGTCGTCTAGCCCGCAGCTAAACGCCAGTAAGCGGAAATCTCTGTTCAAAACCTTGAGCCTTCTTTGTTTTCCCATTGTATTTTCCGAAGGAATACCGACTATTGAAGAAGTAGCATTTAACTGTATGACGTGTCCCAGGACACTGCGAGATAACCAATGATAGACGGAGTTTTAAGCAACCAGCTGGGCCCAAGGAGGCCAGCACCATGGTGTTATAGAGACGGCGAGTTTAGTCGCAAAATGTTGAGAGGATGAAGACGGCGAATTTGGTCGCACAGTAAAGATTTTTTTTTAAGTGAGAGAAGCCGTGTTTTAGGAAGAAGTAAGTAGCAGCTATCTTGCAGTCGCAGCATTGTCATATACACAGTTAAGTAGGCGATAACGTCGTGTCAACGATGCGCCGTGCGCTAAACCTTCATAAAGGAAAAGTCCTTCAGAAATTACGCTCAAATTATATTGTAATCCAATTTCTTACGCTTTCTGTCTCCACTATGGAAATCTCTAGATTCCCTTCGAGTTTTGTTCTTCTCTCATTAGCAACAGCCTTGACATCCAACAACACAATCTACACACCACCTGCACAAAACTGGTGTCACTTATCTTTGTCAATTTTACTTGATATGTTCAGCAAAAATGTTGATGCATGAGAAACTTCTCATAATGTGAACGTTATTACACGTAGAGGGTCAGCCCAAAGAGGCACTTAACTTACTTTGTTTAGGGATATGGAATATGCAGCAAAATAATACGATATTTGGGTTCCTCATTTTTATATTTCCATGTATATGTAATAATTATGTTTGGGCTAAAATGGATTTCATAGGACCTATGTTACGGGGTTGTGAGGTATCTGTCACTTATAAACCAATTTACTATGGCATAAAGTAATTTTAAAAAGTAGCCGCTGTAACAACGCATCTAACATGATGTCACGAGTAATCCCACTTCTATTTTGTTGGTCATCGATGAATAAACCCTGTCGATTACGCATATCTATTCCCCTTTATTCAGTAATGCTATACCCCTTTTCGTGACATTAATATTCGTCACTTTGAAGCACATAAATACGCTCATCTGGCGCAGGAGCCCAAGAACATGTGGAGAGAGCGTAAAATACAGACAGCACAGTGAACAGCGTCGGTAAGCTTCATCGTTCTCTCTCGCTCTTACACCTGACGCTTGCTTCCTGCACGTAGCCGCCTCGGCTTCGCTTCTCAGCTGCCGCGTGCAGCCCCGACGCCGCGCTGGCCTTGGAAGTTATCTGCCGCGCGCCTTTCTGACGTAGCCTCCGCGCAGGTCTTTAGCAAACGGTTCCCGTTGGAACACCACTTATAACCTTTCATGCCACCACGCCTTACTTAGTATTCGCATCCCTTTAATTATGCTTTTATACCTGAAAGCTTATTCATGATTCCCTTGCCAGCTAACGCTCAAGTTTTACCTAAAAAATCAAATAATCACATCCTAACGTCAACTGATGATTTGCTAAAACATGAAAAAGGACAAATTTCTTACGTTCGCCTGTTGGCACTTAAATGAATGGTAAACAGCCACGAACTAAACTTAACAATAAAGAGAAAACAAGAACCTATCAGGCATGTGCCCTCCCTTAGTTTTAAGAGTGCAATTCTAATATTGGAGAAACTAATGTAGTGTAGTGAAGTGTTCCCTTAGTAATAACTCCATTTTCAACTGTGTTTTGAAACATTTGGACCTCCCCTCATACCCCCCCTGCGCTGAGTTCCAGTGCACGGCCCTGGCCACGGCCACA
Organism: Schistocerca piceifrons; assembly: GCF_021461385.2. Taxonomy (NCBI): domain Eukaryota; kingdom Metazoa; phylum Arthropoda; class Insecta; order Orthoptera; family Acrididae; genus Schistocerca; species Schistocerca piceifrons. Next base: position 154,219,314 of record NC_060146.1, on the reverse strand, counting down.
CCCCCTACCCGCCGGCAGCCTGCACGCTGCCCGCTGAGGACAACACACCACGCAGCCTCGCGCCAGGCGCCCCCGCAGTGACTCACCAGTGGTGATATGTTTATATTTTCAACTTATTTAAACAAAAGCAAAAAAAAGACATTTTTACCTCATCTTAGCGACAAGAACACTTAGCATGTTTACCTAATTCACACTGTTATGTTTTGTTCTAATTTTGTTTTGATATTCTATGATATTTTATGATGTTCTGATGTTTTACGATGTTTTGATGTTTTATGATGATTCTTGTATACACACAATATTGTTGACATGTGTAAGTCCCCTTGCGACCCTTAGGAGGTCTTTAGAGTCTCTATATCCTCCCATAGATTAAGACCCCTACCGTCTTCCGTGAGAGCCATTCTTAATCAAGTAATGTTTACTTTGCTTTACAAGCTAAATTTGTTTACATCCAAATAATAATTACATTGAGCGAAATCACGTACGTTCTCCGCTCCCACGGAAGGGGGAGGAATGTAAAGGATGAGCCAGACAATAGGAGATTTTACTTTATTATGTGAGCCTCCAACCGGTAACTTCATTTCTCCATTACGGCCAAGCCACGGCCGGCAGTGTTAGCTGCCTGTAAATTCTTTCGTCCCACGGTCTAGTAACAGGAAGTCAGCACCGAGAAAGGGCACCTTGTTCACGCGCCTCTCTCGTGTGCTGACGAGGTAACGCCGCCCCAGGCGTCGCTTAGCAGGCAACGCTCTGGAAAGTTCCATGCCGCCCGCACGGTTTGCTCGGTCCTGACCAATCAGGGTGGAGGAAGCCGCGTGGTGCGTCGAACATACCCGGCCGCCCGTCGCCGGGCCCGCTCTCTTGTATTCTTGCTCACCCGCGAGTCGGATGCGCGCCCTGTAGCATTGAACATCTCCCGCTTCTCCCGGTGCTGCGGCACTGTGGACTTAGTTTTGGCAGACAACAACTTTCAGTAGCTTCGCGAACAATGTTCGCCAAATTGTAAGCTCTGGCTCACCCTCACCTCCCTAGGCATATGTAGCCCCTTTTCAACATGCTTTAGCCAATAAATGGCCTTTCTCTAAAAATTACTCTATTATTCCATAACGCCCACCGCCTGCCCATACCCGCCATCCTATACAAGACCCCCAAACCTATCAATTGCAAGGTCGACTACTGTATCCTGTCAACCAAATAAAATTTTCTACTGACAGTATACAGTAGGGGGGCAGTTGTAATGACACATTCCGACGCAGAGACATACAATACCTTAAAGGCTGCGCCAAAGATTAAATTGAGAGGCATGTAGGTTATAATCTTTGTAATGTTCACATTGGATTCTCTTTTGTTTCATACTCCAAGAAGGAGCTAAGGGACACTTTCGATTGTTGCCTCGTGGAGGATGGACGTAATTTTTGGTGTCTACGGAAAGGCAGCCATATTGTTAGTAATTATGGTTTGTGCGACGAACTGAGCAAGTTTTATTGTCTTGTGAAAAAAAAATAGTGAGAAGTATCGAAGTGTTACGAAAATTATTGAAAGCAACGTAGCATTGTATTCCTTGGTTTCCACCGTCTTCGTGAAGTGAACCGATGCCGACTTAGGAAGATACACATGGTCAACAAAGAGAAGAGCTTCGATGGCGACTGATGAATTAATATTGTGGCAGAAGGACTAATTCTACGTCTAAGGTGAGAACTCTGATTAAATCAACAATGATGTAGAATTCAAAATGTAATTAATTGGAATGGTAAATTATATTACAGGCATATTTCACGCAGCACTGTATTAGTCCGCATTCAAGCCGGTCAATACAATCCGTAAAAAAAGCCTTTCAAAAATTCTAAAGTTAAAAAACACAATAAAAACGAAATGTTTTTTATTTATTTCGCCACAATGCCAACCACGTGTAGGGAAGTAGCCTACTCACGCTGTAGTAAATTCACATTAGTTTCCATTGTGTGCCAGCCAGTCTGCTGTAACTAGCTCTGACGTCATAAATGTTGCGCAATACCTTAAAAATCAAGCAAATGACCTAAAACTTTTCTAGCATGTCGGGAATAATACTAAATTAATGTGTGTTAAATATCATTTCGATAACTTCAGCCATTTTCGAAATTTGGACTTTTTCTGAAAAGATCATTGGCGCAACAGAAAAGAGCTAGAGACTTAGATTCATCTCTCATAATGATTTAATAAAAACAGTACTTTGGATTTCATAAATTAAGATTTTAGTGGAAATTCATGATTTTCTGGTTTTCGTCTCAAAACTGAAGGAAGCAAGATAGATTAAGTAGGCTAATCAATAAGGCTAGGATGTTTAGATTTAAATAGGTTGGAAGTCCGCTATGACTATGAAGATGTGAAAAGATTCTTTTGAATACCTATAAAATTATAGCGATAGCGGATCTCAAAAGGGCCAGTTCAGAGCTTATCTACTGCGTGCAGTGTAATTTAATTAATTCTCTCGCCCAAAATATTTAACTTAGCCACGTCAAAATTTTATTATCAATACTTACCTGCGTGCTGAATGCACGTTTAAATTAAGAGCTTCATCGGCCATCAGCAAAAGAAGCTATAAATTATTATGTAACTTGAAGTGGTGCGTTACTAGCCCAGCGGCTAGTCGAGAGAGCCGATTTGATCAGGCGTTCCCTTAGCCGTCCGCACCGCGGCTTTATATATAAGAACGCTGCGCAAGGAAGAAAGGCCCCAGTTCTCTCCAGACGCTGAATAACACGCCATCTGTGTCGGGAGTCGCGTCGCATCGGTATCACTGCTACAAACAGCCTCGGGTGCCGTATTAAGTTACTAGAGATACGCGGAACCATGAAATCATTTCAAGTGAAGGGTTAATTCTGGGATGATTTTCATTATCTAGCTTCAGTTTGCGTATTGTCGTATTTTCACGTGCCGTCGTGGGACATTCTACCAATTATTTAGCGTGGCGTTTGATGAAATACTCTCATCAAATTATGGCGAGCATTCTTTTTAACATTTAATTCGGACATTTATAGTTGCATCAGCGCATTAGACTCAGAACTGCTCTGTTAGTTAGGTTGTAGGGATACTTGTGTTTTTTTTTTATCAGTGAATTTCAGAATATACTCAACTATTTTGGAAAATCGTTTTTGATTAGAAATCCCGGACAATCTCCTAATTCCTCAGAGCTATAAGCTGCAGCTATAATGATATTCTCAGATGAAGTAGGCACTAGGATCTCTAATTACTGGCTCCACGTTTTGTCAAATCACTTTCTGGGTGCTAAAAAGTAAATAGAGAGCCAGTGTTGAGAACTGCGAAAGACAGCATTAACAACATTCTAAAAGCCAGAAACTGATTCAACATGCAAGCATTTACACAGCAAACGATTAATTTTCAAATTAAACCGCCGCCCCACATATGGTGCATCGGCCGGGAAATCAATTAAGTGAAAGTGATTTTTAACTATTCGGATTCGCGAGTGAAATGCGACACGCAACTGAGTATAGAACAGTGAATGTGTTACGTGTGCATGTGGACGACACATGGATCAACAACACATCTGGATTGACGGAGCTGGCACTGAGTCTAGCGATGCTGCCGGCATCGCGAGAAGCCAGTCTCGCCGCACCGCAGTCGTCCGCTGGAGCAGCCGGCGCAGCGCCTGCAATCGCGATCCACGCAAACACACAACAGCCGTCGGAGAGCCGTCTGCAGTTCAACGTGCCACGTCGCATCAGGAATCCTGGTACGCCGCGCCGGCAACGCCATACGTCGTGCAGAAGGAACTAAGTTAAGTGAAAAGCTGTTAAAAATTTTACTAACCTGCACTAAAAGACTGTCGGCGATGGAACCGCCAAAAGAAACTGAGGTTAAACTTATATCAGAACCTATGTCTGTTGAGGGAACTGTAAATCCAGACAACGTTTCAAGTATATACATGCACGAAAGTAGTAATGTTGAAGTGAAAAATGAAGTATTGTCTCCTGACAATAGTGTGCGAAGGGGCAATGATTCAATAATAGAGACCCCTGTAGTAAAGCGGAAAGTAGAAATTGTAAATTTATTGGATGATAGTTTCTCTGATGAATTGAAAATGAAACAGTCATCAGAGATGGTAGAGTTTAAGAAGGAGCAGTTAGATATGACTAATCAATCAGAAGTTTCATTTAGTTTTGATGATTCTGGTGTTGGAGCTAGTTTTTCGTCACCTGAGTCTGATAAAAAGCCAGCTAGTGAGCAACCCAAAGATGCTGGGGCTGTTGATCTAAATGTTATATTACAAGCAATAGCTGCCAGTAATGCAAAAATGTCGGCCAGTAATGCTAGAATGACAGCTGAATTAAAGTCTGAAATTGTGGCCAGCCAAATAAATTTTAATAAACGATTGGAGGTAATGGACGATACCTTCAAGGCTGGTTGCAATAAGTTGAAAGAGGATCTAGACAGTTTGAATTATAAAATTGATTACAACCATGAGGATATTAAGAAAAAGGTTGCTCAACAGTTTTCTGAAATGTATAAAACAGTAAAATCCGAAGTTGCTGAGGTTCGCAAGGACTTCCAAATGGAAGATGCGAAGCTGGAGCACAAGTTAACAGAAAAGATCGAGGCGGAATCTGAACTGTGCTCAGATAGATTTAAAGATGTTAATATAAAAGTAAACATATGTCAAGCAGACGTAGATGCAATCAAAAGTGATACTACTCATATTGTGCAAAGAGTAGATAATGTTGAAATGAAAGTAGAAAATATTAGTACTAACATTGCTAACATTGAGAGTAAAGTAGCTTCAGTAACTTCTGGTAATGGTAATATACAACAAGTTGTAGCTGCAAACGCCGCTTTTATCGGGTGTCGGCAGTTCTTGCGGTTCGATCCAGATAAAAATATCCACCCGCTAGATTTCTGGAACGATTTTGAAGATGTGATTCCACCAACTTGGTCTGAGCGAGAGAAAATCTCATTTGTTAGAAGCCATTTAGCAGGTGACGCCATGCGTTTGTCAGCTGATGTTATGTTGAAGTGTAAAACATTAGCGGAGTTTAAAACAGCTTTCATTAATGAGTATTGGTCTAGCAATAAGCAAAATGAAGTGTTGAGAGAATTTTAGAGTGGAAAACGCTTCAATGCAGGCAAGGAGTCCATTAAAGAGTTTGCTAGGTCATGGATTTCACGTTTGTCACATTTGGACGAAAAGCTGAAACCTGAAATGATAATACTAGGTCTTGAAGCCAAACTGCCATGGTATTGGCAAACTAGAATTATATCTGCCCCTAGAGACAATCTGGATCGTTTCATTGAGTATTTGGAACGTGTAGAACGTGTTGCTGCCAATGAGGAGCAAGCACGTAATAACCGAAATGCCAATAACAATAATAGTAATTTTAGGAACGAGCAAAATGGCAATGTAAACATCAGAACAGTAGGTGTTCGCCATCCTAAGAGAGGTAGGAATTGGGGAAATAGTTATCAGAACCAACAATGGCGTCCAAGGGATAATAATTTTGTTCCAAACAGAAATATGCATGTAAACAACAGTACGGAAAGCAATGCTATGCCAGCTAACTATAATGAAACTAAAGGAAACAGTAGTAGGCCGAGGCAGGAAAACTAGTTCCCGTCTATGAGGACACTGGCGCTCACCAGGCGGTTACTTTTCCTAAGCCAGTAGTTACGGGAATTGGTAAGACAGATCAGAATACTCAAACTGAACATGTGGATGAAGAGTCGGTAGCATCTAAGAATACAGCAGAAATATTAGATCACTCACAGTATTTGATAGATACCGTGTTAGAGGCGCTTTGTAAGTGGGAAGAGAAAGAGAAGGCGCAGCAATGTAACGATAGGGAGGAGCTACAAAATACTGAATTGACAGGTGAAGAAGCAGAAGAAATTCATGCTTATATTTACGATGAAGATGATGTGCTCTTATCTAAAGTGCCTGTGCAGGATGTTGATAATGTACTAATAGATTTAGGACAGGAGATAAGTGAGAATGTAGAGGGTAGGCTGTTGGGGGTCGATGAACCCAGTAGCTGTGACCAGTTGTCACTTGAGAAGGAAACCGACGATAATGGTGAAAGTGGTTTAGCTGTAACTAATGTTATGCCCGGTCTGGAAGCGCAGAATCGCTCAGACTATAGTAATTTGGGTCATGTTCAGCAAACTAAATGTAATGAAGTCGTGCGGTGTTTCGATTTAAAATTAATAGACCGACTGGAAAAGGCAGCTGAAAATGTAATTCAGGAAACCCCTACACACTGTGACCTAAATGTAATGAAGACAGATGTCGATCACTTTAGTTGGAGACAAATCCAAAAGGAACTACTAGATGAATTTGAGGAACCACCTGTACAACCTAGAATAAGCCACCCTATAATAATAGTGAATATGTTGGGTATCAATGTACGTTGTCTCTTAGACAGTGGAAGTGAGGTGAGTGCAATATCTCAGTCCTTCTTCGATGCATTACCTGGTAAAGACAAGCTTACAGTAATGAGGGTATCAGGACTAAGAATAATTGGTGCTACTGGCAAGGTTTCAAAAACGGTAAAGCAAGAAGCTTTACTACCCTTTAACATTAATGGTAATTTAATTGATCATTCATGTTTAATTGTAAACAATCTCAGTATTGAGGATTTAATTGGCATAGATTTCTTGTCAAAATATCAGAGTGTTGTTGACTTTGAAAGAAGCCAGTTAAAAATGGTCTTGCCAATAACCGGAGTAATTATAGTACCTTTTAGTGATAAACATGTAGTAACTGATGATGAAACTTGGGAGCTGCCTATACGAGTTCTGAAAAATAGGAGGTATTGGGACGAAGGTGTTAATCTTAGTAACAGTAAGCTGAACACAGAAGAAGAAGAAGAAGCAATTATTGTGGACAGAATAGAAGCTAAATTGCAGGAAATCGATAAGATTTCAGCTAATCAGAAGGAAGAACTGAGACAGGTTCTAAAAAGGCATCATAAGGTATTTTCAGATCGACCTGGCAGATTCATAGGTAGCCAATGAATGCTGTAGGGAGGAGGTTGTTCTGTAACCTCTACACAGTGTGGCAGCTGTGCAGTCCCAGCTGTGTGAGATCTTCTTTCCCTTTCAGGTCTCACTCATTCTTCCTCTTTCCTGTCCTCAAAAATTTCGACCTTTTCTTTCCAAATACTAAAATTTTCCGTTATGACTATCAAGCCAGCATTAAGCTAATGAATGCTGTAGGGAGGAGGTTGTTCTGTAACCTCTACACAGTGTGGCAGCTGTGCAGTCCCAGCTGTGTGAGATCTTCTTTCCCTTTCAGGTCTCACTCATTCTTCCTCTTTCCTGTCCTCAAAAATTTCGACCTTTTCTTTCCAAATACTAAAATTTTCCGTTATGACTATCAAGCCAGCATTAAGCTAATGAATGCTGTAGGGAGGAGGTTGTTCTGTAACCTCTACACAGTGTGGGAGCTGTGCAGTCCCAGCTGTGTGAGATCTTCTTTCCCTTTCAGGTCTCACTCATTCTTCATCTTTCCTATCCACAAAAATTTCTACCTCTTCTTTCCAGATATGAAAATTTTCTGTCATGGCTATCAAGCCATGAGTTATGTAACCATTCTATCTACCGATTAGTGAAGAAAAATACCTAATGTGACAAACCTAATAGTGACAAACAATAGAGAAGTATGACGTAATTAAGATACAAATGTATTTGAGTAACAATTATGTATAGTACCCTGGTAATATAGTAACTGCAAAGTGTTGTTTTATTGGAAATGGTCCACCAACAGTAATTTAAAAAGATGTATGAATTCATGTACAAGCAGGATCTGAAGTGGTAGTGAAACCTAGTGTATGCATTAGAGCTAACTAAGAAATAGTAAAAGAGATTGCATAGTGTTAGGAAAAATATGCAGATTAAACTCACCTGGTGTAGCAAGGAAAGGCAGTGTAATAGAATTGAGCAGTGTTTGTGGTTGAGACGTGAAGGACACGTCCCTGAAGTATTTTTAAGGTTGTAGCTGGCCATTATTTTAGTGTAGTGTGTGACAGGATACACCTACACGTATTGAGGTTATGGGTTGGAGGCGTGAATGCGACCATAGGTACCCTTATGTTAGATGAGACAGAGCAGCTCATGGTGTCCTATAGGTTTAAGGAATTTAGCATTACGCTCGTCCATAATTACTTGATGCACTTTAGTGGTAGGTCTGAGAGAGACTACCTGAGGTTTCGGCGTCCGATCGAGTGGAAATGGATTGCCACGTGAGCAAACTAATCAGCTGCAGTACACTATGAATATGAAATAAATGCGCTATCCTATGCTTTAAATATTAATAGAGTGAGTGTTAAATAAGTACATACACTAGCAAAATAAATAAATAACATACTGACAGACGTAAAACATTATTTTAGCTCAGCATAAATACACTTCAAGGTAAGTAAGTACCTAACTGCAGATGTGGAACTGACAACAGCAGAGGACCAATAAGTGGATTTAGTAGTCAACTAAACGTAGTGTGTTTTGAACACTCACAACTGTACTATTACCAAAAGTTACTCACATGTACAAAGAAGCTGAGAAAACAACCACTAATCATACTCATACTATCTCTAAGAATAAGGTAATCAAAGATGAGTCAGTTAAGTGCTTAAAATACAAATGTATCAGGAATGTACCGAGCATTGGTTCAGTGTTCCGGCCCAGAAATAATAAATTCAGATTAAATATGATTTATGGTTGTATGCCTTAGGAGCATAAATTTTCTGTAGTACATGACTAAAGGCGTTTCGAGCCATTTGTTTAACGATTTTATGACAGTTAAGTAACCACGAGAGTAATATTGAAAAAGTTCTGTTAACTTTGTTCCAGCAAAATATTGAAGGATAAAATGTATATATCCCCATTTCATTGTGACCCACCCATAGATATTAAGTGAACAGAGTCTGAGGCACTCTTTTTGTTTGTTCTACAGGACAAACCAGATAATGGCAGCCTGGTAGCTGCGTGAAAGTGTGGAGTGACTTGGACACAACTCACAGTGACCCCTCCCCTTTCCCCCATGTAATTTAGAGAGAACGTGAAGGATGCACACCATAGCAACTTCCCCTCCTCTACCCTTGTGAATGGAAGTGTAGGACGCCAGCCAAAGCGGCTACAACCACGTGTGTAAAAATTATTTGTGAGCTTTTCTTTCAGGTTTAGAAAAGACTGCTAAGAGATAATCATCTGTTTATGTATCATGTTATTTTCTTTGAATTGGTGTATGTAAAAATGTATTTAATGAATCTAAGACTTTCATAATTTTTCAATTTGTATGTGTTTGTTTGTCTAAGGCAATATGTATGCCAAAATATTTCATTGACTTTGTTTAAAATTTTGAGTAATGACATTGTTTAAAAAGGCAGTGAACATGCCCACAATTTAAATAATTAATGTAGGTAATCAGTTTTCTTTAATGTTTCTACATGTTTATATTTCAATTTTGATTTTTCATAGGGAGTTAAACTGTACTCTTGCTTCCCTTTTTGTAATTAAATTTTTTTTTCATTCATTAACATTCATAAACAAAAAATTTAAGTAGAGGGTGATGTAGGGAAGCAGCCTACTCATGCTGTAGTAAATTCACATCAGTTTCCATTGTGTGCCAGCCAGTCTGCTGTAACTAGCTCTGACGTCATAAATGTTGCGCAATACCTTAAAAATCAAGCAAATGACCTAAAACTTTTCTAGCATGTCGGGAATAATACTAAATTAATGTGTGTTAAATATCATTTCGATAACTTCAGCCATTTTCGAAATTTGGACTTTTTCTGAAAAGATCATTGGCGCAACAGAAAAGAGCTAGAGACTTAGATTCATCTTTCATAATGATTTAATAAAAACAGTACTTTGGATTTCATAAATTAAGATTTTAGTGGAAATTCATGATTTTCTGGTTTTCGTCTCAAAACTGAAGGAAGCAAGATAGATTAAGTAGGCTAATCAATAAGGCTAGGATGTTTAGATTTAAATAGGTTGGAAGTCCGCTATGACTATGAAGATGTGAAAAGATTCTTTTGAATACCTATAAAATTATAGCGATAGCGGATCTCAAAAGGGCCAGTTCAGAGCTTATCTACTGCGTGCAGTGTAATTTAATTAATTCTCTCGCCCAAAATATTTAACTTAGCCACGTCAAAATTTTATTATCAATACTTACCTGCGTGCTGAATGCACGTTTAAATTAAGAGCTTCATCGGCCATCAGCAAAAGAAGCTATAAATTATTATGTAACTTGAAGTGGTGCGTTACTAGCCCAGCGGCTAGTCGAGAGAGCCGATTTGATCAGGCGTTCCCTTAGCCGTCCGCACCGCGGCTTTATATATAAGAACGCTGCGCAAGGAAGAAAGGCCCCAGTTCTCTCCAGACGCTGAATGACACGCCATCTGTGTCGGGAGTCGCGTCGCATTGGTATCACTGCTACAAACAGCCTCGGGTGCCGTATTCAGTTACTAGAGATACGCGGAACCATGAAATCATTTCAAGTGAAGGGTTAATTCTGGGATGATTTTCATTATCTAGCTTCAGTTTGCGTATTGTCGTATTTTCACATGCCGTCGCGGGACAGACATTCTACCAATTGTTTAGCGTGGCGTTTGATGAAATACTCTCATCAAATTATGGCGAGCATTCTTTTTAACATTTAATTCGGACATTTATAGTTGCATCAGCGCATTAGACTCAGAACTGCTCTGTTAGTTAGGTTGTAGGGATACTTGTGTTTTTTTTTATCAGTGAATTTCAGAATATACTCAACTATTTTGGAAAATCGTTTTTGATTAGAAATCCCAGACAATCTCCTAATTCCTCAGAGCTATAAGCTGCAGCTATAATGATATTCTCAGATGAAGTGGGCACTAGGATCTCTAATTACTGGCTCCACGTTTTGTTAAATCACTTTCTGGGTGCTAAAAAGTAAATAGAGAGCCAGTGTTGAGAACTGCGAAAGACAGCATTAACAACATTCTAAAAGCCAGAAACTGATTCAACATGCAAGCATTTACACAGCAAACGATTAATTTTCAAATCAAACCGCCGCCCCACACACGGTGACCATTGGATGATGGATATATACAGTCAACCAGTCTGATGAAGCTACCTACAATCTCTGCTGCATGGACGCATCACTGTTGAGACGGGGTGTTTTGTAGCTTCGAGCTACACTGGCACAAGGAGCGAGTAGGCTGCTAACTCCCATTCTCTGGGTAACCACCCGGTCAAGTCAGAGACACACTTGTCCGTGTTGCCTTGCACACTTCGATATGAGTCATCCCTCTCTCCCAAACCATACCTATTGGTCGTTGTGACATATTACAACACCTGAGCTCGAGGGGCTGTAACAATGCATTCAGTTATTTGTTCTGTAGCCTATTTTAGTCCTTGTTTTTTGAGTATGTGTATATCCTGCAGACTGCCTTGTTATTGTTGATGAGAGTGTACCATTTATTGATTATTGTACATGTTTCTAGTTTATTTGAGTTTGTGTGTGTGGATGCTTGTGTTGTGCGTGTTTATGGTGAGTGTATCTGTGTTTTTTATGCTGGTGATGATATGTCTGCTTTTGTGTACAGGTGTCCCCCTCATTTTTGTTTTAATTTTATGATTCAGTTCGTCTATAACATATATATTGTTTCTGTTGTCCATAGCTATTTGTCTGATTATCTATAGTTCATTTTAATAGCTGTCTTCACTATGTGGAGTTTTATTCAGTCAGCGCAGCATGTATTGGAAACTAGTTTCTTTGTGCATAATTGGGTGGTTTGAGGTTTTGTGTATGGATTACTGATGATGGTGAGTTTCATAAATATGGATCATGGTGTTGGTTGTTGTCTCTGTGTAGTGTGAGGTCAAGGAAATTTAACTGTTTGTCATTTGCTATTTTTATGGTGCATTTTATTTACAGTTGGATTGTGTCTATGTCATTCTGGAACTGTTGGATGCGACTAAGTATGTCATCTAAAAGGCATATGCTGTCATCTACATAGTGATGCCAATATACTACCTTATATTGATTGGTTTACTATGGATTGAAATATTGTGTTCTCAGTTTGATTAAGAAAGTTGTTGGCTATGAGTCTGATGACTGGTGACCATGAGGAAAGCCCATCTTGATGTGAGTGGAACTGGTTGTCAAATGAGAAACAGCTTTGCTCCATTATGTTTTTGATTTATGGTTGCGTTGAAGGTTTCTGTGGTGGGGATGCAGGTGTATATGAGTATGACATCAAATGATGTGAATATGGCTGCTGTAGATATGTTGATGAGTCTCTTCTATCAGTTCTTCACAGTTGTGTATGCTTCTGCTGTTTATGCATTACAATGTTTCTGTAGGTATGTGGAAATTTTGCCAGCTATGTGATATGTACATAGGTACACCTCTGAAATTTCCAACTGGACATATATTTATATCCTTGATGTAGGTCTTTGGTAAGCTCTTTAGTGCTGTACTGTTTTTTTATAAATTTCCATTTCACTTCTGTTTTGTGACATGTGAGACTATTTTTATGAAGTGTCTGTGTTTTTCTGGTATCTTTGTGTTGGGTCCCTGGTTCAGTTTAGTATGTTGTTGTCTTGTACATATTTTAGTATATTATTATTTTTTATTCCTCCCTTATCTGCTTTCGTGTCGAGAGCCAAGTTGTTTTGTAAGTTTATTCATTATTTTTCTTCCAGAATGAGATTTTCACTCTGCAGCGGAGTGTGCGTTGATATGAAACTTCCTGGCAGATTAAAACTGTGTGCCCTACCGAGACTCGAACTCGGGACCTTTGCCTTTCGTGGGCAAGTGCTCTACCATCTAAGCTACCGAAGTACGACTCACGCCCGGTCTCACAGCTTTACTTCTGCCAGTATCTCGTCTCCTACCTTCCAAACTTTACAGAAGCTCTCCTGCAAAGGAGAGTTTGTACATGTTTGCCATCAGAGGCACATCTGACAGATTTTTTCTGTAATTTACTTCCTGTCTTCCTCACTTGACATGGGCATTGCTTCAGTCATCATAATATTAATTATTGCTTGGCAAACTTCTTTGATGACACTGTGCACTGTGGAGTGTCCAAGGTAGGCACTGATAGAAATAGTTGAGGAAGAATCACCTGTTGCAAGGTACCTGAAAATTTTAAGAAGTGCCGGCCGAAGTGGCCGAGCGGTTCTAGGCGCTACAGTCTGGAACCGCGCGAGCGCTACGGTCGCAGGTTCGAATCCTGCCTCGGGCATGGATGTGTGTGATGTCCTGAGGTTAATTAGGTTTAAGTAGTTCTAAGTTCTAGGGGACTGATGACTGCAGCAGTTAAGTCCCATAGTGCTCAGAGCCATTTGAACTATTTGAACCATTTTTTAAGAAGTGGTGTTAAGATATGCTATTTATAAACATGTAATCTTACAAAAAATATTTAGAAATACTTAACTGTTTGGTGTACATATGTAGAAAATTGCTGTGGATTTAAGTAGCTTTCATTTTCTCACGTTACACAGACAATGTCGTTAAATGAGAGGAAATATAATAAAATATTTCTTTTTATTTTGTTGTCATAATTTGATGGGCGTTTCTCAAAATAATTGATTTTTGAATTTAAATCAAAATCCTTTTTGGAAAAAATGTTGTTTAATAAAAGTTAATCCTGAGTAAAAATATTAATCACTTTAATAACTGTAAGACACTCTGATATTGAAACATGTTACATTTAAGGTGAAAAATGAAATAAACTTTTTTAATATTTTTGTCTCGGCAAAACGTTTCTCCTCAAGCATGCGACCTTTGATTATTATTTGCATTTACCCACACACGCGTGAGAGAATATGTCTTACCACTTTTTTATAATGCATTGTAGTCCGAGTCATGGCTCTGGATCTTGGCTGTTGAACTGAAAATGAAAATCTTAAAACTACCTCTTCTGCTGCCACGTTTGTCGGCTGTAGAAAAACTGATTATTATAATTTACGTGGGCGAATTCTTCGCATCCGCTAATTTTATAAATTTAGATTACCACGTAATGGCGTCTATGCTGCAGCGGCGGCTGCAATTGTTGTGCTGAAAATTACTTGAAATACAGGTATTTAAAGGAAGCGGACATGAGATAGGAATCACCTCTTACAAATAAAAATGAATATTACCATGAAACTAATATATTATCAAATTAAGATTACAACTGATCTTACATTCAACAGCACTCGCCAAAATGTCCGACTTCTCGCACCGAAGACAAGAGAGAGAGTGTACAGATAAAAGGAGACAACTGAAGAGTCCTTTTTCATTTACATTGTCCATTATTGTCAGAATGCATCCTTTTTGTTCTTTGCACTCGAAAGTCTAACAGAATTTTATAATCTACCGCCTGTGCGGTCAGTATTCACGAACAATACAATATTTAATATCGAGATAAAATCTCTCGTCCAATTTTTTTTTTTTTAAATATCATGTTCGAGTTTTTTGCAATATTTCCACTGGGGATGGCACAACTTCCAGTGTATTATAGTTTCCTATGTATACTGCAATTTTGAAAAGTATGTGAGACAAAACTGTCTTTTTTTTCCTTTAGTGTACAATTAGCAAACCATATCAACTGATTCAAATTATCATTGATACTAACATAACTGATAATCTACGCTACTCACAGTTCAATAATTATCATAAGTTCATTATAGTAATTGGTTCCAAGAAACAATTTTTCCATCCCTTAGCCTTGGTGTGTACTTATTTGTAAATAAAACTACGATTCCTTCCTTTTATTTGAGGTTCTGCATGCAAACCGAGGTGGGCTTCACTAAGGGACCAATATAGAAAAATACTAATCAAAATACCAAAAATTGGACAGGCAACAACCAATAAAAGTGAGTGGAAGTATGAGAACACCATGAGCTTTTTAGAGCCATACTTCAGGGAGAGAGATAATATCTCAAATTTATTTCAAACTAATACAGATGATGAACCATTCTCTCTAGAAGAAGAAGATGAAAAATTGTCTATGTCATCTCCTGTTATGACCAGTTCTTAGTTCAAAATTTAAACTCCCCAACTGACTAAGTCAGAAAACAGAATATGGAAACATTTACAAGCTCTTCTGAGCTTGCTGTGGAATTTTTACATCAGGGAACACAGTTCCTACTTCATTAGTCTTTGTGAACATGGCAGCTTATCTGGGAACCCTCTCACCTCAGACACTGAGAATGGCCAGGATTGAAGCATACAAAATTGTAACTAGATTACAGAGTGAAGAAGCTGAGTTGAGAAGTTATGTATCAGGTCTCAACCCTGAAAAATTTTCATAATGAGTTTCTAGTATTTTTAATAAATGACTTCAAAAATTGTGAGAATTCTATGAACCTTTTAAACATTTTCACATTTGTGTTGTAATTACGCACCTGCAATGAATTTTCAATAGCACATATAAATTTCTTGTCCCCTATAGCATTTATAGAGTGGATTTTTGTAGATATTTTATTTTGCAATAAACTGGATTGCAGTATGGTTGCAATTTCAAGTGAAAAAAGTACTATGCATGCAATCAGATTAATTAATAAGAGAAATGTAAGATGAACTTATTTATACATTGTCAGACATTTCTCATTTTTGGTAGAGAAATGAACTGAAACTTTCAACCACTACAACAGTGTCATATTTTTTCCAGACAGTTATGCTATATAACATCTCACATATTCCACTGCTTAGGTAGGGATTACTATAAGTAAAAGTTGCTTATTGTTTGCAAACCACCTCCATTAGGACCTTGCCTAGTATGACAGTGCAGGTCTTGTGCATCATTCCCCTATGCTCTGTTAAGAAGCATGGGATGTCATTTCCATTTCCATTGTTTGCAGCACTCAGACCAATGATAAGCAAAATTTTAATTTGTGTAATAAAGTATAAGAGATTTCTGTGTTGCTTTACATGCTCTCAGAACCACATACTACTTTATCAGTTTCACTTTACTGTGAAACACGGACCTAATGAGATATTAACTCAGAGGTTCTATTTTTCATATTTTGCATAAAAGCACCATCATATTTTTGTATGTATAATATAACAGCCATTGCACAATGTAATAACACACAGTAGTTGCAAGCATCTGATAAATTTTTATGTGCTTTCATTAGTTTTCCTTAGTGTAAGTAAGACACTTAGAACATTTAGCAGCCTGGAAGGAACTGAATATGTACACTACACAGCAGTAGGCTTTATTGTTAATTAGATGTCTGCATTGCTTGTGAAACAGTTTTACAAGCATTACTGATCAATATATGATTTCACCAGCTAACCCCAGGGAGGGTAGTTTACAAAACCCTGCATGTGTGAATTTAGAAATCATTACTAGAGTCAGAGGCTGTCTATATTCTGACACATCCTTCAAGAACCAATGTTAATACACTTAACACCACTGAAACATGCTATCTGAAATTTGGCCCTAACACGAGATCATGAGGTGGAGAATTGCTATAAAACAGCTAATATCTGTATTTTAAAAACAAGTGATGATGGACGTGAGAAGAAGGGAACACTGCCTACTCTAAATGTAATTCACGTCAAAATAAAATGGTGATTTATTGCAAAAGTTAATCTTCATATATAAAAAGCCAACAGATTAACAATACGAATCTAACATGAGAATTAGTCAGCACAAGTACAGTGTCCAAGGGAGGATGATGTATTCAAGCTGCTCGTTCCCTCAGTGATGTGAATAAAAACCCCAAATCTGAATTTTACTATTCGGTGGATGATTGGCCAAACTAAAATGACAGGAGCCTATCTTTGTATCTGGAATCAATGGCACTATGGTGTTGGTGTACCCTTATAAAATGGTTAATTCCAGTTAATGAACAGGTGTTACACAATATGGCCAGCAGTGTCTTATTGTCTTGAGAGAAATGAAAACGTGGTTCAGCAAGAGATCTGGACGATCCAAGAATATGCAGATAGTGCTAAGTCATCGGAATACTGTCCTGGTGTACAACACCAGAATGGCCACCCCCTCAGCGATTGAGCACATGATGTCTTCCCTAAGATGATTGATCAAAGAGTGATTCTGATTGTGCATCCCTGTACCTGACTCCTTCGTTTGAGACACCATGGTAGCAAACATCAATCAGGCAAAATTTTATTTACTTCTGTCCAATTGCATGAAACTGCAATGTTAAATAATATTCCATCACAGAATATATCAAGTAGAGGGTCAATCAGGACACATTTTTCAATGAAAGTTTGTTATGAAATTTCCCATCTGGCATCAAGATGTGATCCAGGTGAATCGGAGCATTGTTTATACAACTCAGTATTTACAAGACGCCAAGGAAATGCGACAGAAGCTCCACCACATCCCATTCCCACAGTAGCAGGCCTGACCTCTTCAAAAACAGTGAGTTCTCTCCAGAAGTTATCAGGTGGTTGGCCAGCCATTAAGAGGCAAACACACTAGCCAGACACTGGACTGCAGTCTGCCACAACACTGAAAATCCCATCCCTGTTTCAGTGACTTGAGAGCCCCATAAATCTCATTCGAGTGCCTCTACCGGCCATGTAAGCTAGGGATTTAACCCTCTGAGAGTCGAATGGACTGTCCCGTTACTCCCAATGTCGTGTGAATTGGCCATTCCAGAACTCCTGAAGAAACGAACTGTAAGGTTCCCATGAATTCCCATGGCTGAAATGACGTAAGTTCAGACAAAAAACCTCTGCACTTTAATCAAATCCAATACTCAGAGTCATGTCCAATCATTACAAGAAGCGGATAGTGTTAGCTTATTAATGGAAGGAAGCCAGATGGCTTCTAACCCTGCAAAGTTTATTGCAACGTTTATCAGCTGACCACAAAGCTACACAGTAGCAAACCTGTTTCTTAAGTAGCTCTCTGCATTGTGTGTTGCGCAGTTTTTCAACTATCAGTGGTCAATATGTGTTTTCACAATATTCTATGCCCTTGTGCAACTGTTGGTTGTCTGTCAAATCGTGTGGCTGGGTTACTGGAACAGTGCTGTGCACTTCATGCCTGACTGAGAAATGTTGTCATGGAAGATCCATCTTCAACTATAGGACATATGCTTTCAACTACGGATAACGCATTTCTTTTGTATATCTGGAATTCGTGTCGTATGTTTTACGTGTAGTTACTTTTTTTCAAAGTGAAGTCCCTCTCCTTCACAAACAGAAATCAAAAGCAGAAAAAATGCTAAAAGATCTGTTTTCTGATTTGATGTTATTAAGAAGACTCCAATTTTGCTGTTAGACCATACAAATCCAAGGCACTTCGTTGGATAAATTCCGATATACTTGGGTATTGCTGCACAGGAAATATTTGATAGAGTCAAAGGCAACACTAAAGAGAAATTGTTTTTACGAAAGTTGCTTGAATTTCTATGTACGGCTTTTATCAAAGACCAAAAGACAGTTTAACTTCTCAGACCGCATTTTTCAAATAACTTCCATATTGTAACGTAACGTAGCCCAATCCTACACTGTTAAAGCCTTGCTTCCTGTGTCGTAAAACGGTTTCTTGTGCTTCAAAGATTAATCAACTGTTGGCAGCTGGATTCGAAATTGAAAAATCATGTTACGCTGGATCATGATAAACTTGGATTAGATGTATCTAAACTTTTTACTGTATATTGGAAGAAAGTTTTTATAGGAAATGTGCAGCAAAAACTCCTAATTACCCAAATGTGCAAAAAGTAATTTTGCTTCTCCTCTGTCTTCCCTTTTCCAATGCGTCGGTGGAATGAGTGTCTAGTACCAGTAAAAATTTGTAAACGGCTCGTAGGTAAAAGTGAGAACTGGAACAATAGCAGCACTGAAGGCTGTAAAAGAGGGGATAGAAGACGAAGGAAGATGTGTTTCTTTCGAATCGAGGGGATGAATGATGAGAAGCGGTGTTTTAGGTAAGTAAAATGTTCAGTTGTTAATTTTCCATGTATTCTATGGTCATTTTGCTTGTATGTAAGCATTTCTGCAACTATTTTTGAAATGGAGGTTATTTTGTGGTAAAATCGGGTAAGTTTTCGATGCTGGGTGGATAATTTAAGTGGTAGGCATTGGCAACACTGCGTGACGGGGCTGTCCCGTGAAGCCTCGTAGGAACTGGCATTCGTACAGTTACGGTTCTGTCTGAGTGCGGTGATACGTTCGATCGTGTGGTTGCCATATTAGTTCGTAACTATTGGTAGACATATTAGTCGGATAACTACTTCGCCTTTCCTAGTAACACAGTATTCTACCGATAATTTTTAATCTGCTTTTGCATCGACGGTTGCTAAAGGGATAGCCGTGACATTTTCGCACTTGCAGCAAACTAGAACAGTCGCGTACAGTATGGGAAACACCGAATCAACTCTAGAAGCGCAGCCGGTAAGTTGTGTTTACAGTCATCGTATTTAAATCTGTACACCAACCCCCTTCAAGGCGTGGCGTGACAACTGGAGTCAGCTTTCTAAAAACAACTGCTTCACCTGCCTTTGCGATACTGACGTTTTCATATTCCTGTGTAAACAATGGGGGAGGCTGCATCAGGACCAATGACATACTTCCGTATTTCGTTCAGTAGTTTCAGTGGTCAGCGTGAGGTATGACAGGAAAGAAAGGAGGTGTATCATTTGTTGGTTCTGCACACCCAACGACAGATCAAAGGACGCTGGACACAGGTGAGACGACGTGTTTCAAAGCAAGAGATTCTCAATTTAGTATACCATAACCTCCGAAATCGTTACGCCTTAATAAGAAAGAGGCACAAACAAGCCGACAAACAATATTAATTTAACTGCAATTTGTTTCACTCAATTTAAGTTGTGCTATTAGGCCTATCCTAGCAACAGTCGTGTAGTTCGTGACATTTCGGGGAAAACCAGTCAAATGGTCGTGACAAGGAAGGTAATTAATGTCAGCTCTGCTGTTAGCCCCAACATAACCACAACTTCGTAACTGGTGAAATATTCGGAAACAAGTCATATCGTAAGGCATTTAATGTAATTGCTGCTCATGGTGAGAATGAGTTGTGAATAAACAAAAAGCAAACAATGAAACCATAAGAATATATATATATTGTGCAGCAAATAGTAGAGAATAACAAAACAAACATACATTTGTTTTTCAGATATGACTTATCATCATTGACCTCTATAGTACAGAATAATAGAACAAACAATAATTAATTAATTATAGTGTGTACATACATTTGTTCAAATAAGAATTATCATTATCATTGACCACTCACTATGTTCTGAAAATCCATGTACTCTGTAAAAACATTCTCTTAATAACATTTTTTTAAGCTTATTTTTAAAAATGAAAAAAATTTTCTATCTTTTTGATGCTTAAGGGAAGAGCACTCTTGGTGCAGCCACTTTCATTATTCGTAATGCTCGTTTTTGAATAATGAATGACCGGTTTGCCAGACTTGAATTACCCCAAAATAAGACACCATACTGCGATAGACTATGCATAAGAGCATAATAAGCACATATTATTGTTTTTTCACTGCAGCAGTTTTTCAGCATTCTGAGTATATTGCAGCATTTAATTAGCTTTTTATTGAGCATTTCAATATGTTTACCCCACTTTGGATGCTCGTCTAACCAGATACCTAAAAATTTTGCATTTGAAGTTTGTAAAATCTTCTGTTCACCAAGTTTCAAAACTATATTGGGCTTTACTTTATTCAATACGTGGCTGAAATTCATCCATACTGTTTTTTTCTCATTTACAAATAAACAGTTATCTCTAAGCCATTTTCCTGCTGCTTCTTTTGTTATTTGTACTTTGTGTTGCAAGTCAGTCTCATTTTGAGCTTTAATAAAAAGACTTGCATTGTCCGCATACAATACAGCATTAGCTAGTGTTATGCAGTTTGGTAGTTCATTTATGAAGATCAAGAACAAGAGGGGTCCCAGCACAGAACCTTGTGGCACTCCATTACAAACTTTCTTATAATCTGAAAAGTAAGAGGTTCCTTCGTGAACTATTTCTGCGATCTAGTATCTGTCTGACAGGTATGATTTAAACCAGCTGTGAACAGTACCACGCACACCATAGCAATATAGCTTCTCAAGCAATAATTCATGATCAATAACATCAAATGCCTTTGATAAATCTAAAAACACCCCACAGTTACCTCGTTATGATCTATAGAGATCCGGAGAAGTTTTAGGAAATTATATACAGCTGTTTCAGTTGACCTGTTTTTTCTGAAGCCATTTTGCTCACTGACTAATATTCTACTTGTGTTCAGGAAAGCGGAGAGTCTTTCGTGCATTATTCTTTCAATAACTTTTGAGAAGCAGGCTATCAAGGATATGGGTCATGAAGTTTTTTACATCATGGGGATCACCATTTTTATTTAATGGTTTTGTTGTTGACAGCTTTAATTCTTTAGGGAAAGTGTCAGTGCTGAAAGAGGTGTTCATTATGTCTACAAGGGGATGAGCAATACTTATGCTGTGTTTAAGTATTTTATCTGGAATGCCATCAGTGCCACTAGACAATTTATTTTTTAGTTTGTTGATTGCATTCTGTACTTCTTGTACACTTACAGGGTATAAGAACATAGTTTAAGGATTGGTGGAGATGCTGTGTTTAATCTTTGTTTGTCTGTGGGTTTTTATTTGGCTTTGTACTATACTTGCATAATGAAGGTTGAATATATTGGCAATACATAAAGGATCGCTTATAGTTTTGTCCTCACTTTTAATAACGAAGCTGCTCTCCCTTACTTACTTCTGCCTACAGTTGTATTTATCACATTCCAAACTGATTTCATTTTCTTGTTACCCTTGCTTCTACTGATGTATGAGTCGTTATGTAACTTTTTTTGCTGCATTAATGATTTTCCTGTACAATTTTTCTGTAGCAGGTGACATACTGTTTCAGAACTGGATTTAGCCTGGCTGATTTACTTAGCTTTTTAAGTCGCTCTCCAGATTTCCATTTCCCCTGTGTTACCCAAGTATTAGGCTTGCTTTTTATTTTAATTTTGTTAAGAGGGAATACAATTTCATAGTTATGTTTATAACAAGTTAAAAATGACTGAAATTTCATATCCACGGTGTAGAGTTTGTCTAAATCCCAGTCTGAGTTTTTTAATAAATAATTAAAAACCCTAATATTGTCCTCATTGATACATCTTCTGTAGATATATTTCTCATGTATTCTAGAATTTGTGCCCAGTACATTTATAGAGAGTTTTATAGCTTTGTGGTCCGAGAACCCTGTGTCAGTTACTTCAATAATATGATCTAGCTTTTGCAAGTCAAAATATATTTGATCTATTATTGTTTCAGAGTGTTTTCCATATCTAGTGCATTCATGGACAGATGGTGCTAAATTTTGTGAATATAACAAATTTAGATTTGATACTTTTTGACAAAAAAATTGTTCAAATGGCTCTGAGCACTACGGGACTTAACTGCTGAGGTCATCAGTACCCTAGAACGTAGAACTACTTAAACCTAACTAACCTAAGGACATCACACACACCCATGCCCGAGGCAGGATTCGAACCTGCGATGGTAGCGGTCTCGCGGTTCCAGACTGTAGCGCCTAGAACCTCTCAGCCACACTGGCCGGCCGATACTTTTTGACAGTTCATTTTAAAGTTGACATTGAACTCACCAAGTACAGTAATGCTCTCTGTAAAATGTCTTAATTCACTAAAAAGTCTTTAAACAGTGTCTAAAAATGTCATAAAGTTCCCTGATGGGGAACGGTATATGCACACAATAATTATTTTGGGTTCTATAAGTTTGCACATACTGTATTCAAACTCTTTACCAATGTGTCTTATCTTACTGAGTTTAATTTCTTTGCATTCAATTCCTTGCTTCACATATATACATGTTCCTACCCCTTTAAAATTCTCACTACAAGAGCTACTGATCATTTCGAATCCTGTTATTCTGGCTGTACAAGCTTGGTTTTCTTTTAGCCAGTGCTCACTTACACATAAAACTAAAATATCCTTTAATTTATCCATCAAAAGCACATCAAGTTCAGCAATCTTACTAATTAGACCGGACATTTTGATATAATGTAGCTAATGATATGTTGTCTTTCGAATCCCTCACACTGCTCGCCTCGTTGTTTGGTTGCTGCCTGTCTTGAATAAAAAGTCCTTCAGATGGCCTGGCGGAGACACTCTTCTTTTGCTCAAGGGATGGGTGGTTTCTAAAGCTTCTGGAGGTGTAGTAGAGACTGTTGTTGCTGATATCGCTGGTATAGCCTGTTCCGTTTCTGATGACAATTTTTGTGTTGCAGAAGATACTGTGGACTGGTCTATCAGAGGCAGAACAGCAAAAGTTTCACTGTTTATGCATCTGTTTAATGAGTGAAGTAAACCTGTTTCGTTCAGTTTTGGTTTTGTTTCCTTTAAACAAAGTCCAACAGGTAACTGTAAAATGTTTGCACTGCCTTATACCATGCAGAGATCGTTTGACGGCAGCCTGTGTGCTGTTTGTGTTATTGATATAAGCATCTGCTATAGCATCCTTAGAAGTGAGTTCATGGTCAACAGTAAGATGTTGAAAAGCAACATCTTTGAGGTACTTGGGCGACTGGAAACAGTGCGAAATAATTATTGCGATTGGCAAAATGTACTCTTTCATAACGTAAAGTATGGCTGCTTTCATTCACTGGGGTACAACACAAAAATGTTGCAAACTGTTTTTGTAGCTCCAAACACGTCTAAAGGCTCCAAGAGAGTCAACAGAAGCGTCCGATTCCACCTGTCTGCTTTGACCTGTGACATAATGCTGTTGTGATGTGTGACGTCACTATGGCCTAATGTTTTTGAGTTGGTTGTGTATGTAGATATGTTGTATCTGGTGGTGGAGGTGGACGTGCTGAGTTTATTTAACTTGTGGTATTGGGTTCATTTGATTTTTGCTTTAATGTTTGTTTTAATTTTATTCTATAGTAACTGCTATGTTTTTCCTGTTTTATATTAATGGTAGGTCAGTTGTGTTTTAATTCATCTAGTTAATATGGGGTATTTGGAGTTCTGTTTCCACATTTGGGAGTTGTGAGTGTTGGTTATGTGGTAACGATAGTTGTGGTTTACTTATACACAAACATATCAGTATGATATATGAATCGTCATCGCAATACAAAATCAGTTGCTCAAATATACGCACACGCGGAATACATAAGTATGCTTCAGAACATGACAGGTGATTGGTTGTGCCCTTGATAAAGGAACCACCTCAGAATTTGCTTGGAGGTGCGTAGCAAACCAAGGGAAATGTCCGATTCGTCCAAGTTTGTTTTGTATAGCAAAATGCCATAATTTAAATTTTTTGATAACATCTGTTTTAGGATGGTGTGATTTTTTTTTCCCCCCCCTAAGCTACTTATTTTCTGCTGCTGTCCCGTCAGTTGCATTTTATTTATGGCATGAGACGATATTTTTATTTTTGTTCGTGTTTGTCGGCGTGTGTATCAAGGAGCACTAGAAAGACGGGTGCGGGAGCATTATCGTGACATCAGCATCTCAGGCCACAGTGTGCTTGTGTGTATCGTGTTAGCAGTTTAGTGTGTTTGTGAGTGTCATGTGAGCCAAGTACTGTAGTGTAAGTTATTTTCAACCACGTCTTTTTTAATGTGTATACTGAAATCATTCAACGTGTATATAATTTTTTAGTAATGAAATAAGTGTATATGAGAGTATAATAATAGGAAGTGTGCATAACCTCAACCATGTAGATTTTACTTAACCACCAAATTTCTTTCAGTGAGAGTTGTAAAACAAGTACATTGTATTGTGCAAGCCACTTATATAGTGACTGTCAAAGTGTGCACATGGTTCAACAGGTTTTCGTGATTTTATACAGATGTGTTTATTTGTAAATACTCAAGAAGGTATGTAAATAATCAAGAAGGTATGTAACATCAAAGTTTAGTGTAGAGTGCTCCAGTTGCAGTACATGTTGTTATTAGTAAACTGTAGTGTTACAAAATAATTGTGACAGGTACTTCCAAACCATAAATTCTTTTTTTTAATGTTGTTTACAGATTTTGTGAAACATCGAAATGCCCCGCAAGTGCAGTGTATTTGAATACAGATTGAATTACAAATTGGAAACTGGGAAACCAACAATATTTTCACTGCCATCCGATGAAAATCGCCGTAATTTGTGGCTTCGTCACATCCCAGCTGGTTCTTCAAAACTAAAACAACCAGGTGTATTTCGACGAATCGTACATAATTCGAGTAGACAGACTTATGGACAAAGGTGAACTAAAAGTGTTATCACGAATAATCCCTAAACTAACAGAAGATGTCGTGCCAACTTAATTTCCAAAGACGCCATCCTATTGTTCTGAAACAGTCAGAAAAACAAAACACTTTTCTGATGTAGAAGACAACGTGCGAAAAGCCATTCAAGATAGTATAGATTCCAATAAGAACTCTTGCGCAGGAAGCACTAAAAAGTGTAAATGACGTAAGTTCACTTCTAGACACCAGAAAAATTAGTAGTAGTAAGTGGTCAGTCTGTCCCATCAAATGTTGCTCTTTCTCCAAAGACATTTCAATCCTTGATTTTACCCATACAGTCCTCTCTTGAAAGTAGTTTCATATTTATTTGACAAACATGGATTTGATTAATTTCTGCCAGGGAAATTTCAATCTGATAATTTTGAAAGTTGATTTGGGTCATACCATCAACAGAGTGATGCCAATTATTATGTAAGTTACATTCAGGTATTAGAAAATGAAAGAAAGCTTTGATTTAATAATAATAGCTTTGATTTAATAATAATGTACTGTTTGCTACTCGTAATGTCACTGTACAGCTGAAAACTTTAATTCCTATTCAGCAGAGCAAAGATCGGAGTGTTTATATACATATGTTTTCAGATATATTAAATGAGAGTTTCAAAATAGAGGAAATTGGTCATGATGCCATACCTATAGTGACCCACGTAGGAGGTTATACGCTTAGAAAAGTCTTAGAGAAATCAAAATGTGAATTAAACAGAGGTAGACTAATTTTGCTCTCTGAGGAAGTGGTATTTACTGTGGCTCTGGCATGGCACACAGTTTCTTCACTTTTGAAGAAGTAGCATTTCATGACATGGGGAAACAGCTTTCAGTTGCACGTAATATTAGTTACAGAAGAGTCGTCTCTAAGGTCATTGATGCTAGATGCAAATATGTGTTGCACAACACCCTGTTAAACAAATTAGAGACTATTTCCCTATGTACAAACAAGATTCTTCTTAATAATTTTGACAGGCTTTATAATGATAAAAGAATAGATTTCAATTATAGTTCCAGAAAAATTGAAAAATTTAAGTTGTTCTACTCGCATAATACAGAACTGTGTAACACATAAATGTGGTCACTGCATCGTAAATAAATATAATTGTGTATTATTTTTGTGTTTTAATATGTATTTATAATGAGCCCAGATTGTGTCTTTCCATTTACTAATGATTTATTTTAAAGGTAGGTGTGTGTGTGTGTGTGTGGAGGGGGGGGGGGGGTTATATTTTTGTTTTTATTGCGATGGAGTTCCAGCTGTGCAACAGATACAATCATTTGGACTTTCTTGAATACTTCTGCTCCTGTGCCTTACATAGAATGTAGAACATCTAAAACCCTATGTACTCCTTTAGTGATGAATAGATTCATTATAAATATAGTACACTGGAGTAACCTCTGGTATGGGTTATTACTCTAAGAAAGTTCAATACTGTGTGCTTTAAAATAATTTGCAAATTTCCTACAAGATAAAACTGAGAGAATTAATGTCCTGCTGTTGATTTTGAAAGCTTCTTCAATTAGTTTCACCTTCATTCCAGTGTACATGTCAGCAACTACTGTAAGTGGTTTTTATTGTCTTAGCAGTTTACTTGATTATGCATCATAAGCCTTAAAACTTTTTTACCAAGGTGAGTGGATAGCTGATATCCAGAAAGCAATAGTATGTTTATTGAATTTCTCTTCTCTAATTTGTGAACAAGCAGTAACTTCGTCAGATGTCCTGCAGTTATTGTAAAGGAGTTAACTACCAACCTCAGCCACAATTTGATCTTTTATATGCAGGGCAGAAGTGTTGAAAATGAAGGGTACTACAGAATTTTAGTTGCTTGTTGTTTAGTTTTGTAAATCTGGAAAGTAAGCTAAACCTCCAGGTTTACATAAGAAATTATAAAATCTCTGCAAGCCAATTTGTTTTCATATTAATCAGCTCTGAATGACAAATGTGGCCTCAGAGGCATGATGCCTTGCTTCATCCCAGTAGCTCTAGTTCATGTGCCTGAAGCAGCAAATGAAGAATGGATGTATTACTGTGCTGACCTACTTCTTTGATGATTGGTGTAATATTTCCTTTATCAGAATTGGTGACACCTCCCTTGTTGGTTTATAAATTCTGATTTATACTGACCAATTTTTTCTGTTTTTTGTTTATGATTAAATGATAAAATTCAGATGTCTCATGAGAGATGTAATTTGGTTCATATTTACATCAGGTAGCTAATCTTCAATGTAAAATAGGTGAATGGTGTTTTCTGTGAGAATTCTGTCGGTGATGTGCATACGTTTTAAGTTAAAAAATTCAGAATTCCAGAGACCTATGAGTAATTTCTTGTGTGTGTGTGTGTGTGTGTGTGTGTGTGTGTGTGTGTGTGTGTGTGTGTTTTGACAGGTGACATCATTACCGCCATATTGTATCATTTCTGCTGTATTGATAACTTCGTGTCAAAGCAGACAGGTGGAATCGGTCGCTTCTGTAATGTCCTAAAGGGAGTCTCCATAAATTTACACTATTTTGTATTTTTTTGTCTTGTTCATTAACTTAAGTTTAGTAATAAATATCATTAAATTCTGAATTATGCACATATTTTGGACATCAACTAGATTTTTACCTTTTCTGTTGCTCTTTGTCTCCTTTTAACAGTGTCACTTGAACCATAGGTATAGTTAAATTGGAACTAGGTTCAGAATGAAACATTGTGGTGAAATCACATGTTGTGCTAGTCACCAATGTGCTAAGTTATTTATTTTTATTGATCAAAGGATCATATCAGAATGATGTTTATCATTACAATACAAAAGAAATAGCTCAAAATATACACACACTTGGAATACATTTGTATACCTGAGAACCTGACAGGTGGTTGGCTGTAGCCTTGATCAAGAAACTAACTCAGCATTTGCTTGGAGTAACTTAATAAAACCACAGAAATCCGAAATCAGTATGACACGACAGAGCAAACTCCATCTTTATGAATTTGAAGTCAGTGTCTTAACAGTTGCACCACCTAATTCGGTTGGTCTCTAATGTACGGGCCTCTTAGATTCGTATACTTAGTTTCAGCTGACCTGTAATGCATAATATAGCCTTTTTCTTCATTGCTGCACATGCCAAGAATCCCCATTGATGATCCCGGACCATGCAATGCTGCTAAGCCCCTTGCACTAATTCCCATTTGTTTGGAAATGCTTCATGCATCGTTTAGTAACCTTTCCTCAGTCCACCTGAAAAACTAGTCACTGTCCCCCATGTTGAAATCTTGTGAATGTTACGACATTATTGTCATACACTTTACATCTTGACTCATGATTCTTTTGTGAAGTAGTGAACTGTTCTGTACTGAAAAGTGACAGGGTGCTGTAGTTACCGCTGTCATTATTACCCACTGCTGTGAGTCCTGTAAGTAGGCTTTAGTTATGTACTGTGCATTACTCACAAAGAATGTCTCAGTTGCCTTTTTAAATATATGCGTTTTAGTAATATCTTTAATTTTCTTGGGTAGTTGATTGTCCAGTTTTATTTTCTGATGTTCCATTATTATGTGCAGAACTACTAGTGAAATATTGAGTACAGTGTTCCTGATATTTACCACAGATTGGTAGATGCACTCACGTGATGTAATAAGGATGTCCAGTTTTTTAAACAGCTTTTTACAATGAGCCTGACTACTACTTCAAGGTGTTATACTTGCAACCTCTTTCTGCAGTTTAAAAATTGTTCATTTTGTTCCTTCAATCCCCAAAAAAGTCCCATAGTTAAGAATTTTGTGTACCTAGGCATTGCATGTCACCACAAGACAGTAGCTGCTACAGAATGATGCTAAAACCTAAGAGCAGAAAGTGCCAATGACATTCTTTTTGCCACTAGCTTTGTATCTTCACTCCTTGTTAATTAACTGTTGATATTCGTCCCTAAAGTTTTGCATTTGCTACACAATCTACAGATTTATCACCTATGCTTAATGTGACAGTTTCACCCTTTTCCTGTTGAAATGTATACTTTTTGTTTTCTTTGTTTTGTGTTGATTAATTACATCTTGTCCATTTGTAAACATCCTTGAGGGTTTTATTTGCTTTTTCTATCAGAATTCTGGTGCTTTACCAATGACTGTAATGTTGCTGTCATCAGTAAAGAGAATGTTCTCTCCATACCTCATGCTGTGTGGAAAGTCATTGATCCTGAGGAACACATATGTTTAATTTTTGTCTGACAATTGTTTCACTAAATATCTATCATCAGCAGATGTGCACACTATTTCCATCTAACAGAACACTCACATAAGACTTGTGATTGGCAAGCATTTGGAGCCAGTTGCTGTCTCCTTCAGGCAAAAGGGTTGAAGGGGAAGGAATAAGGCTGAAGGAAAAGGACTCGAGAGGTTTAGGAAAAGGGGTAGATTTTGGGAAAGTCATCCAGAACTGCGGGGCAGGGGAGACTTACTGTATGGGATGAGAAGGAAAGACTTATTGTTGTAGACTGCACCGGATGAGACTTCAAAACCTGAGAGCTTAAAGATAGAAGACAGGGTAATATCCAAGACAGACATTACTACTACAATATCATGCACAAGTTAATGAGAGTGAGAAGCTAAGTATATTGTATGTGACAGAGGTGGAAGGTGTGGTGAAAAATAGATGGGAAAGATGAAAGATTTAGAAAACTAAAACAGAGTGAACCAAAGAGTAGCAACAGTGAAGAATAGCTGAGACGGAAGAAATTAACGTAAATTAAGGCCAGGTGGGTAGCGAGAACCAGGGATGTGTTGAGCTGGTTCCCAGCTGCGGAGTTCAGAGAAACTGGTGTTGGGGAAAGGATCCAGATGGTGCATGTGGTGAAACAGGTGCAGAGGTCATGTATTTCATGTTGTAGTGCATGCTCTGCAACAGGATATTGAGAGTTGCCAGAATATACCCTCTGCCTATGCTCATTCACCCTAATCGATAATTTGGTGGTAGTCATGCTGATGTAGAAGGCTGAAAAATGTTTACATAATATCTAGTATATGACGTGTCATTTTGCAGGTGGCTCTCCCTTTGATAGGATATGTTTTGCCAGTTACAGGGCTATTATGGGTGGTGGTAGGAGGGCATGTAGGTGAAGTCTTGCAGTGGGGACTGTCACAGGGATAGGAGCCATAGGGCAGGGAGATGGGTGCAGAAGGAGCATAGGGTCAGATAAGAATATTTCAGAGATTGAGAGGGCAACGGAGAGCTATTGTAGGTGTGGTGGGCAAGATTTTAGACAGAATGGATCTCATTTCAGGGTATGATTTTTGGAAGTCGTGGCGCTGTCGTAGTAGCTGATTAACACATTGCAGACCAGGAGAATACTGAGTCACCAGTGGTGTGCTCTGAAGCTATTTTGTGGAGGGCTCAGTCATACCACGATTGAAGTGATGGCCCAGGAAATCTGCTTTTTGACTATGCTGGTGGGGTAATTACGTGCAGTGAAGACTGAGGTGAGAAGGGTGGTGTATTGCTGTAAAGTGTCTGCATCTGAACAAATATATTTGCCTCAGGTGACAAGGCTGTATTGGAGGGTGCAGTCCCCAACAATCAGTCTTTCCTTCTCATCCCGTACTGTAAGTCTCCCCTAACCCACAGTTCTGGGTGATTTTCCCAAAATCCACCCCTTTCCCTAGACCTCTCCAGTCCTTTTCCTTCGCCCCTCTTCCTTACCTTTCAACCTTTCTGCCTGAAGAAGGAGCCACTGGCTCTAAAAGCTTGCCTAATCATAAACTTCTATTATGTGTGTGTTCTGCACTGGCTTGGTGAGTAGACCTTTTATCCATCCAATTAAATAATTTTGTTGTTTAGTAGAATTTTACGGTCAGCAGTGTTACAAGCCTTAAACAGCTCCATATATCACTGTCGTAAGTGCTGTAGTGGCCAATTGTGCCCTTCTCCCACATCGAAAACCAAACTCTACTTTTATACTTACTCTTGTTATACTTACTCTTGTAACATAGTAGTCCGTCTTTCATAAGTAATTCAGTCATTTTTGGGAATAAAGAGGATAGTTGAACAAGGCTGTAGTTTTCAGTACTCTCTGCAGTACCCTCCTTTAGTAATTACTCATGCTATAAGTACTCGCGATAGATACCTCAAGTAAAGAACTCAATCATTAGGTTTGTTATTTAATGGGGTTTGTATGCTGTCTAAGTATGTCTTGCTAGTGGAGACTTGAACCTCATGTATGCCTGCTGACTTATTTTTTAATTTCTGTATTGCCTTTCTGACATGAAGCCATGCTGTGTGAAGGTATTTCTCTAGCAAACCTTTATAAACGTTTTTTCCACTTCTTTTGTTGTTTTGCTTTATTGATTGTATTCAGTAATTAATCCCATTACATTCTCCATAACTACTCACACAATTTCCAGTGCAAAATCCAGTTTTTGTATTTTCTGTTCCTTGTTTTCTCGTGTTCTAACAGTGGTACTTAAACTGTTGATGTACATGTACTAGAAGTACATTCTGAATGGGACTGTGTGTTGTTATGGTCTTTATTGTGTACAGGCATAGCTCTAGGAAACACATCTAAAAATTTTGGATCGTTGGAAGCCTCAGATTGTATCTGTTTGCTTTGACCAATGACGTAATGGTGTTGTGGTATGTGATATCATTTTGGCATGAGGCCAGGGCAATGTGGGTGTTGGGTGCAGAGTTTTTGAGTTGGTTCGTGCTTTTTGTCAGTTTGTATTTGATGGCAACCTCTGGTGATTGATGTTGACGTGTTGCATTTAACTGTTGTATTGGGTTCATCTGAGTCATGGTTATCACTATGGTAACGTAGGTTTGTTTGAGTCCGGGTAGTCGGTGCTGTAACGTGGGTTTCAAATTGTTTGCTTTGTTTTTAATGAGTTATGTTTTTTTCCCTTTTGTTTGTGTGTTTCATGTTTTAGTTACATCAGATTAGTTTGTGTGTGTGTGTGTGTGTGTGTGTGTGTGTGTGTGTGTGTGTGTGTGTGTGTGTGTGTGTGTGTGGTCATTGATCTAATGAATATAGGGTGTTTGGGTTTTGGTTTTGGTGGTGTTCTGTGAGTTGTGTAGGTGTGTGAGGTTTTGTGGCTATGGTTTGTTTATTTGTTGTTCACCAGTAGGTATTGAAGGCCCCGTTTGGCCTCCATAGCTCAAAGGAAATGTCAGATTCCACTTTTTGGAATTGCATATGCTAGTTTTAGTTATTGTGGGCTTTGTTTAAGCTGTCTAGGTTGAGTGAAGTGTAAGACTCCTGTTGATTTTGTGGCTGTAGCATTATATCATGAGTCAAGATTTTTTATTTTATTTTTTTATCGTGCGGTGTTTTGTATTGTTATATATTTAGCTTGGCCTCATCCTAAAACTGTATTTCGTGTTTTTGTCCCATTACTCTCATTTTATTGTTGGATTGAGAAGTTCATGTCATTTTTATTTTGTTTATATTTGTTGGCATGTGTACATGTTGACAACATCGCTGCCATTTTGTATACTCTGGATATAGGCGTTTCCGCCCTATTGATGACGTCAAGGGTCAAAGCACACTGGTGGAATCGATCACTTCCCTAATGCCAAAATTATTTTGTACTTTCATAATTTTGATCTATTCATTATGTTTGGTAACAGATGTAATTATATTCTCAAATACTTAGGCATTTCAGGTAGTATAAAATATCAATAATATTAGGAAAAGGATAGATTGCTATTAACTGCAGAGTTGGAGACCAGCACAGTCAAAAGACTGTTACACATTTAGCTTTCGGCCAAAGCCTTCTTCAAAAAGAAAAAGAAATAAAAGATCACACACACACAGACAGATATATACTCATACAAGCAAGCACACATTACACCCAACCACTAATCTGGCAGCTCAAGCTGGCACTACTAGAGACTGGTCATGTGTGCGAGGATGTGTGTGTGTGTGTGTGTGCGAGAGAGAGAGAGAGAGAGAGAGAGAGAGAGAGAGAGAGATCCTCCTCTTGTGAAGAGAGTTGTGGCCAAAAGTTAAATGAGTAACATAGTCTTCCAAAGCCTGAAAACATTGCAAACTGTACTTTCACCAGTATCATTGATATTTCAACTTGGAGTTCCCATTATTTGATCAGGCACATAAAATATGTTTTCTATCTTTTCCACTGGTAGGTGTTTCCTTTCATTCTAATGGTTGTACTTTAACTATTGATGAAGCCAGACTGAAAGCAGGGTCGACTGGCATTGTTGAAGCCACGAAGTGACTTGTTGTTATTAATGGGTAGTTTTAGCTTTAGGGACTAACTAAATTAATAAGTATTTATTTTCTCTTTTATTATTTTGCCTTGTTCATTATATTAAGAAACAAATGACATTTCATTCTCGACAAGTATCTCACTATTTAAAGCGTGTGTGTCAACTGTTGATAGAGCCCAATCGAAACTACTTCCAGATTTGGGTTTTGGTAGTCGTTAGTGTTTATAGATATAGCTCCAGAGAGACTCCATAACCTGGCTTGTAAAAGAAAATAAATACTTTTTTCACATTGTATCTGCTAAAAAACATCCAGTAGCATAGATCGCATAAAATATTTCTTTGTTTGAGACAGTTGGTTTCGAGAGACTTCGCTGTCATCTTCAGGTCTTTTTGTTGTGAAATGTATTCATTTTGCACTGAACCTCGTGTCTACTTGTCATGTGGATAAAAATTAGCACTTTGTAAATATTTCAGTTGTGAAACCTTTTATGATGTGCTGACAGTTATCCACATGACAGCTTGGTGTGCGATTCAGTGTAAAATGAATTTGGCTCACAACAAAAAAATTTTTTAAGATCTGGAGATGGCAGTCTGTTGAAACTGGTTTTGTGTGATCCAGACTGTCATCTGTTTTTAGCAAGTAAAACAGATCACTCCTTCAGTTCTCTCAAAATGAGAAAAATCAGTCATATTTTATCATTATGTTTTATTCGTTAATTAAGTAATAAATGTCATTACATTCTCAACAACTGCTTTACTATTTCAAGTAGAAAGGTTTTTTACCTTCTGTCTCTCCTTCCATTCTAATGGTAACTGCTTGTGAAGTCAGGCTGTAACCAGGCTCAAACAGGGCTGTTTCTGTGACAAAATGACATGTTGTAGTTGTTAGTGTCTAAAAGTATACTATCTCTAGGGAGCCTATATAAACTGACCTATACAAAAAAGAAGTAGGTGAGTAACTATTTGTTTTCTCTTTCTATTACTTCATTTTATTCAGTATATTAAGTAATTAATGTAGTTACATTCTCGACAACCACTTGACTATTTGGACATAAAATATGGTTTTTTCCTTTACTCTTCTACGGTGTCTCCTCTTATTTTCATGTTGGTATTTTAACCAATGATGAATCCAGACTAGCATGGTCGGTTCAACAACATTTTTGCACATGAGCGACTTACCTATTTGTGCTGCTCATCCCCTCTTTGTCCCCATATATTTTCACCTGTGTCCCTTTTTGCTGCTAATCGAGATATGCACACACACACACACACACACACACACACACACACACACACCTGGTTCTGCTCACAGCTTGGTGGTGCAAGTAACATTGTGATACATCATGTATAGAAGTCCCAAGTTGTGGCACCTCTGTGCTGCCCCCCCCCCCCCCTCCCCCCCTCAGTTTGGGCACCAAGCAGCACCTGAAGTTAATTGGGCCTTAAGCTGACCCTGCAGACTTAAACCAGGATTGAATTGGGCTCTTTGTGATAAAATGACATGTTGCTGCTTTAGTCATAATCTGTGCAAACATACATTAGTGCAAACCATTTCAGATGAGAATAGCTCGAGGTTGTTCACCTTCTCATCTGAAATAGATAGAAATAGACCATTACCAACCAACATGCTACTTAGACTGTATTACTCATCCAAATATATCTTACAAATTATTCGTAACCACGGTCATTGTGTTACATTTTCTTTTTTTTTAATTTTTCTTTGACATTTGCCTTGTATAAATTACATTCTCATAAACTAGGTACTAACAATTTATATGGAACCATTTTAACAATTGTTAAGCATTCAATTCATTGTAACCTCAGAGAAATCTTTATATATAATGTTCTTTATATTATTATTATTATTTTTTTTTTAAAAAAAAAAGCATTAACAACTGTATACCAATAAGACTGTAACAATGAGAAGTCTTTGCTATTAGATTCAGAAGCATCTGACCCAACTTATATTTCAAGGTGGTGGGTTACTCTGTACTGTTAATGAAATAAGTAAATAATGAAATAAATAAATATAGTCATTAGTGTGTAAAACTGTAGATTTATGGAGTCTATATACAATGGCCTATCTAGGAAAATAAGTGAATAAAACAGTGGAAAATCACACACACACATCACAAAGACTGTTAACAAGTAAGCTTTTAGTCAAAAGGCCTGCTTTCGAATTACACACACAGCCACTGTCTCTGGTTGCCCTGCAAGGCCCTCTGTGTGTAGCAATTTGTTTTCATAATGTAAATAAATAATGTTTTTTCTTTTTGTTGTTTCTATAATTAGCAACAAATGTAATTTGATTCTCAGCACTTGCATGACTGTTTTGGATTTAATTTTTTCCTTTTTTCCCCCCTTCTTCTGTCGCTCTGTGTCTCCTTTTATTGTGGGGGCTGTACCATAACTGTTGCGAAGTTAGACTGGAAGCAGGTTCCATCAGCGCTGTTTATGCGGCAAAATCATTTGTGTGCTCTACGGAGCCTGTGTAAACTGGCCCATATAAGGAAACGGATAAATATAACTATTCTTGTTTTTTATTATTCTGTTTCAGTTACTATATTTAGTGATAAATGTTATTTCATTATCAACTACTGCTTGAGTACTTCTGGCGCGAAGTGTGTTTTTCCTTTTACGTTGCTTGGAGTTTTCTGTATTTCTTGTGCTGTGTGGTTTCAGATTACGCTAACACAATAGCTCCCTACTTAGCAATCATATACAACCGCTCGCTCACCGATAGATCTGTACCTACAGATTGGAAAATTTCGCAGGTCGCACCAGTGTTTAAGAAGGGTGGTAGGAGTAATCCATCGAACTATAGACCTATATCATTGACGTCGGTTTGCAGTAGGGTTTTGGAGCATATACTGTATTCAAACATTATGAATCACCTCGAAGGGAACAATCTATTGATACATAATCAGCATCGTTTCAGAAAACATCTTTCTTGTGCAACGCAGCTAGCTCATTATTCACATGAAGTAATGGCCGTTATCGACAGGGGATCTCAGGTTGATTCCGTATTTCTGGATTTCCGGAAAGCTTTTGACACCGTTCCTCTAATCAAGCAGTGGGCCTGTAGGGTATTGTCTCAGTTGTGCAACTGGATTCGTGATTTCCTGTCAGGAAGGTCGCAGTTCGTTGTAATAGACGGCAAATCATCAAGTAAAACTGAAATGATATCAGGTGTTCCCCAGGGAAGCGTCCTGGAACCTCTGCTGTTCCTGACCTATATAAATGACCTGGGTGACAATCTGAGCAGTTCTCTTACGTTGTTCACAGATGATGCTGTAATTTACCGTCTAGTAAGGTCATCCGAAGACCAGTATCAGTTGCAAAGCGATTTAGAAAAGATTGCTGTATGGTGTGGCAGGTGGCAGTTGACGCTAAATAACGAAAAGTGTGAGGTGATCCAAATGAGTTCCAAAAGAAATCTGTTGGAATTAGATTATTCGATAAATAGTACAATTCTCAATTCAACTAAGTACCTGGGTGTAAAAACTACAAACAACTTCAGTTGGAAAGGCCACATAGATAATATTGTGGGGAAGGCGAGCCAAAGTTGCGTTTCATTGGCAGGACACTTAGAAGATGCAACAAGTCCACTAAAGAGACAGCTTACACTACACTCGTTTGTCCTCTGTTAGAATATTGCTGCGTGGTGTGGGATCCTTACCAGGTGGGATTGACCGAGGACATCGAAAGGTGCAAAAAAGGGCAGCTCGTTTTGTATTATCGCGTAATAGGGGAGAGAGTGTGGCAGATATGGTACGCGAGTTGGGATGGAAGTCATTAAAGAAAAGACGTTTTTTGTCGCGGCGAGATCTGTTTACGAAATTTCAGTCACCAACTTTCTCTTCCGAATGCGAAAATATTTTGTTGAGCCCAACCTACATAGGTAGGAATTATCATCAAAATAAAATAGGAGAAATCAGAGCTCGAACAGAAAGGTTTAGGTGTTCGTTTTCCCCACCCGCTGTTCGGGAGTGGAATGGTAGGGAGATAGTATGATTGTGGTTCGATGAACCCTCTGCCAAGCACTTAAATGTGAATTGCAGAGTAATCATGTAGATGTAGATGTTTGAAGCATTGATGAAGCCAGACAGGCAGGCACACGTTGAGAATATTTTTGCACACAAATGACTTACCATTTGGCATCCCGTGTGTGTCAGTTTTGGCTACAATTGTGATATATACTGTAGACAAACCTTAGTTAGTCGTACCTGGTGCCCCTCCTATTTTGGCACCAGAAGTGGCTGCCACTAATTGTGGTACAACCTCTATAGAAACCTTACTATTATAGTGCCTCTGTCGCCCCTCTCAGCTTGGGCCCCAAATGGTGGTTTGTGTTGTTTGGGCCTTAAACTAGAGATTCAGACTGGAAGTAAGTTCAAATGAGGTGTTAAATGTGATAAAATGACATGTTGTAGTCGTTAGTGTTTGAAGGTGGGAGCCTATGTAAATATATTTCTTATTTTAATAATTACTTTTATTTATTATATTTAGTAATAAATGCCTTTTCATGCCCTATAACTGCTCTCACTATTTCAGACATAGAGTAAATTTTTTACTCTTTCCTGTCTTCATCAACACTTACTCTGATAGCAGTACATTAACTGCTGATATGGCTAGACTAGGATTGGATTCATGATGGAACTGTCCACCAACAAAAAGAAATGTTGTTACCAGCATGTAAAGGTTTAGCTCTAGGGAGCCTATATAGACTGGCCAATAGAAGAAAATTAATGAATAAATAAATAAACATTTCTTCTTTTTTTTATTACTGGTACTTTGTTTTATCTATACTAATACATAAATTAGGGACATTGTTCCCAAAAATTTCAATGCTTTTTTCTGATTTATTTCAAACTTGTGCATGATACTATAATAAAAATTTGGTCGGATGTAGGCTATATAGTATGTTTTTCATTAAATAACAAGGCATAAGCGCTCTGTTAAAACTGACTTTGAGAAAGAAAATACTGTGCTGTGAAAATGTGCCATTTATTTTTCTTCCTCAGTCAGTTTTAACCATGTCAGGAGGACATTTAAACCATTAGACAAACTGTTTCTTCCATATATACTGGTTCTCTGTTTATATGACTTTAAGCAAAAATTGTATACACAAAAATATGCTGCTTTTTTTCCCTTCCTTTTGTATAGTAGGAAATTGGTATTTACGGCTTATTGACTTACAGTTAGAGTATTAACCTGCAATTTCAAAACTCTGTCTGAACAGGCCTCAGAAGATCCAGTGGTACTGACAGTGCCATATCTTCCTCAGCTAATAGGCTTTATTTGGTGTGGGTGTGGTGGTACATATGGTCGTGCACTGCTCCCCTGGTCGTTGTCAAGTTTTGTGAGCTCAGGAGTTACTTCTCAATGAAGTAGTTCCACAACTGGCCTCAAAAAGGCTGAATGCACCCCACTTGCCAACAGCACTCAGTGACACACCTAAATTGTAGCAGAGCACGACAGCACCTAACTTTAGTATCTCATGGGTACGAGTGGTACCACTGAAGCAAGGCCATTGGCACCATGCATTATGAATTGTCTGAAACTTTGTAATGCTACCGGTTTACAAATTGCGAAATAATGTGTGTGAAGCTACTATCTTCACAGGTTTAACATTTGATGAAGTGTCTCTCTCATCCCATATACTAATGATCCCAACTGGTTTACTCATTCAGTTAAGTCAAAATTTTGTTCGTAGTAACAATAAAGAAGACTCAGATGTTCAGTGTCAGATGTTCAATCAGTTAATGATAGGACTGTTTCTACAGTGATCAGTTGTATGTGCCCTTTCATTAACTCTTACAGATACTCAATAGGGCAGGGAACTTATATTTTTTAAACAGCAATTGTATTCACAGTGTGTGTGTGTGTGTGTGTGTGTGTGTGTGTGTGTGTGTGTGTGTGTGTGAGAGAGAGAGAGAGAGAGAGAGTGAGTGAGAGAGAGATGCTAGGGGAAAAAAGGCTGGAATAAATCTTGTGGGTTTTGTGTTAAAAAGGATTTCTGTCTTTCTTTCCAACACAGTTGTCACCATCTGTGACCAAAGATATGGTGGAAATTCACTTCTATGAAGCAGAAGTGCATGTGGCAAGGTGATCTCCAAGGTGCAATTGCTTTTCTACATTTAAACTATTAGATAACCTAAAACCTGAATTATACATTATTATTATTATTATTATTATTATTATTATTTGTATATATCACTTGCTGCCACACAGTTGCCTAAATTTAATTTGTTTTGGAGAACAGCTAAAGCAAAATGTACAGCATACAAGAGAATGAGCTAGTCCTGAAGAGAGTGCTGTTTGATTCTCTCGAAAGTCTAGTTAAACAGCACTTGACTGTGCAAACAAAATAAGTCCAATCCGAAATGCTCTTATTGCGACAATACATAAGTGTTTGAAAAACAAGATGATGTGAAATACATGTACTTGAAATACAAAATGCAGCGTACCAACTTTTATTTTGCATTTGTAATACTTTCTTTCAAAAATCATTTTCTATTTTATTTGAAATAGGTAAAATATAGGTATTCTGTGTTTGTAAAATGCCAAATTCTTCTCTTGAATTTATTTATTTCATACTTCATAGCTTTTATTCATTTGATGAGCCATTTGTTTAAACAAAGTAGTTTCATGATGGATACAGATGGTGCAGTAAGTGCCAAAGGTATACCTGTAAACTGAATATGACAATGACCCTAATTATTAGAAATGTTACTAAGACTTGTACACATGTTTACCACAATTGTTTGTTTAATGCAAAATGTACCGAAATTGTCAGGTAACTCCAAAGGCATTGAATAAAGGAGGGAGCGATGTAACACACCTTACATTTAATAGCTTCAAGATAGATATAAAAGTTTACGATGCAGCCATGTAAAAATGTCAAGCACTTTTTAATCTGCGTTAAAGGTCTCCTAAAGCTTTTGAAACCTATTAAGAACCAACTGTAAAATCCCCTACTTATCCATGTCCAATACGATGGTATTCATACTATAATCCTATTAAGGATCTGCCCACAGTCAAAGATACTCTAAGTGAAACATTAACCCTGGAGTGGTCGAGCGGTGTCTGACAGATGCCAGCTTCACTTCATTCACTATTGTTCAACCGATACACTGGTGGACATATGGGGCCATCTACCTTTCAGTTAACCAAATACAGACGTATTCAGCTCATCAATATTGCTTTAGTCGCCGTACAGTGTTGGAGGGAAGAGATTGTTTCCAGAGTTGCATCGTTGGAGTCGACCAGACACCGCGCGACCTTTGACATTACGGAAGGTATATATTAAATTCTTTTATTTAAGGTAGCAGTTTTTAATACTTCTTAGTAACAGCTGTTGCTAACAGGTATTCCCCCCTCCCCCTTCAGATCCAACATGAGTTTGCAGAAGACCTGCTATTTGGAAAATAAACGTGATAGGGAAATTGTACTCAGACTGTTGTTTGAGGAAAATGATGAATTGGACGATGAGTTTGATATTTAGAGAGATGTGGAAGAAGACAGTGTGGAAACAAGACAAGAAGATTTGAACACTGAGCAAGATGGGGACTCCAGTGAGACTGACAGCAATGATCATGGTGACAAATGTTTTCTAGGAAGAAACAAATCCACAAAATGGTCAAAAGTGTGTCCCCCAAAAACATTCGTACTAGATGACAAAACATTGTTATTCATTTACCAGGAGTGATAGGAGCTGCTAAGAATGCCAGAACACCGATGGAACGTTGGGAACTACTTTTCGATGGTGAATTACTTTCTAGTATTGCTGATCACAAAAATAAAAAGATTTTTGTAGTACAGAAAAATTATTCCAGAGAAAGGGATGCACAACTGACAGACATCTCTGAAGTAAAAGCTCTGTTAGGAATATTGTATTGATCTGCTGCAAGAAAAGACAACCATACTAGCACCCGAGATACATGGGCAGCCAATAAAATGGGAATTCAGTTATGTCGTCTGATAATGGCTGAAAAACGATGTAGGTTCCTGTTGTATTGCTTGAGGTTCGACAACAAGGATACCCAAGAGGAAAGGAAGAAGGTGAATTATATAGCTCCCATACGTGAGGTGTTTTCTTTTTTTGTGGAACATTGTATAAATGCTTATTCTGTTGGGGAGTACTGTATTATTTATGAGACAGTATATCCCTAGCAAACCGAAAAAGTATGGGCTGAAACTATTTGCTTTGGTGAATCCTAGGATGTATTGCACAACCAACCTGGAAATTTACGCTGATAAGCAGCCTACAGAGCCATTTGCAGTTAGCAACAAACCAACAGATGTGAAATGTCTCACTAATGAGATCTCAGGAACTGGACATAATGTAACTGCAGACAATTGGTTCACATAATTAGAATTAGCTGATTACTTGCGTCAGAAGAATCTTACTCTGGTTGGAACTATGAGGAAGAATGAACATGAGATTCCAACAGAATTTACGCTAACAAGAAACAGGGAAATAAGAACAACACTGTTTGGGTTTCAGAAAAACTCAACTATGATGTCATATGTCACCAAGAAAAACAGGACAGTTCTGGTACTATTCACAATGCATCACGATAACACAATTGATGCCACTTCTGGTGATAAGAAAAAGCCAAAAGCCAGAAATAACAGTTTATAGTGCAACCAAATCAGGAGTTGATACTGTCAATCAGCTATGCAGCACCTACAGTGTATCAAGAAAACCCAGCAGATGCCCAATGGTGATTTTTCTTTGTCATGATCAACATTGCAGATATAAATGCACAAATAATATACCATGAAAATAGCAGCAGTGCTCGCACCAGGCGTAGTGAGTTTCTGAAACTTCTGGCACATTATCTAGCTGACGGTTACTTGTGTCAGCGTTCCCATTCTTGTTGTTGCCAAGAAATCTCAGGCAAGATATTGAAAACAGAATCTTTTTCCAGATGCAGCCACTGTCTAGCCTACAGAAGAGGACCAAAGCTCAAAAGGACAGAGGTGCTGTGAATGTGGTCGTTCAGAACACTGGTACACCAAGTACAAATGCCACAGTCGTAAGAAATTTTTGTGTTTACAACATGCACAGCAAGTATGTGCTAACTGCTGAGTGTGATATTTCTGTTATAATTTGAACAACGCAATTAACTATCACTGTTTCCATACAAGGACTGTAATGCAAATTTTTTAAAAGTGTGAGATAGTTTTTCGCCTTTGTAATTAAAGGCATTAAAAATTACGTAATGTAATAGTCAACAGTTTTGTGAAGCACATTTATACTTTTTAGTAAGAAAAATAAATTATTTCCATTGGTCATTATGTACTCATCTCTTTTATAGTACTTGATTAGTGCTTTCACAAATATAAGCTTCGAACAG
This sequence comes from Schistocerca piceifrons, assembly GCF_021461385.2. Classification (NCBI taxonomy): domain Eukaryota; kingdom Metazoa; phylum Arthropoda; class Insecta; order Orthoptera; family Acrididae; genus Schistocerca; species Schistocerca piceifrons. Next base: position 154,176,512 of record NC_060146.1, on the reverse strand, counting down.
ATTGAACTAAGTGTACATTGTTGGCGCAATAATGCTTATGGCATCTGTGGGATGCCATGGGACCTACAATGAAACAATATCCCATGCAACCACAGCAGGGTTGAGGAAACTCTGATTAGCAGCTTTTAAAGAAATTGAAATACTAATGAATACATAAACAGTTGAAACTGTATTGCTGATGGCATCAGAAATTTAGAAGGGTACCTACTGTGGGCGTCTTGTGCCAGAACTAATGAGAATGCAAAGAATACTAAGCAGTTTGCAAATGGGTAAACCTATGTACTGCAGTGTGCTGATAGAAGTTATTGAAGAAAGTCTTCATAAGTGTTACGAGAGACACCATAAATTGGAGGGACCAAAAGCAAAGGATGGCATATTAGCATCAGCTGAAGGCTAGCAGAGAATACATTAAAGACCTGTTTATATCAAAAGTGTGGAAGATGAAACAGGAAAAATATGGGAAGAACTTGTAACATTCTGATTAAAAAAGTGAATCTTATGTTTGTTGAGGGTTCTGATTCTTTTGTTGCCAGTGGTACTGCCAACACTGCAATAGATCTGAAAACACTGTAGTATTGAAAAGATAGGGACAATAGTTTTCATTCCTTGAACAGGTTTCCAACTGTAAAACTTTTATTTAATTAAAGATAATACTTGTTTACCAAGGTCTGCACCAGTTAAGTGACTACTCTTCCTTCACTATAATAATAATAATAATAATAATAATAATAATAATAATAATAATAATAATAATAATAATAATAATAATAATGAGGCCACATAAGTGGAATATGAAAGATGAAATAACTTAATTATTATTGGTGTTAAAAATCAGAGAAACAATTGACATGTAAAATATTCACTAACTAGAGCTGTTTTATTTGAATAAAGATATTTTGGAAATACATATTTTGCACTCTGTATTTAAAGACTTTTATTTAAAAAAGATGTGTTTACATTTGAAATAGAAAGAATAACTTTGTATTTCGAATTCATACACTTTCAATAAAGTTTTGCACATAAATTTCCATAGGCTTAATGTCCTAAGAGTACATACTGTCAGAGCAAACATGCTCCTGTGTCTATATATGTTTCTGAATATATTCCACATTTTGATTACATCACTTAAAATCTATTAAAAATTGGTGCAATGGACAAAGTAAGCCATCATTGTAGGGGCAAGAAATGAAAAGCAATAGTTCCTGGTATGTGTTGCTCTGTTGCTTAATTTTCTGTAACCGCTAGAAGTACCACCATGCTTGCTTAAGGAATTAATCCTCATCTATTACCAAAACATTTCCTTGGTAATGCAGGGAATTAAAATACTCTATTTTAGATGCCTGAATTTGGTACATAACAAATTGCAGAAGACAGTTACATGCAAATTTTTCAGATATGAGGATGTACACAAAGTACAAAATATGACTAATTATCACAATAATTGTTTCACTGAATTTCCACTATAATAAATTTAAGCAACCAAAGTGTGGTAATTTGCACACACTTAACATTAAATAATGAAAACAAACAATGGAAACCCCAGGAATATTAACAATATTAGGAAAAGCATGAGATTGCAGATCACTGTAAAAAGTTGCAGAAAGGCACAACAGATTGAGTGTTACACATTATAGCTTTTGGCCTAACCCTTAGTCAACAAAGAAAATGCATGCACACACATTCACACAAGCAAGCGCATCCCATAAACAGAGGGTTCCTACCAACTGCTGCACCCAATAACTAATATGAGTTTCCCCCAGGGGGCTCAGTTCTTTCAGGAGTGCCCACATGCCACACATGGGGCCCCAAGCTATTACAGCCCATTCTTCTTTCCCTGGCTGCATTTCCATCACCCTGCACTCCCTCCCTGTCCTCACTCTTTCCCCATTGCCTCCTCCTTCCCCTCTGTATTCTGATTTATATTCACCTGGTTCCCTTCATTGCTTGCAATTTTGTTCCTTCTGCCTGTTCTGTCATCATTTCTGGCATTGAGGTCCCTGCTTAATATTTGACCTCCACATCTAAATTTGGTATTAGCCATTTGGGGAAGAACTCCCTCCCTTGTGCCTACAGTGTGGATTCCTCTCCGCTGTTCCTTCCCCTCTCCCTTCCCTGCTGTAACCCCCTTCCACCCTGCTAGGTCACCAGCATGTGTAGCCAGTCTGCATGATGGGGGTGTTATGTCCCCGCCTGGCCAAGGAGTGGTTGCTTGTCTTCTTGGAGCATTGGAAGTCCCGGCAATGGTCACTGTACCAGGTGGCCCTTTCTGTGGCTGGGTGGTGCCCATGGGGAGAGCCCTTGATCAGAGAGGTTGGTATCAGGCCGGATGCTTGGTGCATGAAGCATATCAAACTGCAAAAATATGGCCATCTCTTCGAATGGTGAAGGATCATTGAATACTGCTTCGTATGACCCGGCAGCCTTCCATTTCCTGGCTACACCACGGGAGGAGGGCCAGGCTCTCTGTCTTGGAATGAAAAACTTTCGCCACTACCTAGGACAGATTGAGGGGTGGGAGGACATTCAACGCCACAAAACCATTGTTTTTTTGTGGGGAATATAAAGGACAAGTTTGCGAAGTGCAGTAACATGGGGTCGGGCTCCCTGTTCATCAAAGCTGCTTTGCTTCCCAATCTGCAGCTAATTGTGCTCGTGATAATTTTAGCAATGTCCCAGTGTCTGTTACTCCCCACCAATCTCTGAATATGGTCCAGAGAGTAGATTTTCATAGGGACCCCATCCTGCAAACTGAGGAGGAACTGCGGGCTAATCTGGAATGATACGGTGTTCATTTTGTTCGACATGTGCAGAAAGGTCGCAAAGACAACCACACCTACACCAGCGCCTTCATTCTAGTTTTGAGGGGGATACTCTCCCAGAGAAGGTAAAGATTATGTGCTACAGATGTGATGTGAAGCTACACGTCCCACCAACCATGAGGTGCTTTTGGAGCTTGCGTTTTGGGCATATGTCTTCCTACTGTATAGCGGAGCTGTTGTATGGTGTGGACATCCACTCCATGAGGAGAAGCCCCTTTGTTCCACCACCTGTGTATGTCAATTGTCATGACCGCCACTTCCCTTGCTCACCAGATTGCCCAGCTTACAAGAGAGAAAAGAAGATCCAACAGTACAAGTCCCTGCATCATCTGTGTTATGCTGAGGCTCGCCAAAAATATGAGAAACTCCATCCAGTGTCACTATCTTCAACTTTTGCTTCTGTTAAATCTTTACCCCCTCCTGCCTCTTCCTTACCCCAGCCACATCCCCCCCTCCCCTCGCCCTCTCGTGCAGTTCCTATGACCTCCCATCCAGGAGCCACTCCCCCTCCCCGGCCGAAGAAGTGGCCCCCTTCTTCGGCACCTGCCAGTCATAGACTTCCCCCTGGGATACCTCTCCCCAGCATCCCTCAGACCGGAAGCCTCCTACCACAAGTCGGCCACAAGACACACCTCTGAAAGAGGAGGAGGAGGAGAAGAAGAAATATGTCACAAGACAAGGCCCCCCCCCCCCCCCAGTGCCCCCAGAGGAGCAGTCTTCCCCCATTGTAACTTGAATCGGACATCTTATTTATGGATGTCACCCCATCCTTGTCGGTGACAACCACTGACAGAGTGACATGACCTGCTCCTCAGCTTCTTTGTCTAACCCGGGCTCTCGCCACAGTGGAATTGTGACCGATAATACTGTCGCCTGCCGGAAATATAACGTCTTGTCTCCTCTTATTCTGCTTTCTGTCTTACTCTTCAAGAAACACTCTTCCATTTTCACCACTCTCCAACATTTCGTGGTTATGGGCTTTCTGTCGGAACTATGCCAGCCCTGGGGTGGCATTTGGTGGGGTCTGCACTTTGGTTCAGTCCGATGTCATTGGCGACTGGATACCCTATGTACCAACCTGGAAGCAATAGTGGTTAGAGTGCAGACGACTCCAGCAATCACTGTTTGCAATGTCTATCTCCCTCCAGGTAGGCCACAACCTTACGTTGAACTATCTTAATATAGCAATTCCTGCCTCTGTATCTCCTCCTTGGGGTCTTCAATGCACACCAACTCCTGCAGAGGCATGCCACTTCGATTGGTTGGGTTATTCTAAATTAATCAACGTATTACAGATGTTTATTTGCATCTCCTCATTGATGATTTCCATACTCACTTCAGTGCCACCCATGGCACCTTTACTGCTATCGATCTAATCATTTCCTCCTCTGCTCTCGTGGCTTCCCTACATTGATCATCCCATGATGACCTTGTGACAGTGAGCATGTTCTGGTGATTCTATTGTTCCCCTGCTGCCACCAGGCAGACAGGCTCCCACATGGGGCATTCTGCAGGGCCTGTTGGCCTTTATATACACCTGTTGTGCACTTAAACACCTCCCTCTTGAAATGCATTGATGTGGTTGTGCAAGACGTCTCTGTCACTATTCTTCATGCTTCTATCACTGCTGTCCCCCTATCCACAGGTCCCCCTAATCAGCAACTGGTACCGTGGTGGACTAAGGATGTAGCAGTCGCTGTCCAGAACCGCTGCTCGGTGCTGCAATGATTTCAACAACATCCTTCAGACCGACCTCCTTACTTATAGGCACATCCATTCTAATCGTTACCTTATTAAGCAGAGTAAAAAGGAATGCTGGGAGTTCTGTGTTACCTTCCTGGGGCCATATGTCTCTTCATCGCGGGGTTGGTCCAAGCTCCGTATCCTTCTGGGTCGCCAGCGACAGTCAACTGTCCAGTCTTAACCTCCAAGGTGCTCTGTGTGCTGATCCACTGGTCCTCTCAGAACATCTCGCGACGACATTGGCATCCTCTTCGTATCTTGCTACCTTTCTTTGGCAGCAATGCCGAGTTAAACAGACTCCTCTCTGTTTAAACATGCATCATGCTGAGCTCTATAATGAATTCTTCACTGAATGGGAATTCTTGCAGGCTCTTACCTCAAGACACGTGGCCCCAGGCCCATATTCCATCCACAACTAGGTGATCCAAAACTTGGACATTCCCCTAAGGCAACATTTCCTTAGAGTCTTCAACTGCATTTGGCTCATGTGTGCTTTCCTGTAACAATGGCGAGACATTATAGTTACCCTGTCCTTAAGCCCGGGAAGAACCCAATGTCCCTTGACAGCTACTGCCCGATTAGCCTGACAAATGTACTTCTTAAACTGTTAATGGTTAGCTTCAGATTATGTAGGGTACTTCAATCTCGGGGCCTTTTCTCCCTGTATCAGTCTGGCTTCTGGGCAGGACGATCTCCAACTGACCATTTACTCACATTGGAATCAGCAATAAGACAGACCTTTACCAACTACCAGCACCTTGTTGCAGGTATACCTCATGGCTTGGTGGCATCACATTTTAGTTACACTCCATGATCGCGGCTTCCGTGGCCTCCTTCTGATTTTTATCTGTGACACTTTATCTCGCCAGCTCTTCCAGATTCAAGATGGGACTTCACTCAGTGCCCTCGGTTTCAGGAGAACAGTATCCCACAGGGTTCTGTGCTGTCACACTGCTCCTCATTGCCATCAATGGGCTTGTAACATCTGTTGGGCCTGTGGTTATCCCAGTATTCTACATCGACGATTTTTGCATCTGGTGTAGCTCTCACTCGGAACATCTGCTGAGCACTGCCTCCAACATGCCATCTGACCGACCTCTGCATGGGCCATCTCCCATGGCTTCGTTTTCTCCCTCCAAAACGTGGGTTATGTATTTTTGCATCTCCTGAATGCTATAGCACAGTCCCATTTCTTGGGCCTTATTTTTGAAAAAAAGCTGTCGTGGCTGCCACAATTCGTCACCTAAAGACTGCATGCATGCTGAAGCTTAATGTTCTCCACACACATCTTGGGGTGCAGACCGTACCACTCTTCTCCATTTTTACTTTGCTATGGTCTTGTCCAGACTAGATTATGGTAGTCAGGTTTATGGCTCAGTGGCTCCTTCCACTCTGCAACTACTTGACCCTGTTCACTGTTGTGGGGTGCATCTGGCTATTGGGGTCCTTCTCTCTAGTACTGTTCTGTCTCCTCACAGAAGTGGGGATTCCCCCTCTACAAATATGACGGAGCCAACTCCTAGTTCCTTTCACCAATTCCCTGACCATCCCGTCTACTTAGCCCTCTTTGCCAACGACGGATGTCTCCCTCCTGACAACTGCCCGCGAGTGGGTTTGCCAGTTTGCATGCCTCCCTGTTCCCGCTGTCGGGATCTCCATCATTACACCCTGGAATGCACTCTGTGTATTTCCTCCCATACCTCCCCTTGGATGGTGCCTAGACCATGGATTAGGACTGGCCTATTCCAGGCTCCTAACATTTCTGTCACTCCTATGGTTTTCCGGCGTCTTGTACATGCCATTGTTGCAGAGTTCCATGGTGCCACCATCTTCTACATTGATGGTTCTAAGACAATCAGTAAGGTGGGATATGCTTTCACATGTCCTACTGGCTTAGAACATCATTTATTGCCAGAGCTTTTAACCATTCGCAGAGCCCTCAGTTTTGTTTCTCAGGCCTCCCTCCACAGCGTTTTAATTTGTTCAGACTCAATGAGCAGCTTACAGGCTATCAATCGATGCTACTCTTGTCACGCTTTGGTCTCTGCTATCCACGACTTTCTCTCTGCCCTTGGCCATGCCCCCTGCTAAGTCATGTGGGCATCCCAGGGAATGAACTGGCTGACTGTTTGGCTAGAAAAGCAGACACGAACTCCCCCATTCCCTTTCATGATTCCAGCTGTGGATCTACGTCAAATCTCTCTTTGGCCAAAAATGGAATGACATCTGGTGCTCATAGTAATAAACTTTGCACAATCAAGGTGTCTACTGCAGTTTGGCGCTCTTCCATCTGCTCCCACTGTTTTATGCAGTCTGTGCATTGGTCATACCAGGCTTACCCACCAACTCAGTCATAAAAAAAATCACAGGTTGCTGAAAATTTGTTTCATAACATTCCTTGGCATGCTGAATTCAGTTGGTAAATCCAATTTGTTAAACAGTTTTGTTAATCACTTTTGAGTTTTGAAAATATCAGTAATTTTTTCAGACCCATATGTGGAGTTGGTTATCACAGATCACATTCACAAAAAGTTTTGAGCCAAACGTGTGTCCTTATATGTGATGATTACTCTGTACATACACTTGTAGTCATGTATGTGTATGTGCTTAATCTATATGTACATCCGAAATAAACCTAAATAAATAAGTGCACCTATAATTTACATTTTGTTTTGCAATTTCCAGACATAGATTTTCATTTGTGGTGGACTCAATTTGGGAGGGGAAAGTAAATATTTATAAAGGTTTCTGGTTCACTATTGTGGCGGTGGGGTATTAGGTTTTTAGGGCGAGCAGGTGATCAACATTCGAACACAGTCTCGTTACTTTACATAGCTTCATTCATATCATGATACGTACATACGGTCTTGCGGTCAGTTGAAGGCTGGCAATTGATGACAGCATGACACCTGGCAGCCAGAAGAGACCCTCTTTCATTCCGCGCGGCCAGCTGTACGGATGGCTGATGACCCGCCCGTGCGGGCACAGCGGAGAGAGGAATGTTCTTTCTATGTATGAGGGTGAATGTTTAGATGCACTACTTCATCACTCTTTTACACATTCTTAGATATGATGAAACACCAGTAACTAATAGTATCAAACATGCATCAGCATAAGAAATACTCAGTATATCATAGTGAGGTAATGAAGAATAGATGGAGGAAAAAAACTGTGAAAAGCAAAGAAAATGAGTGTTAGTGACAAAACTGAGTGTGTCAATGAAAATGTACCATATGAGAAAAACATACGGACACAAATGAAATTTCTAGTATTGTTAGGAATACGTTGGAAAAACAGTGTTGCTAGACCTAACAATGGAGAAAAAAAAAAAAAAAACCCCTCAACGAATGACAAATGAATCTGAATAAATTCTGCTTCACTTTTCACTGTTATCATTATTATAAAAGATTAAGTGCACTGATTGCGACCAAAGTATCTTCTTTTTTAGTTACATCCAACGTGCTGTGGGTTTTCATGTAGAGTCATGCTAAAATAATCTTATTGCGAATTGAGTGGAAATGGACACTTTAAAATATGAAAAGGACACTGGTTCACTCAATATTGTAGAACCTTACAAGACTTTTAAATTTGCTTGACAATCATTGTATGGCCGTTAAGTGTGGGCAATAGGTGAGAAATTGCAGTTAAATCCCCTGAAACTCGATGAAAGGTTTTTCAGAAAGAATAAACATATTTTGAGTGCCTATACTCATTAAACTGAAAGACATAAAACTATGACACTTGGGCACATATTCACAAATTTATCAAGTGTAGATTGCTGATGTTCAGTATGTCCTCCACCAGTTACACAAACAATGTCTCATTGATATTTGAATTCCTCCCACACTTTAGTAAGTGTGGCTGTTATCACTGACAGTATGGCAGTATGGATTTGGTTCTTGAACTTCACACACTGTGTTGTGCAAAAGTGTTACCATTGTAAATAGCATTCTGAATTGAGTCAGAAAATGCCCCATGTTTGCATTTGTTGTGATTATGTAGAGCCTTTAACAGCTGTAACTTGTACGTCTTATAACCAACCAATTTCTGGAAACACACCAACATATTGTTGTAGGTAGTTGTACTTCTGAAGGGCAAGAAAAGTTGATTTTGTAGGACTATGTTGGAAAGCAGGTTGAATTCGTGCGACATTTTCAGTGGAAACATGAAGATGGCCAAAACTCTTTCCTTTGCATACACATTCTGTGTCTACAAACTGTTGATACCATTTGCACATTGCACAAACTTGAAAACATAAAGTGATTGCTGCTGTGGTGTTGCCAGTTCACAACACATTACAGTAACCAAGCAAAAAGAAAACAACTGACATCTAGTGTCAATGAATATAAATTAGGCAATGTATTCATTCCTCCAATAACAGTGTAGTGATTAATTGTTCTGACTACACAATAGTGTGTAAAATATATATATATATATATATATATATATATATATATATATATATATATATATATATATGGTTATAATAGAGGAAAACATTCCACATAGGAAATATATATCTAAAAACAAAGATGATGTGACTTACCAAATGAAAGTGCTGGCAGGTCGACAGACACACAAACATACACACAAAATTCAAGCTTTCACAACAAACTGTTGCCTCATCAGGAAAGAGGGAAGGAGAGGGAAAGACGAAAGGATGTGGGTTTTAAGGGAGAGGGTAAGGAGTCATTCCAATCCCGGGAGCCGAAAGACTTACCTTAGGGGGAAAAAGGACGGGTATACACTCGCGCACACACACACATATCCATCCACACATATACAGACACAAGCAGACATATTTAAACACCCTATGCATGCACAGTAATTTGCAGAACTTGAATCTTGTAATTGCATATCACGTACAGTGACAGGACTCTTCGAAATCACTTGGACTCCTCATCCAATGAGACTGTGTGCTGTGCGCTCCAAACCTACAGTGTTCCATTCCCAGATAATGTCCAGACTCATAATAGTTGTGCTGCAGCACAATAGTTGGCTAAGAGTGAGTTTACATAGTACAGTTACATGCTCCAATATCGAATCTGACCCAGCATACAGATGATGATTGACCCTCATTTCTGTTACTTCATCCACATTATATGCCATCACAGCCAGTCCAATGACTCTGACCACACTGTAGTGACAACTGTCTCCTCTGCATAACAGATACTACAAAAAGGGTATCCACTACTTGACTATAGGTGAATGTTTGTGGACCAAACCAGTAACCTCAACATGAAATAAAAACTAAACAGTATCTTGTATAAAAGTGCTCCGTTCGAAAGTACACATTTTTCAAATATTTGAAACAAAAAACTTACTACTGGGTAACAGTCAATATCAAGCCACTTCACCATGTAGCTTATAACACATTTGGATCCTCTTTGGCATGCTGTCCACTATATGATAGAGATGTTGCTGTCAGACCTTTTGACAGTGACCTTCTTGGGGCCACCTGTTGTGGCTTCCTGAAACTTCAACTGGTCCTAGTGCTCGATTGAGCTCATGTCGGCAGATAGTGAAGGCCATACCACTTAGTTGATTCCTGCCTCCCGGAGGAATCCTTACACAAAGTGGGCACAGTGTATAGCTTTATAATGTCATTGCAAAAGATAAGATGGAGTCCTGCTGTCAAACAATAGTCACAACCATAGTAAAAAGACAGCTTTGTGACAACTTATCACTTGGTAAAACCAGCTAAATCAACATAGGAATAACTGTGTCTGAACTACTTTGCAACAAAAAATTGCATAGTTAACAATGATGGATGTGTTACAAATTTACTTAATAAATAACTAAAAATATATATTATATGTATTGCGGCACCTATCACGTTGCTGTCATGTGTTGCTCTCTTATATACTGTCTGACAAAAATAGTGAAGCAGTCACAAGGAGAGGACTAAACAAGATGAAAATTCGTTGGTTGCGAGGTCATGGAATTCTATTTTGGTGATTACAAATTCAAGCCCTATTATCAGTGTGACAAGCACTCCCTCTGCCGTGGATGCATGCACTTGTGCTGTTAGGATGTCGTGCCATTGTATCCTCTCCTGAGGGACGCTGACCCACAACTTTGTAACTGGTCCTCTAAATTCTGGACATTGGTACCGGACTGAATTGATATCCAAACTTTTCCCACACATGTAGGCCTGCTATTGGGGACAGAGTTGGGGATCTCGCTGGCCATGGAAGTACTGCAACATGACTCGGACAGTTCACAGGTACACATACTATGGGTGAATAAGATTTGTTCTGCTCAAAAATTCCACCACGGTATTGTTGCACGGGAGGAAACGCGAGATGATCCAGGAGGTATTTCTGGTCACCATTTTAAGTGCAGCCATTTGTGTTTTTGTGTTAATGGTAGCCCTTGCCTGGGATTGTAATACCTTAGTCCTACTTACAGTCCCTGACCAGTGCTGTGGGATGACACAATGTTGCAGGGAATCCATTACTTGTCCTCAGGTAGTAGGTACAGATCCGAAGGGATTACAGTGTGCTAGGTCCACAACATCATGCTCCTTCCTTGTGATCGTCAGACATACTAGACAGGAACTTTGACACCGAGTATGTCTTCACTCAAGTAACTGTGCACTCGGACATCAGAGTGTCCGAATGTTTCACAATCCTGGAAATAGCAAGATTCAGCCAGTTATCGCAATGGAGTCGGGTACATAGCATCTGTGTGGCCTTCACAGGGATCATTCAACATCTGATCCTGCTCATGCCCTTCACAAACCCTACCAAGCATGGTAACAATACCAAACACGAATAACACTAATGCACTCTGGTAGCTGTTCTACCTGTTAACAGAGATTTGCAACAGTAGTCATTTTCATATCGACCCAAGGTGTACAAGGTCTGTTCAAAAATTCTGGAACATGTGTAATTTCGCAGTAGTGGTTTGTTGGAGTGAAATGCAGTTGGTATCCCTGCACACACCTATGTTTAATGTGTAACTGCCGGAAATTTCATTGTTGTATGTCTGTTAGTTATTGTTCAGTGCTGTATTTAGTAGAACATTCTGGCATACAGATTGCGAATTTCGAGATGGCAGAGATTGCGGAGCAAAGTGTCTGCATTAAATTGTGCGGTAAACTGTAGAAAACCTTTACAGAGACCCACCAAATGACAAGGAAGCCTATGGTGATGAGTGCGTAAGCTGTACTTCGTGTTACAAATGGTTCACATGTACTTTAAAAATGGCCGAACGGAAGTTAAAAATGATCCTTGTTCAGGATGGCCTTTAATGTCTACAGACGAGGCTCATGTAGGAATGTCAACAAAATTGTGTGTGCCAATTGAAGACTGAGTGTCCGAGAGATGGTAGAAGGATGCAACATTTCAGTTCGATCATGACATGAAATTGGTGCAATTGAGTATGAGGTGTTCCTCAAGAGAGTCATAACTGGTGATGAGACGTGGGTCTATGGTTATGATGTTGAGACAGAGGTTCAGTCTTCTCAATTCATCATATTCGTCGATGGTACTATGGGGACATGTTGTGGCACCTGGGAGAAAATCTGAGAAGGAAACGGCCTTAAATGTAGTGAGACAATTCATGGCTCTTCCTTCACAATAACGTGTGTGCATGTTCATCCGTGGTGGTGCGTGACTGTAGCACAAAGAATTAAATCACTGAGCTGTCTTATCCTCCGTACTCACCCAACCTGGCCACCACAGACGTTTTTTTATTTCTAAAGTTGAAAACCCCGTCGAAAGGACAAATATTTGCGAGGACGCATGGGATAAAAGATAGCACTTCCCACGATCCAGCAAGACGCATACCAAGACTGCTTCCAGAAGTGGAAATGCATTGGGAGTGGTGTATCAATTGTGGAGGAGAGTATTTCAGAGGAGACCATGCAGAATAAGTAAAAGGTAAGTGTAGTAAATTTCTGTGGACAAAGTTCCAGAATTTTTTTGAACAGACGTTGTGTATGTGTATGAAGTTCTGTGTGCTTCAAATGTTTTGTCAGGCAGTGTATTTTGAATTAAATCAGTTTTATACTGTGTTTGCATCTAATTAACATTTCTAGATGAATGATCTAATTACTGACATAGGTGTCTGTATGCCACGATACTGCCTAAGCTGAAGTCTTTATCGTAGCTGTAATACTTACTCACTGGATTGATATGTTTATAATGATTTGCACATATCATCATCATTCAATGAATTGTTAAAAACCATTCAACAGCCAAGATCACATAAAATATTTTTTACTTAAATATTTTTTACTTAAAACGGCCGGTTTCAACAGACTATGCTGTAGTCTTCTGGTCTTAAACGTGTTTTACAACAAAACGTTTTAAGACCTGAAGATAACAGCACAGTCAGTTGGAACATGATCCATCCACCTTCTTTGTAGTCAGGAGTTTCTCAAGTGCGTCATACCCGACGTCTAGGTGCAAACCATTTTGACGGGCCTGCATGTGCTGCTGCCACCACACTGCCACCAGACCACGCATTTCATGTGAAATGTCACACAGTTTCCACTTCTTGGAATGCAATCATCTGATGGTTTCTATATACACTCCTGGAAATTGAAATAAGAACACCGTGAATTCATTGTCCCAGGAAGGGGAAACTTTATTGACACATTCCTGGGGTCAGATACATCACATGATCACACTGACAGAAACACAGGCACATAGACACAGGCACCAGAGCATGCACAATGTCGGCACTAGTACAGTGTATATCCACCTTTCGCAGCAATGCAGGCTGCTATTCTCCCATGGAGACGATCGTAGAGATGCTGGATGTAGTCCTGTGGAACGGCTTGCCATGCCATTTCCACCTGGTGCCTCAGTTGGACCAGCGTTCGTGCTGGACGTGCAGACCGCGTGAGACGACGCTTCATCCAGTCCCAAACATGCTCAATGGGGGACAGATCCGGAGATCTTGCTGGCCAGGGTAGTTGACTTACACCTTCTAGAGCACGTTGGGTGGCACGGGATACATGCAGACGTGCATTGTCCTGTTGGAACAGCAAGTTCCCTTGCCGGTCTAGGAATGGTAGAACGATGGGTTCGATGACGGTTTGGATGTACCGTGCACTATTCAGTGTCCTCTCGACGATCACCAGTGGTGTACGGCCAGTGTAGGAGATTGCTCCCCACACCATGATGCCGGGTGTTGGCCCTGTGTGCCTCGGTCGTATGCAGTCCTGATTGTGGCACTCACCTGCACGGCGCCAAACACGCATACGACCATCATTGGCACCAAGGCAGAAGCGACTCTCATCGCTGAAGACGACACGTCTCCATTCGTCCCTCCCTTCACGCCTGTCGCGACACCACTGGAGGCGGGCTGCACGATGTTGGGGCGTGAGCGGAAGGCGGCCTAACGGTGTGCGGGACTGTAGCCCAGCTTCATGGAGACGGTTGCGAATGGTCCTAGCCGATACCCCAGGAGCAACAGTGTCCCTAATTTGCTGGGAAGTGGCGGTGCGGTCCCCTACGGCACTGCGTAGGATCCTACGGTCTTGGCGTGCATCCGTGCGTCGCTGCGGTCCGGTCCCAGGTCGACGGGCACGTGCACCTTCCGCCGACCACTGGCGACAACATCGATGTACTGTGGAGACCTCACGCCCCACGTGTTGAGCAATTCGGCGGTACGTCCACCCGGCCTCCCGCATGCCCACTATACGCCCTCGCTCAAAGTCCGTCAACTGCACATACGGTTCACGTCCACGCTGTCGCGGCATGCTACCAGTGTTAAAGACTGCGATGGAGCTCCGTATGCCACGGCAAACTGGCTGACACTGACGGCGGCGGTGCACAAATGCTGCGCAGCTAGCGCCATTCGACGGCCAACACCGCGGTTCCTGGTGTGTCCGCTGTGCCGTGCGTGTGATCATTGCTTGTACAGCCCTCTCGCAGTGTCCGGAGCAAGTATGGTGGGTCTGACACACCGGTGTCAATGTGTTCTTTTTTCCATTTCCGGGAGTGTAGTAGATATAGCACTGTGCTGAAGGTTTCTTTCCAATTGTGTATATAGCCTTACAAAATGGTAACAAGTACACTTCTTCTTTTGCAGGTGACATTTGAATTTGGGGCACAGCAGAGTCCTGGCTGTGTACGTGAAGTAGCCGTAACAAACTTTGTGACAACCAAGGCTACGTTTACATGGAATGTGCATCAGCTGAGGAATTGGCCAAAAGGCACTTTTGAAGCCTCATCACCACCGTTTGTCCACCCCAGTGCGAGTATGTGGAGCATGCACCTGTCCAAAGACAGCCACGAATCCGTCCATCTTGGTTTCATACTGGTCTCTTCTGAGAAGGGAGCACCTGTGAGAGCCAGCATAAAGACAAAGGCCAAATCCAAAGCCAGTCAAATAAAAGAGGTATGCCAACATCTGTACCTAGTTCTTTTGTTGACAGTAAGTAATTTTCATGACTCGTGTATCAGCATAAGGAAGACATCAAGCCACATTATGATTTGTTGAGTAGGATACTGTATTAAAAATTAAAAACGTGGATACAGTGTAACAATAGCTACATTTGTTTGTTTACACATGGCAGTAATACAAATCTTTCGGTGCCAGATTTATTGGCCATGTGCATGACTTGGTAATTGGGCATGTACAGGAGGATAAAACATTTTATGTGATTGTGGGAATCTGAGTGACTGGTGTGGTGACGATACAGTGTGTTGATACTGAGGTGGGTTGGTGCTGCTGATTCATAGCTGATGGATTTTATCTCCACATACTAGTGGCTTTACAGGTGTTGCTCAGAGCAGACTAACCTGTGCTGTGTCCACTGGTTCCTGCTTCATCATTCTCTAGGTTGCCGGTGACTGGCAGTCTCTGTTGTCCCTGCTGCAATGGCCGTTCAGTCACCCAATGCCCATGGAGCATCTTTTGTCTGTTGTAATTAGATTGTAAGGGAGGTCACCATGTTATAATAGAGGCTGAGGTCAGACAGCAAAAATAAAGTTGAATGGAAACTGAGGATGTCACAAAATGACATCATACCCAAGGGCAAATACAAACATCGGTTGCAGAGAGACAGACTTTCGCCATAATGCAAAATCAGAACTGGGATATGGACATAAGATACAGATTCAGGAATGACATGAAGTGTCATAATCTAAAAGCAACATGAGAACTAAAATCGGTTCCAGATTCTGACTCTGTACGAGAATAGCTCATCATAACATGTTCTGTTATCTGAATGTCATAGTATGACCTACAGTAATTGAATGCCTTCCTGAATGCTCCTCCACAGCAGTTTTGGTCTCCCTCCCACACTCTTTGTCTTTCAGAGCACTGAATTTCCCACAGTATCATATTGAAACTCGTGAGCTTTGTTTGCAGTGCCTTTCAGTGATAGATCAATGCTCGGCTACTTCACCATGCCAGTCTTCATAATGGGGCACCAAACTTTACAATTCCCCCTCAAAAAAATCCTCAAATTCTCCTTTGTAGGTGGCCGGGCAATGGCACGGCAATGTGTGCAAACTCCACTGCATTTCCATGGTGGTCTCTCCATAACTCCAGTTGTGGAGCTAGCCACTGCCCACTGTAAGTTTCCTAGCAGCTGACATAACTGCTGGATTTTCTATGGGAACCTCTGTGAATGAACTTGCATTCGTGAGTGACCACGGAGGCTGTAACTTAGTGGCAATTCTGCTTCTTTGTAACAGGAAAGCCTTTAATGTCCCCACTCGTGTTTGTGAGATCCTTCGAAACTTAATACCGTCTTTAATTGGGCCACCCCATCCAGAACAAAGAAAAATGCTTGTGAACCATTCTTGTTCATCTTCTACGGATTTGAGAAAAATCTCATAGTAACAAGGCACAGATTAATTTTAGCCCTTTTGTCCGGAGCTTTGGTCCATGAAGTATGACAGGACTTAACACTCTCTCCTCTCTTCTTTCCTGTTCTAGTTGTGAATGGTGCGTGGGAAGAAAGATTGCTGGCCAGCTTCTGTGAGAGCTCGCATATCTCTAACTGTACCTTAATTGAGTTTTTGTGAGATACGCGAGTGCAATACAGTATGGCGCAGTTAAAAATCAGCCCACCTCCTCTTTGAATATGAATGCAATATTTCGACTTCTGAAACAGAGTAACTAGCTGCAGTAATTGACAGTTTTATACAATAATCAGTTGTTAGCATTCTTCTCTCATGTTTCAGTTTATTTCACATTTCTCTTTGCGGTATGCAAAATGACTTTCTCTTTAGAAAAAAGAACTGAAATTGTGGAAGCGTATTTGAATACAGGTTCGATTAAGGAAACTTGCGAAATTTTCAGGGTCAAGTATGTGGATAGAGGACTACGAGCAAAGAGAGCAGTGCAGAGTCTATATAAAAACTGGCGCACCTATAGACCTGTGCAAAGTGTAAAATAACAAAGAATTTCTTCAGTTTGCACACTGGAAGTTATTGCAGACATTTGCCAAAGAATTATTCAGAGCCCAAAGAAGTCTACACATAAATTGACCCAACAGATGCATTTACGTAGGCGTAGTTGCTAGCAGATATTGAAACATCTTAGTCTGAAGCCACATTGTGTGACAGTTGTGCAACAATGACGGGAGGATGACAGTTGGAAACTTGTAGGTTACTGCATGTGGCTTCTGAATAACATCAATTATGGATCTTTCTGGTCACATGAATTCAAAGAATATGAGGTACTGTTCAACGGAGACCGTAACATTGTGTGTCAGCAACCACTCTGTGACAAAGAAACCAGCATTTGGTGCTGTGAAATACGGACGCGCATCATTAGACCAGTGTTTTTTGACACTACTGCCAACATGGTTGCATGTATGGAAATTTTTTGTACATTTTATGCTCAACTTGTTGAATATGAATGACGATATTGCTTCTTCCACCAAAGTGGGACAACATGCCATATGTCTGAGGTAACACTAGAAACAGTCCATGATGCCTTCAACTGATGAACAAATTGTCAGAAAACGTTTATGGCCACCACACGTTTGCCGGATCTGACATGATTTTTTTGCTGTGGGGGCACTTGAGGAGCAAGGCGTGTCAAACAAATCCACACACAATACAGGAACTGAAAGATAACATAAGCTACAATGTTGCCGCCATTGACATCCGAACTTCACACCAGATGTATCTGAATATGCCTAGACTGTAACTGCTGCCAGTGCATGTTTGGTAGTCATTTATCATTACAGTTACTGGAGTTTCCATATGTTTATGTGCAATAGTTCTATTTATTTGTTTCCACTCCCAATGCCAAATGTTGATCCTCTGTAGGCCTTAGAACTTTCTACAGTTCTGATTGCTCTGCAAAGAATGTCACCATCCATGCCAGTGGTTTGTTGTGTAAAACAGTTTAATTCAGTTGTGAGCAAAAATTGAATAAAATAATCACAAATTGCAGGTTCGAATTCATGCTGTAATAAAAGCCAGTGTATACGGTCTCAATTACTGAACCTGCCAGAGAGAGACTCAAATGCATCATGCTGAAAAATGAAAATTATTGCTTAAATATTGCATGTGAATATTAATGGCAAAAGGCTCAATTTTAATTATACACACAGACCTATATATTTCACTAAATATCTCATTTATTGGTTTAAGGAGTATACAACAGCAGTACCTTCTCATAGTTAATCAGTCAAGCCGAGGGATAGACAAAATGGGATTCTGAAATGGTGGTTCACCATTTTTATTATTTCTTCACATCAGCGAGTAGAATAGAACAGTAGCACAGACTTCCAAAAGTCCCTGTACAAAATGAGCCTTGGGACTTCTGTGTGCACATCATCTGAGATAGAAGCATAACAAAATATGTTATCAAATTGATACATTACAGTGCTCCTAATGATGACAACCTTTATTAGCAGAGCAACAAGTTTGGCACCATTCTGGTTCTGCTAACCATTACAGTCAATCATATGTTTTCTTTTACTGGTTAAGTTGGATTTTCTTTGAGATTGGGTTGGATTTTATCTTTGTTTGGTATAGGAAGGTCAGGAGATAGATTTTTCTTTCACCACATTGTATTACATATGTTACATAAACAATGAGTGTTGCCATGAAATTTTTTTTTTACCTTGACACTGATAATAAAGCTTCAATTTTGTACAGAGTAACATGTAGATTATCATTATATTATTCTGTTGCCATGTGGTTACATTTTGAGTAATAAGTAACATTGGGGTTGTTGCTGTTACTTTGCTGCTTGTGAAGTTGGATTTATTGTATCTATCCTCAATATATTTATTAATCTAGCCTCGCTATTTGGTTAAGTTTCACTGGAAACAAGGTAAAACCATTTAAAAAACCTGTGACCTCAGTTGCATACTGAATTATGTTCAATAGTTTTCATTGCTTAGCTTTCTTAAACGTCAGTTGACAGTTTACATGTGAAAATGTTCTTTAGCAAATCAACTTTTTTTTCACTGTGCAATAGTTCTTCGACATACTAATCACAATTTTAACAATCTGGGAAAAGACAGATTGCTGCTTACAATAAAGAAGACATGTCAAGTTGCAGACAGGTGTAACCAAAAGACACTTACAAAGCTTTTGGCCACAGTCTTCATCAGAAAATGACACACACACCATTCACACTCACAAGCAAGCACACCTCACATACACGCGACCACCAACACCAGCATCTCGGGCCGAGATGTGTGTGTGAGGTGTGGTTGCTGTGTGTGTGTGTGTGTGTGTGTGTGTGTGTGTGTGTGTGTGGGCGCGCGGGCGCGCGCGCGCGCGCCTTTCTGCAACTTGATATGGCTTCTTTACGGCCTACATTGTTGGTATCCCTATCTGAATGTTCCATTGTTTGATATTCCAATTTTCAAATGTTTGAAGAGCATTCATATCAGTTGTACTGTATGCGTGGATTGCAATAATTTTTATTTCATTTCTTGGTTTTACTTTGAGTGGAGAAACATTTTTCTTGTTGATAGTTCTTTTAAGGAAAATTTTAATGGAAGTTCTTCATTTTATCATTTATTTTTTGAAAAGTTATCTTTATAAATGTAATTCACAGAAATTTCTCCTGCTTATGAAATGTTATGGCTTCAGATTTACTACCGAGCGAGGTGGCGCAGTGGTTAGACACTGGACTCGCATTCGGGAGGACGACGGTTCAATCCCGCGTCCGGCCATCCTGATTTAGGTTTTCCGTGATTTCCCTAAATCGCTCCAGGCAAATGCCGGGATGGTTCCTTTCAAAGGGCACGGCCGACTTCCTTCCCCGTCCTTCCCTAATCCGATGAGACCGATGACCTCGCTGTCTGGTCTCCTTCCCCAAAACAACCAACCAACCAATCAGATTTACTCATTTGGATGACATCTATAGTTGTCAAATGGTGCACTCGCTCATCGTTCCAGGCAAGGGCATAGTGAGTTAATGTACCTTACAGCCCTCAGGAAGGCAGAAGACACTGCTTGCAGACTTGCCACACTCCATCAGATGGCAGCAACATATGAAACAAGAGCGTTCAAACACACACAGCAATAGTCTAGCTTCCCGGAAAAGAAAACCAGATAATAACTAATTGTTAAAGGGGAGGTAGAGGTATGCTCTCTCATAAAAAATTATACCTATTTGTCCTGACAGGACATCACTGAATTCATGGGAATTTGGAGTAGCAGTTCACCTGAATTTTATCTAATAGCAGTGCACACAGGCTGTCTTCTGATTTTTATTATTTGCTAACGTGTAACACAGTTTGTATCTATGGTGCCAAAGTACTGTCTGTAACATCTCCAAGCACTTGCTTAGTGTCTTCGTAGGTATTTACTTGCAATGTGTTTAGGGTGTTACACTCTTTATGTTGGCTGCTGCATACTGTCTGTAATGAGCAATGCTGGCAGGCAAGCCTAATTGTTGCTTCAGTGATGGGAGGAATGCGTATAGTTTCTGCATTGTCACGTGTTAATTTTTGTTCATGATTGACGGCATCACTTGAAGCAAAGATGCTACTAAAAAGTACATGTCACTTGTACTTTTCTCGTGTACGCACAGCTACATTTAGTCATTCTTTATTTGCTCTATAAGATTAGTTCACTTACCAGTGATGTCACATGCTAACATGTTAAAGTTGATATTGTCATTGTGCATACATAAATCTGCTCGATTCACCTTGCATCCTCACAGTTGAACATCTAAGTCTTCTGTCCCAGTCCCGTTTGATTGAAGACTATTCTGTGATTAAATGAAGTTAATGTACCCGACACAAACTAATCATTGTTAATCGGAAAAACACTGTCATCACCTCTGCTCCTCGCTGTTCCTTGTACAACTTTTCCCTGGTGTTTCCTGATTTTGTGCACAGATGGAGACAGTGCAGTGTGTGTTATGTGTCACTACTTATTCATTTTCGTACTGGACTCACTGGCATCAAGTTCAGCGAGGCATGCAAGTGGCAGCAAAACTGAGTGAAACAGAGAAATAATAAACAGCAGATCAACTCTGCACAGAACTCTATATCTATTGTACCACACCCTGCATGACTCAGAATTGCTCATCTCCATATCAAAGTATAATTTTTTATCTTCAGTTGCCTACCGCTTATGTTTGTTATAAGACACAGTCCATTGGTGTACCCAGACTAACACTAATTCCTTGATAGCACTAATTGCTTATCAATTAGTGTTCCTTCACCAATAGGAAAACTCAGTTAATATAATCTGTATATTCCTTGTTTGATAATTACAGACGTACTTTATCTTTTACACCCAATTGGTGAAACACTTTCTGGCAGATATTTGTTCTACAAAACATCTAAATTACCCATTTATATTACTAGAAGTATTTCTTTAGGTTTTCATGAGGTAAAAATCATTTATTTCATTTGTCCCAGAATATATTAATAAATATATATTAGCATCTTTCTGATCTCCCTTGTGATAGCTGGCCTTTTGACCCAAGGAATGGAGTAGGATGTGTGGCAAAAGGTCTCACATGGAATAGTGTTCCTGTATTAAACTTTGTCTCTCCTCCAACACCTTTGAATAACTTAACAACGTACTGTTTAAGTCTGCACATTGTCCACTGCCTAAATATGAAGATTCCCTTACTTTATTTGCTACTACTGCTTTTTATCAGTAGTCACTTCAGGTTGCTGCCTATTTAAGCCATTTGTCTCCCTGCTTATAAGTTCAATTTTTAAGTCTTGGCATTATTTATGATGACCACTGTCTTTTTATACTAACTCTATCACAATCTCAATTCTAACAACAACCAATTTGCATCTCGCTGTGGAGAGGTCAATATTAGCCTTTCACTCTTGGAGAAATTCTGTCCCCAAATTACAGTCTGCAACCAGAGAATCAGTTACTAGAAACGTGCCTGAATTTACTACATTTTTATGTTCAAAGTAACACGTGAGCTTGGCATTTCACACTGCATGACCCAGTGCCTATTGCTCCCTGTATCTTACAGTTACTGATGGTCAAGGTTAGAACAGACATATCTTCACATATCTTTCCTTACAAGTCAGTAGACATTACATTTACAATGGGACCTGTGGTTGGAATGTTTCCTATGTATGCATTCAGTGCAGAAAGTGACACGGTAATGTCAACTGTTTCAGTTAGTGGTATCAGAATACAGCTCGTCCTGAATGTCACACTTGTTTATCATATCTAACTAGGTTGATTGGTTGGTCACTTCATCATCATCATCGTCGTCATCGTCATTGTTTTGCCTAAAGGCTGGTTTTCACATGGTAGTTCTCCAGGCTGTCCGGCCTTCTGCCATCCTCTTCAGGTCTGCATAATTTCCTCTTCCCTTTATGTTGTCTATCACCTTGTATCTCCTTCTTCCTCTGTCTTCTCCCACTAACCAATCCTTTCATAGCATCTACTAGCAAGCACTCCCTTCTCAATGAATGTCCCAACCAGTTCTTTTTCCTTTTTCTTACAACCTTCAGCAGACATCTTCTCTCGCCAACCCTTTCCAATACTTTTTCATTACTCACTCTTTCCATCTAGCTTATTCTCTCCATTCTCCTCCACATCCACATCTCAAATGCTTCTAACCTTTTTTCATCCTCTCGTCTCAGTGTCCATGTTTCTGCCCCATATAGTGCCACATTCCAGACAAAACATTTGCCAAGCCTTTTCCTTAGTCCTTTATCTAATTTGCCACATAAGAGGTTCCTCTTTCTGTTGAATGCCTCTTTCCCTATGGCAGTTCGAGTTTTCACCTCCTGGTGACATCTCAAGTCTTCAGTTATTGTGCTTCCGAGATATTGAAATTCACTTACTTGGCTAATGGTAGATTGTCCTATTTTAATATTGGACAGTCTGTGTCTTGTACTGATGACCATACTCTTTGTTTTTGCTGTGTTTATTTACATCCCATATTCCACACAAGCTTCATTCAGATCTTTGAGCATGTTATTCACTGTCCGCTCACTTTCTGGCACTAATACCATGTCATCAGCAAATCTTATACATTCTATTCTCTTTCCACCAATACATATTCCTCTTTTACCATCTAAGTTTTTCGCAATAATCTCTTCAAGGTATACGTTAAACAACAGTGGGGAAAGGCAACAACCTCGTCCAATGCTGCTTCCTTCTGACATTTCATTTCCAATCCTTATCCTTACTTTCTGGTGTAAATATAGATTCTGTATCAGTCGTCTCTCTTTCCAATCTACTCCTTTCCTCTTCAAGATATCCATCAGCTTGTTCCACTGAACTCTGTCTAAAGCCTTTTCTAAATCTATAAAAACAGCAAAGATATCTCTACCCTTTTCCACATATCTTTCTCCTATAGTTCTTAGCAGTCCAATAGCATCTCTTGTTCCTTTTCCTCTTCTAAATCCGAACTGCCCCTCTGCAATCTCTCTATCCAGCTTGCCATATAACCTTCTATTCAACACTCTCAGCAAGACTTTAGCTGCATGAGAAATTAGACTGATGGTTCGGTGCTCTTCACATTTTTTAGTATTTCTCTTTTTCTCTGTTGGTATCATAACTGTTGCAGCGAAGTCCTCAGGCCATTCCCCTTTGTCATATATCTCGTTACAGAGGTAGACTATTTCTTTTCTTGCCTTGTTTCCCAGACTCTTCAACAGTTCTGCTGGCAAATCATCTATTCCACATGCCTTCCTATTCTTCATCTCCTTCAGCGCCTTTTCTACTTCTGCTTCCAAGATGGTAAATCCCTTTCCATCTTCCAGCACACATTGCTCCTCTTCAACCTTAATTTCGCTTTGCATTTCATCCCCCTTATACAGACATTCAATGCAAACAGTACATATGTACAAAGTCAAAGCCACTACTTACAGCATTAAGTTAAGTAGTGGCTTTGACTTTGTACATATGTACTGTTTGTGTTTTCCTTTTTTTCATTTATAAATGTATAGCTATGGTGTTCTTTTAATCACTGACAAAGGTCTTCTTAGGCACTTGTGGGTTTTATTGTTCTGAAGAAGGTGTAGTTATCTACGCCGAAACCTAGGTTAACACTAGGTGCTTTTTTTTGCAGTCGAGGCGGGTTTTTTAATGTATCTGCATGAAGCTGCAAGGCAGAAAATGACACAGTGCCCAGTAGAAGTCCCTTTGGCTTTCATGTCCTTGACAAGGAGTTTGTTATTGGGAAGCTGCTAAATAGTTGCAGACAGCTAGGACTGTAATTGTGTAGCCTCAGCTACTTCATCCTTTAACTTTTTCACAGCCTCAGGCATACAGGTATTTGCCAATTTTAAATCTGATATATCTTCGGATAATTCTTTCAGCAAGCATCACGCTTTGTCGAAAGTTCAGCAATCACAACAGATGCCTGGATTTTAGCCATATCATATTCTGTTCAGTGAAAACTCACCTCAATGATTCAGTAAAAGAGGCATCATGGAAGACATCAGTTCTAATATTTTAAATAGTACTACTAATGGATATGTTGATTGATCCCTGTAAGTGGTAGTTCCTTTCACTTCAGGATTGAGTTTGACAACATTACCTATTATGGTAGGGCCCATTTTTAACATTTATGCTCTTGTTTTTACCATGACCTGAATTTAATAGAAACCTCTAAACTTTCTTCCTTGTTAGAGTAGCCACTTAAAACACTTAATCCCTTGTTCATGTCTCCTCTCTGTTTGCTGTACTTTTTACTTTCAGTGATTTGTTTTCTGCAATCAGGTTTAAAAAGTATATGTTTATGAAGCAGAAAATATTGTATAAACTTCAGTCACAAAATTGTTAATTGCTCACAATTAGTCCTGTCACACATTGACAATTACAATGTGTAATGCATGCAACAAGCAGAATAAATGGTAACATATTTGCTTACTCTGTCTGTTGGTATATGGCGTGAAGCCATTTAACTTAACTGTAAGTGAAAAATGAATTTAATTTCTGTGCAAATTATCAAAGTTGTAGACTCAAATTTACACCATAAGAAAAGTGAGTGTATACCTTCTCAATTACTAAGCTTGTCAAATAGACTCTTAAATGTATCACACACTATAGTATTCTAGATTTTCTGAAATCTCTATGAATAATGAAAATATTACTTAAACGTTGCAGGTGCATAGTCATGACAAAGAGTCCAATTTAATTTTGAATACAATCCTGTATATTTCAGAAGTGTCTCATTTATTGCCATAAGCAGAATACAATATCAGTACCTTCTCATAGTTGTAAGTCAAGGTGATGAATAGAGGCAAAACTTCTTCACACCACCAAGTACAACAGTAAAGCAATGCAGACTGTCTAAGTTCTCACACACACATAGTGCCTCTGGATTTTTACGTGAACATTTTATCTGTGATAAACATTGCAAAATAGGCAGTCTTAATATGGGACATTACACCTCTCCGCATTTATTAACCTATCAGTCTATCTAATTTTTGGCATTCTTCTGTGACACCACATCTCAATTACTTAGTTTCTCTTCTATTCCAGTTGAGGAAAGTACATTCTTACACACACACACACACACACACACACACACACAGTCCTGAATGCCACGTGCGTTCTCACAAAACTGTTTCTCAAATTAAAGCATGTGTTTACTACTAGTAGACTACTGCTTGCAGTGAATGCTTACTCTACTTGTGCTTTTCTGTTTTTCTTTTTATTTCCTTCGTGTTTCTGAGGTAGAAAATTTCCTTCCTTTTTGTCTACTGCACAATCTCCAGTTTTGATGAGTTTTTTGCTTGTCTCATTTTTACTGATCTTCGTTTCTTTTGTCTGTCTTTGGTGTATTTTCAGTCTATATTTTGTTGAGTTCATTCAACAGGTCCTGTAATCCCTCACTTTCTTTGGGGACAGCAATGTCATCAGCAAAACTTATCACTGATCTACTGTAGTTCCATCCAGAATTATAATCCCAAATGTCAAAGTTTCTTTTATTTCTGTGGTTTTTATCTACATTCAGGCTGACTAGCAGGAGAGGACTGCATCCCTGCCTGATATGTTTTTCAATCGGAGCATTTCTCTGTTAGTTATCCTTCACATTGACCCCCCCCCCCCCCCCCCACCCCACCCCCCCTTGGTTTTTGTATATATTGTACAAGGTGTCCCAATAAGTTCCTTTATTCCTATTGACTGTACTGTTTGGGAAATCTGGAACTAGCAGCATAAGTTAAAGCGCTCAGATGAGAAATTGTTAACCACATAAAAAAGAATTGAAAATGAAAGTATTAAGGCTGAATGAAGTCTGTGAATAAATTACCGGATAATGACATGGAGCACTGAGTTGCAGCCTGCCATGTTTTGTTGGCACTGTTGCCAAATGCCACTTCTCACCCAAGAGACTTCATGTGCTGTGCGATGTATTGTGCAGAGCACATAGGAGGTGTTGTGTCTAGACAAGACAGCCTAGACACAATGAGAGGAAGCCGAAAGGCACGCGCTAAGCTAAAGCTGGATGGCATGAGGTCTGAAACAGGATACATAATGAATGCTATAAAGAAAAGTACGTAGCTTCTGAAATACTTAACTTTAATCCATCCTTTTGGTACATCTGGAGATTGTGGCGATACAAGTGAGACTCTTTAGATACATGCAATGTTACTACTGGCGCCTTGCTAGGTCGTAGCCATTGACTTTGCTGAAGGCTATTCTAACTATCTGCTCTGCAAATGAGCGAGGCTTCGTCAGTGTGCATCGCTAGCTACGTCGTCCGTACAACTGGGGCGAGTGCTAGTCCGTATCTCGAGACCTGCCTTGTGGTGGCGCTCGGTCTGCGATCACACAGTGGCGACACACGGGTCCGACATGTACTAATGGACTGCGGCCGATTTAAAGCTACCACCTAGCAAGTGTGGTGTCTGGCGGTGACACCACAGGAGGAATGTGGTTTCTGGTCTGAGGAATATCTCCATTGTGTGCAAGAGTAGGAAAGGGATGCAGCACATGTTGTTATGTGGGCGGGGGATGCCATCACGATAACTGTGCAGACTGTGTTTATTTGTAGGGTACATGAATGGGAATT
The DNA here is from genome assembly GCF_021461385.2 of Schistocerca piceifrons. Taxonomy (NCBI): domain Eukaryota; kingdom Metazoa; phylum Arthropoda; class Insecta; order Orthoptera; family Acrididae; genus Schistocerca; species Schistocerca piceifrons. The sequence goes on along the minus strand of NC_060146.1, from coordinate 154,149,543 downwards.
CTTGTTTGGATATATTGCAGATGTCATAAATACCTCTGCTCAAAGGCAAGGATGGAGATCCAGCATATTTTACCTGTTCAGGAATTTTGAGGCCACAGGATATGGTGTGGTTCAGCAAATCCTCAGCTCCATTGAAAGACCTGCACAAAGCCCAGATCTTAACATACCAGAAAACACATCATAGGGAACAATCGAATTCCATGTGGCCCCATGTTTGTACAAGAAAAATGAAGAATTGCTGAAAAGTGTTGAAACGTTTCAAAGTATAGCTCCTGAGTGGTCCGCTATATGGCAAGGAACCTGCCTATGTGGCTGAGTTCACTAACACGCACTTGTACGATGGTGTTCAACCCCGCGGTAAGCCGGTTCAAATCCTAGTGGTGGAAAAAAAATTCACTGTTAGTATTTGGCTGTCAAGGGGAGGAGAGTTGATGGCGTAAAGTTTCAGATTCCCGCCAGTGTCCTGGTTTAAATACTAAACCTCTCCACAGTGTCTCATGAAGTGAGAGCACATGACACTATTGATGGTGGTCTATGCGTCATCATCATCATCATCATTGTTACCTAACACAAACGTTACATTACACTCCACACAGACACACAGGACATACATGTAGTATTACAAACCCTTGTAATGGAGCATGTTGTAAATAAACAATCTAGCAGAATATGCCAAGGAGAATGTAGACATGATTAGATCCCTGTACCATGTCGGTGCACTACAGATCTGCTAGCTACATCGTTTATATAAGCAAGCATTCCAATACACGGTATACTGCAAAATGTGATTCCTCACCTCATGGGGGTAATTATTTGCAGTCGCTGGGAAATGGTGCACTTGAGAAGGGAAGGTAAATGTATACATAATTGAAAATAGTAGCCACCTGAATTGTCTGCAAATTTTTATTACAAAATTGGATTGCAGAAATGCATTTAAACAGAAATGTGGAACCTGTAATCATATTCATTTTCACATTTCAGTAATTTATAGAATGCTCATTTCTTGGATAAATGGCCATCACAAATATAGCCTTGAGGTGTATTCTCCAGTAACTGCAGCACAATTCCAAAGGTAACATAATGCATTATGCCCTTTACTATGTGTAGGTGTGAATTCTCTAGACTGATTGTTGTAACCATTATCTTAGTCATCATCACAAATGTTGGAAATATCCGATACCTCTGATGACTCTGGTGTATGCTCCCAACCCCTGGTTTTCTTTGTCTTCTTTCCCACCTACTCAGTGAAGCACCCACTTCACCATTTACATCACACCATTTGAAGGAAAATTCATACAACGATGCAGTGAATTGCAGGTTTTAATAACATATTCAGAAAATATTTAATCAGTAGTAAATGTGTGATAAAAATGTAAAAAGTCTGGTCTATTTTATTTGCCTCATATTCACACATTCCACAGCTCAAATGACTGCTGTGATCTTGTTCGTATTTGTTATTTACAGGAATCAGAGGGATGGAGCAGTAGTCATAAGTAATGTTTATCACAAGATTCATAATATACCAAAGACAAGCAATTTACCTGCAACACACTATAACTCAGCACACTCCTGTGTAGATGACTTCTATGACGGTATCTTGATTTATCCTAAGTGTGGCCTCCATTACCAAATGCAGCACCAAAAGTCACTTTCTGGTGCCTTTAGCTTTGATGAAGCTGAACTGCTTGTCATCAGGACTCAGAATTAATAAATGTAATTTTTGTGTCGACAGCTGCCCGCCATAGAGTCTGAACTGTTCAAAGTGGGTGAGGTGATGAGGAAGCAGATCCTGCAAGGCTTCACCCTACCTAAGGATGCACAGTCAGACAAGTTGCTGCTCGAAAGTGAGGTGTCAGTGGTGTGCAGTGTTGTGGAGTCAGCTCCTGGGACCACCAACACTCTCAAGGATGACTTGGCAACACTGCTAAAGCTGAAGGAAGATGCCGATGTCACGCTGTTGGCCGGTTCCAGTAAAGTGTCGCTGATGGCACACTCGACGCTCCTACGCGCACGCAGCAGAGTCTTTGCCTCCATGTTGCAGTCACCTGAGGTTGCCACTAAGTCAGGCTACATGTTTCACATGCGGGAAGTGGAGCCACGTGTGGTCAAGGAGCTTCTTTGCTACATCTACACTGACCAGACTCCGTCAATCTCTGAGATGCCGGAGGAGTTGCTTGCCCTCGCCAACAGGTTTGATCTCTGAACACCATAAATACAGCAGTTTGTGTCACACGTTCAATTTTATGATACTTTATTGTTGCTGTGACTCCTGAACATTACATCAGATAGAGTAAATGAATTTCTGCCATATACAGGGTGACCCACTTAAATGTTACTGTGCAAATATCTCTGGACAGCAATAGATACTGAAAAATGACTTCCACAGGTATGAATGTAACACAGGGACTCATAAAAGTAAATACTATGAGACTTTCTAAAACGTAAGCAGATGTTCCAACACAGACTTAGGTTGTTTTTTTTTATTTTATTTTATTTTATTTTTTATTTATTTGAGGACACCCCATATTATTTCTTATACAATCAATAATGTGAAAATTCTCAGAAATAATGGCATTGGTTTCCTCACAATACATCAGTTACATCCCAAGAAATTGCAAAATGAAGTTGTGCTGTCCCACATAATGAAATATGTATCCCCACTGATCAATGTTTTTGGCAGGAAACCCCATTATTACTCTTAGCCCTCATAATAACAGTGAAAGTAAGATTGCATATGTCAATCACATCACAATTATGAGCAACAGGTGGTTCACGCTTGCATCTCGAGGTGTGCAGTAGCAATACATTTCATTTATTTTGAGCATCCACCTTGCTTTGCAATTTATCAGGCTGTTATTGACATGTTGTGATTCAACTGAGACCATTCTTTTTGTGATTTTTCATGTTATTCATTGGGAAAGAAATAATGTGTGTTGTCCATTAAAGAAAAGTTTCTGTTGAAAGTAATATTTGCTTACATTTCAGAACCTCTCATAGTATTTATTTTCATGAGTCCTTGTCTAACATACATACCACGGAAAATCATTTTTCAATGTCTCTTTTCGTTCTGGAGATAATAGCACTGAAACATTTAAGTGGGCGAGCCTGTGTTTTACCGAGCTGTGATAGAAAGGAAGGAACAGGATGGTTCAGTGCCCTAATGATGTTAAGTTCTTTAGAACTGGAGTACACTCATATCGAGGAAAGAAGGAAATTGGCCATCCAATTTCAATAGAAATATGCTATTATTCACAGTAAGCAATTGAGAGAAATCATAGAAAACCTAAATCTCTATGGCCAGACAGGGATTTGAACCTGAGATCCATAGCAGTGATACAGTAGTTAAGACATTGTGAAAATTAGTGCCTCATGCTACCCATGATTATGAGAATGCCTGTAGCCTGTGGTCCACTGATAGTGACCAGCTAAACTTACGTGTATCTGGGATACACATTAAGGTTCTAGTGTAAGACATATGAAAACCAACAAATAGAAATTACATGAACATAATACCACCAAATTGTGGATTTAATTTTGGCACAATTAACACACAGTATGTATGTTGGATTAAGGAAGATTCTGGCTCCATAAAACATGTAGTTCCAGTGCATAGTCACATGTATTTGCCATAAAAAGGCTTGTAACAAATCTGTGCTGATAGTAAGGTCATATTGTCCAAAAAGCTCAGCATTAAATCTATTAAATAAGAAGTAGGCAGAAGCCCTTTTGAAAAATGAGTAAGAACAATGAAGGCTTTCCTTAAAAAACTCAAAAGCTAGCCCATACAGCCTAACTCATCAAGCATAAATCTTCTCACCACCCTAGAATTGTTACCTGTAATCTCCGTAAATGGAAGCTGAGGTCATGTTCATATTCCGTGGCCAACTTCACCAGAGCAAAGTAATGCATGCCTTGTCCAGACCCAAAGACTTTTCTATCTCAGGTACACTGATACTGGCAAGGTATCTTTGCTTCAACAGGAATTCAATCTGCTGAAGGCTGAAGTTATACTAGCAACCATGGGCTATATGCTAGGAAAGAGCAGTCGACTGAGCACAGTGTAGGCAGACGTGTGTGTGTGTGTGTGTGTGTGTGTGTGTGTGTGTGTGTGTGTGTGTGTGTGTGTGTCCACATGTGTTTCTCCTATAAGAAATTTCATTCCGAAAACTAGCTAGGCTCTGTACCTTTTATTTGTGTACCTATCAGTGATGCAGCCCTTTTGCCCCCTGGTGAGTTGTCACCTTTATTCCTAAATAATTGATGAAAGCTAGAGTGATAAAAGTATGTGCATCCAATAAACTCAGCCTACTTTCAACTGGACTCACATTCTGCAGTGGCAGACATCACATTTTTGTGTGGTCTCTCAAATATTTGTTTTTGTAGTTTTCTTAAACAATACCTTTGAAGTTGACATATTCTGTTTCCTTCTTCATCTTCCTCCTATTGGCATGTGTGCCTTATAATAATTTCCTCCTTGGTGGAGCGCTGAACCATAACCTTCCTGTATTTTTACTGCAATATTTCAATGAAACACAGGGAATGGCTACAACAACTTTGAAACACAGTTCAAGCATCTACTACTAGTTGGCACAGCAGTTGCTGAAAAAACCCAGATGTTTGTGGAGGAAAATTCGAAAATCCAAATTTATAATTGTGCTACAGGCACTGAAATGCAAGGTGGTGTTGGCGGGAAATTTAAAAATGCAAGACTGTGCTGGTAGTAAAGTTAAATATGTTATACAGCCATGGAGACAAATTTAAAATAGGCAAGTTTGCAGTGGTGAAAAAAAAAATGATGTTTTTGGAAAAATTTAAACAATTCAAAATAGTGAATCTAACCCAGTTATGCATTGCAATGTCTTTGATACCACAGTCCACGATGACAATGTTCGAATGTATGCAAACAAATTTAATTTTGATCCACATTCAAAAGAATTGGTTATTTGTCAAACATTATTAAAGATATTAACAGTACTGGCATAACTCAGCACTAGTGATAAAACTCACTGGTTAAGCACCATTTGACTATCATTGTACTTCGATTATTGAACGGCATTTAGTGTAAGGCACAATGGACCCTAAAATTTACTATTCCCATATCCAAAATATACATAAGCACATGCCAGCCCCCTCCCCCCCAAACACACACACACACACACACACACACACACACACACACACACACACACAAAATTATATGTCAAGTGTAGCAGTGTTATTAGCATGTCTCACCTAACAACTAAAATGTGACTGTGATCTCTCAAATTAAGTTCCATAATGCTATTTTCATGTCTAAATTGTCTCTAAATATGTGGGGCGACCAATGACCTCGAGTAACTGCCACCTTCGAAGTGCAGAGGGAACAGTTTTTGGGGTCTCGTGGTTCTTTGGTTCAGTCTGGTGGACTTCGGTTGCAATGTGCATGTTATGAATTTCTGTAGTGTTTTTCTTGTGTTTGTGTAATAACTCGAAGTTAATAAAAGTGCCTGATCATTAATTGGAGTTTTCTGTGCACGGTCATTCACTACAGCCAGAAAACCCACATTGGTGACCCCAAGTTGCGAAAAGATGTTGGATTCACTTGTTGTGTACCACTGGTTTCGCACCAACAGACAATGTCGCAACCTCCAGTTTTTCCAGCACTGCAGGACACTGCAACCGCAGAATGGACATTCGACTGTGAAGCGCAACGATTTACTCCTTGTGCTACTAATACATCGGGAATGTTTGTATCTCCCATGTTGGCTTCGACCAGCCAGATGACTCTAACCTTTGCTGGCACACCACACCGAGCTCTATACACATCAGCGCAGACACCTTCTACGGCAGTCTAAGCTCGACAGAATGCTCCTCCAGCACAAGGTCCCGGAAACCCCTCACCTGCATTTCTACTGCACAACACCGACCACCCACTCCTCAGAGTGGTCCACTGTTTAATGTCTCCCTCTCCGTGATGATCAAAGGGACACGTGCATCAACCGAGCCTGGCCATGTGTACGCCTACACAGCCTGCTGTCCTACGCACACCTTGGGTGACGCATCTGCCCTATCGCTCCTATCCGCCCTATCACTCAGCGCTCAATCACAATTTCGTGGCTCTGTTCAAGATTTCGCGTGCATCGGCTGCTGATCCTTCTGTGCCACGCTCATCGTGTGGCCATACAAATTTCCTGCCTACAAGGACTGGATATCACGTCTCGCCTGCACAGCTAATGGACATCCAACACAACACATCACATGTCACTGAGACACAGTTAGCATCAGTGAACACAGTGCAGAATCCCCGTACGCTTCGTGCCTTTCCTACACCCCGCAAGCACTAGTCCCCGGTCATTTTCCGAAGCTGCCGCCATTACAACTGGACAACCCACTGATGTGGTTTACCTTGGTGGGCAACATGTTGGACATACACGGTATTGCGGATGACAGCACTCGCTTTGTGTGTTCAATGAAGCACCTGCATGACCACCCTCATCTGATCAGTGACTTGTTGCTGAATCCACCCGAGAGCAACAAATATGCCTCTGCCGGTGCACTACTCATCGAACGTTTTTCTCGTCTGCCGGCAGATAAGATTCACAACATTATTTATGACAAGACATTAGGTGACAGAACCCCTTTACAGCTGTGGCGACGCTTCCATGCACAGGTCAGTACCGAGATCTTGCCGAACTTAGCGCTCTGGGCATTGTGCTTGGTGAAACTGCCGCAAGAACTAGTTACATTTTCTCCCACATACTACAACAACACTCGAAGATATACTATGTATGTAAGACCAGGCATACACCATTATTCGGCACTGCCACGCCTCTCCGCACAGCGCAATGCCTAATACTGCCGAGGTTCGCAATCCTATGAGTATACTTCCACTGTTGGGCGTTAGAGGCTGGGCACATGCATATTGCGGACAGCACACAAAACAACAGCCATCTAGTGGTGAAGATCGGGCACTGCGGCAGGCCGGCACCAGCCTCTTCCCACCCCAACCGGGCTAGTGTCTTCCCCTTGCCTGAAGCTTTGGCTGGCGGGATGAGTACAGCTGACTCACACATACGCTGGTTCCACCCCACTTACAAGGATGCCACTTGCAACTGCCACCTGCCCTGCGCATTCCCAAATGCTGCACATGATCTGCAGTAGGCGCCACAACTTGTGGATGCATGCAACAGCGGCCACAGACATTGCACCTCATGAGGACGTCTGTATGCCTTGGTTTTAGGTTTGCGCTGGTATTTTCTCATCTATACCAGAGCAGACGTTAGTGTCGTACCTCCCACATTTACAGTAAAGGACACGACACCAGCCAAACTGTTCCTTCAAGCAGCAAATAAATTGCCACTTTGTATTGATGGTTTGGCTGAGTTACCTATTGAACTCATACCTGGCAAACAGTTCACTTGGTCCTTCTACGTGGCTGATGTAGAAGATCCAGTATTAGGCACTGACTTCCTTTTTCATTTCGAACTGTCTCCAGATCTCCATTCGGCTGTTTCATCGCACCATACCTTGTCCACACATTGTTTGTTCAGTCGCCTCCTCGGCCCCCCTCCCCCTTAGCTCCCCAATGATTTTGACACAGCTCTCGTAGAGTGCTCTTCACTGGCAGACAGCCTCGCAACTTTCATTGCCCAGCTTCAGTCCGAGCGCTCTGCAGTCGACAATCTCCACACCCACTTGCAATGCCGAACTGAACTGTGCTATATCGTCAGCTACACGAGCCCTCGCTGAGGCACGATGCCTCGTGCGACACCTGTCAACACCACCGCCCCCAGACACCGGAGACGCACCTCATGGAACTTTGTCGCCACCGACGTGGACAGCTCCTCCAGCACATCAGGTTAGTGACTCTCGCGTGCTACTGACTCCCATTCACGATGCCCCCGAGTGAATTTGCCAGCCCAGCTGAACACTATCACAAATGGCACGACACACAAATGTCGCAACAGTGCATCGTAAAGCATGCCAACTGCCGCCACATATGGTTCGTCCATCAGACAGTAACTGGTCTTTGCCCGTACATTTAGGTCCCAAAATACCTTTTGGCCTCTACGAATTTTGTTACATGCCTTATGGTCTCAAAAACACGGCCCAAACTTGGGAATGTTTTATAGACACACTTCATTTAACTGCACGCATTGTTACGCATACATTGACGACATACTCATTTTTTCCTCCTCTGACAGAGAACACTAACTGCACCTGGCCACGATACAGGACTTACTGAAACGTAACGGAGTCTAGATCAGTAATTACAAGTTACAACTCCGCTGCACTGCTGTCACTTTTCTGGGCTACACAGTCTCCTCTGAAAGTATATGCATCCATCAGGAGTGGGTTGACTGCATTCGCTATCTACCTCTCCCAGTGTTGTTTTGTGAATTTTGCCGGTTTTTAGGATCTATCAATTTCTACCAACGTAACCTACCGATGGTGGCAGCTATTCGAGCCCCTTTGACTGACGCATTGGCTGGGAAACAAACCTCGGGCAATCACAGAGTACAGTAGTCTGTCAACATGGTGAGAGCTTTCGAAGACCTTAAGTAAGTGTTAGCACTTGGTGTCACTCTCGCTCACCATTTGTCAGTTGCCTGCATCTGTATTACAGCAGATGCAAGTGATTTTGCAATCGGTGCAATCCTCCAACAGCACGTTCGTGACACAAAACTGCCTACGGCTCAACATAAATGGTCAGCATTTGACAGAGAATTGCTTGCGGTTTATGAAACTGTAAAATATTTCTGCAGACATTGAAGGAAGAAACATAACAATTTTCACAGACCATCGCCCCCTCGCGGAAGCTATCCGTAACCCTGCTGTTGACCTTCCCCCATGTAGGTTTCGGCAGATGGGCTTAATTTGCCAATACATGACAGACATCCGTTACATCCAATGTTCAGAAAATGTGGTGGCTGACTACCTATCACGTGTCACTGCAATTTCGTCCCCCATTAATTTTGATGAATGGCCCACTTACAGGACAATGATACTGAATTGCACAACCTCCGACAGGACCCAGATACTTCCCTCCAGATCGTTTCCCACAACCTACCGGGCTCGGTCAGGCCACTGTGGTGCGATACGTCCTTTGGCACTGCCCGACCTATCACACATTGCGTCACCAAGTATTCACTATAGCACATAACCTCTAACATCCTGGTGCTAAGGCTACTATGCGCCTTGTTACAGGATGCTTTGTGTGGCCGGGTATGAAGAGGGATTGTCATTCTTGGGCTCTTGCTTGTGTACAGTGCCAGTGCAGCAAAGTCGGCAGACACACACAACCCCGTCTAGGTTGATTCAGCATCCCGAAAGGCAGCTTCCGACATGTGTATCTGGACCTCATAGGACCGTTACCCTTGTTTGATGGTTTCAGTTATATCCTGTCTGTCACTGGTCGCGTTACACGTTGGGTGGAGGAAAACACCTGCAGGACATTACAGGTAGGACGCGCATTCGTATCATCCCGGATAGCTCGATTCAGCTGCCCTACATCCATCACCACAGACCAGGGAAGGCAGATTGAATCCGTGCTGTTTAACAAACTCCGTGTACTCTGTGGGGTGGATAGATTCTGCACTACGGCTTACCACCCACAGAGCAATGGACTGGTCGAGCGGTGGCACAGGACTCTGAAAGCGGCCCTCATGTGCCAAAGTGGTGAGTGGTCCGACGCCCTCCCCTGGGTTATGTTAGGAATATGCACGGCTTACAAGACAGACCTCCAGGCTTCACTTGCGGGGGTCCTGTATGGTGAGACCTTAGTTCTCCCTGCAGAGTTCGTCAACAACGAAGCAATTGTCGACCTGTCCGACCTCCCCACCGTAGTTGAGCTTGTCCGGACACACATAGCTGCAATCCACACGTCTCCTGCATGAATGCACACCCGTCCTCAGGTCTTTCTGCATTCGGCACTAGACTCTTGCTAGTTCGTTATGTTACGGGATGACACAGTCAAACCGGTATTACAGCCACCTTACTCTGGCCTGCATCAAGTAGTGGCTGTCGGCAAACAGTTTCCCTTCAACGTGTGAAACCAACCTGGACGATGGAGGAATCTGTACCACAGTCTCTCAAGTCGAGGTGATGACTCCGAGTCATACAGACTGCCCACTCCCCTGTACCCCACCGTGATCATATGTGCTCCGAGCCTACACCCATGGGCAGCTCAGTTGCGTGTGACGATACTCTAGCCTTGTTTCACTCAGGCACTGCACGTGACAATCCACAACCTCAGGCCCAGTCACATGTTGCGTGTGACATTAGCCCATCACAAGTGTCGGCTGCCAATGCCCCCACATAGTGTTCCAGTGTTTCTCCTGAACTACATTATTTTTCTCCACCACCTCTGCTAGTGCCCCCTGTCCACTGTTGACGAAATCTGCATCTCAATCAACACCTCTGAGTGCCCACGCTATGAGCTTTCCTTGCAGCTCCACGAGGGATCCATCTTCGCCCTCCATATAGGGGACACTTCATGCAAGTCCACCCCCATGTCACATATCACTATCCTGCGCACAGTCCCCATCCAAAACGGGGTGGATACGGCTGGCATAGCTGCAACGTTCAGCACGGATGGGATGCTCAAGATTCGCATCCCCCTCTCCGCCTGTACTGTGACACCGACATTTTCCATGCCAGTCCATTTCACGTGTGCAGGTCAACCAATCCGTCCCCCCCCCCTCCCTCCACTGGATGGTGGACTATACCAATGCTAGTCCACCCTGCACACACAGCACGGACTCTTCGCACATGCCTCTACCAAACAGTGTGCATCCCACAACACCAATACACAGGAAGATGCCCATGTCCTTCCCCCAGTGCTCCACAGTCCTGTGGGGGAGAGGAGGGGCGGGGATGACCCTCAACCTCAAGTAACTGCCACCTACGAAGTGCAGACTAAACAGTCTTTGGGGTCTCATGGTTCTTTCGTTTGGTCTGGTGGACTTTGGTTGCAATGTGCATGTTGTGAATTTCTGCAGTGTTTTTCTTGTGTTTTATGTAATTACTCTGACTTAATAAAAGTGCCTGATCGTAATTGGTTGGAGTTTTCTGTGCGCGGTCAGTCGCTACACCCAGAAAACTCACAAATGTATAGGTATTGGTATTTCGATTGGAGGCTATGTTACTTGTGGTACAAAAATCAAGCTATTATCAATTACTTTGTAGTAATGCTTTAACTCACCAAGCACCGCTTTGAGGCAAGGAAGACAATACACTAGACTAGAAAAATACAATCATTGTTATTGACTAACTAATAAAGACTTCTGTTACGTGGTGCCATGGTTGTGTGCCAGCATTACATTTTCAAAAAACTTTGGACAATAAGTGCTACTAAGTTGTTGCAGTTTGATGAGATCATTTACCGTATTTACTCGAATCTAAGCCGCACTTTTTTTCCGGTTTTTGTAATCCAAAAAACCACTTGCGGCTTAGAATCGAGTGCAAAGTAAGCAGAAGTTCTGAAAAATGTTGGTACGTGCCGCCACAACTAACTTCTGCCGTCGAATAGATGCAGCGCTACACAGGCATGCTTTGCAGGCACAAATTTAAATACTGGCGCCAAAACCTCTGCGTCAGTCAATAAATTTAAAAAAAGGTGGAAGACGAGCTTTTCTCTCTGCCCCGAGTTTCGACCACTGCATTTTCATACATTATCCAACGAAGTAAGTACAAATTCTGTATTGTTCATCTTCTAATGTAGCAGCATTTCAATGTACTACGAAAATCCGACTGGCAAGACTGTTTGGGATGTTTGTAAATATGGCCAACTCTACATTCTGAATTTTTTCCTACCTGTGAAAAGAGATGGTTGCTAATAGGAACTTCTATGAATTGTGAATCACATGCAGTATTCTCTTCACCATAAGAATAATACGAATATAAGCATTTTGCCATGTATTCTTTCGTATTTGCTGCTATCTCATTTAAATCCTGTCTGCCTAATAAACTACGAAACTAGAGTGAGACAACAGCAAACGCAGAAGAATATACATATCATTTCATGTCATGTTTATATTCGTATTATTCTTATGCCTAATAGTGATACAGTCAGAAATGAAGCACGGCAGTTGAATAGATTTTTAAATGTACGATGACTCTAATTTCTGTGCAGAATGTAATGTACTAAAGAAACGTCTGCAAAGACGCTTAGCATCTTCTATCATACACAGTCTGTCATTTGGTTCTTGTTGATTATTATCAAAGAAAGCAACAGTGTAAGTGACAACAAATAGCAGTCTCTTGCCATTGTTTTGCTAATGAGGCGATTCCTCCTCCTCCTCCTCTTCTTCTTCTTCTTTTTTTTTTTAAACACTGCATGACACAGTACAATAATGCATTTTCAGCTTAGAGTGACATAAACACCTATAACATAGAGAACGGCAAATCAAAGAAAATGAAGCAATCAATTCAAACCAGACGAAGCACGTGAAAAAGGAAGGGTACCTGTATAAATATGGACAGAGCACGTGATGCACAGCAATGGCTACCTGGTAAAGCTTAACTGCTAAGCTTACGACTTGAACCAAACTACTGTAGCCGTATCGTCATTCATTCGACCTAATTGTGTCTCATATTACAATGGGCCAACTTCGTTTTGATTTGGAGGTGTGGCCTAAAACTTTTCTCTCCCTTTGAATTTAGAGTCTCAAATTTCAGGTGCGGCTTAGATTGGGTAAAATTTTTTTTTCCTTGATTTTGAGTCTCAGTTTTCAAGTGTGGCTTAGATTCGAGTGCAGCTTAGATTCGAGTAAATATGGGTATGTGTTGTATTAATTAAACTACAGATTTTCTTAATATGCAATGAGAACTTCACAATGTACAAAATATAAGATGTAAACATAACAAAACATGAGTAAACAACCTTCCAAAAAGAAACCAAAGTTTAAAATCTTAAATTCACAATGTACAAAATATAAGATGTTAACATAACAAAACATGAGTAAACAACCTTCCAAAAAGAAACCAAAGTTCAAAATCTTAAATTTATTACTCAGACTACATCAAATTTAGAGTGCAAATCACATGGTGGTACTACAAATGTAACTTAATTGTACTGTAAAATTAAAAAAAATAGAAGTTACACGTGGCTCACATTAATAGCATTACCAATCTAAGGGTTGAAGAAGCACTTATTGATGAGCTTAGCTTCAGTAGTTGTATTAGTCTTTAAAGTAACCTCAATCGCCTGCATTATTTATCAAAATTGTAAAAATTTACTGTATAACTTTATAAAACACACATGCCATTAATGTGATTAACTTACAGCTTAAAGTATAATAATAGTTTGTTCTTTACACCAAAGCAAACAATGTTATTCTCTTGTTGAAATTGTCTGTTTTATTTGTTAAAAACTGGTCTTAGTTGGAGTAACACTGACATCAAAGACAGACAACACAACAGTGAATTGTATCCTATCGTGCAAAATGTTTGCGATCTTCTGCTGATAATGCTAGCATGTAACCTCACATAACGGAGACTACATTAGGAGATGTGGGTTTTTATCCTTTCAAGTATCCACATTCAACTAATTTCAAAATCGGACAAATATTATAGGGACTCAACATTAGTATTAACTTTATCTTATAGTACAAAATGTTCGTTATCTTCAGCTGGTAATCCTAAAGCATGCTACCACACAGTGGAGACTTCGACATGTTGGCCCTAGTGTAGTCACAGTATTGTAACAAATTACCCCTGTTGTAGCAAAATTGTAACAAATTACCCCATAAATCATCATGTTACAGCAAAATTCTAAGTAGTTGTCCCATATGATACAGAATTGTAACAGGTTACCCCATATGTAAACATTGTTACACAAATTTTTATAACATTTCATCATATGTCATGAACACAATGTGGATACTGTTGGGGCAATTGTGGTCGGTTTGTTGGCTGACTACCACGACTTTGGATACTGTTGTAGGGCAGTGATGGCCAGTTAACGAATGATGGCTGCCGTTACCTCAGATACTATTGTGGGGTAATGATGAGTAGTTGACATTGTGACTACAGTTAACCTGGACACTGTTTTGGGGCACTGATTGTCAGTTCACAATGTGACTGCCATCATTCCAATCATTGTGATTACTGTCACTGCAATTGCAATAATTTCAGTGTTACACAACAGTGTAACAACTTGCCCCTGTAATAGCAGAAATTGAGGCAAATTGTCCCTTGCATCGGCATGTTACAGGAAAAATTATAAAGTTGTACCATACATCACCAAGTTAGAGCAAAATTATATCAAATTACCCTCATTATAGTAAAATTGTAAGGAAGTATCCCATGCATAGACATGTTACAACAAAATTGCCAATAACTGTCTCATACATCATCATGTTACAGTAAAATTGTAACAAAATGCCCTACACATTACCACACTTTACATCAGAAATGTAAAAAATTGACCTTGTTATAGAAAAATTAGATTCCGTTACTCATACATTGCTATTTTACATCAAAATTGTAAATAACAAATTGCTTCTGTTACAGCAAAATTATAATAAATTGCCCCATATATTTAAGCAGAATTGTAACAAATTCCATGTGTCAGAGACTAAAAAAAGTTGACTCATGCTCAGTAAAGTCAAAAGTTGTTCCAGCAAGCAAATGTGATTAGTCAGTAAGTTAAGACTAGTCAATGCCAGCAAATCAACAGTTGTTCCAACAAGTATAACACTGACATTAATTACATCATGTGTGCCACTTTATACGCTACCCATGATATCAGGAGCCACATTTCCTTTACTATGACGTCGTCATGACAACACGTGCTGTTCATTGACTGCTTGATGCCACAATCTAAGATGCTGGCTACTTACTGATTGATTATTTCATTTTAATGGCCATTAAAACTCTGCACTGATTGTAATGTCATATGGTCAATATCAGTGATCCACATTTGATGTCTCAGTAATGACATAGTAGAGGGTGCGTGGGTGTGAAGTCATGGGTAGGGGCGCCAAATTCATATTCTTGAGGAGAAAAAACCGTGTTTCACAAAGTGCCTAGTATCCAGCGCAAGTTGGTCTATCGATTACTCATACAATTTTGATGCGCATCCCTTTTGATTTTTGAACGCACTCTGTAAGTTGATTTCTGAATGAATTGTAAGCTGCGTGGGGTAGCCGTGCGGTCTGAGGCGACTTGTCATGGTTCGTGCGGCTTCCCTCGTTGGAGGTTCAAATCCTCCCTCAGGTATGGGTAATGTGTTGTCCTTAGCGTAAGTTAGATTAAGTAGTGTGTAAGCCTAGGGACAAAAAAAAGGTTATAAGTTGATTTTTGAATGCGTGCATAGTGTGCTTGATGTCTCTGTCGGGGGAATATTTGTCACATGTAGAAATTAACTTTCCTGCAGGCAAAAGGGGGACTGGGCTATACAAGCTGAGCGGAGTAAAGCCGAACAAGTGAATGCCAATCCCTGTCTGATTATGTTGTTGTTTGGGTTTGCACATGATCAGCTTTGTTATAATTACTAGGAAAATCCATAGATTCAGACTACAAGAGTGGAAATAAACGACTATCAGGAATAACAGGCAAGAAAAATTAAGTATTAGCTTCTCAGTGTATGCAGGAAAATGAAATTTTGTCTGAAGATTTTTGGCCAGATCGTTACACTAGTAAGGACAAGTTGTACAGTCCCTGTCTAGCAGCCGCTTAAGTTCTATTCTGGAAGTAGCGCAGAAAATGGTTTGTACAAACATAACTATACCTAACCGGAGAATAACCAGGGATAACTAAACCGGTGGTTTTGGCAGGATTTGTGAAGTTAATCGGTGAATAAGTTTTGACAAAGGCAGGATTAGTTCCATAATTAGCCATGACAAGATTATTTGTTAGAACGAGGAAGGAGAAGAAATGGGGACATCACACAAATTAGGGAAGAATATGATGATTCCAAATTTATATAAAAATCTCGTACTACTATTTTTCGATCTCATGCTTGAGAAACTGGAGCAGATGAATGAAATGTGAAACTATTTTCTAACATAAAGCTTTTTTCTTGTATTAGTCCTAATAGGCATTTTATGTTGGTCTTCATGAATTATATTCTGTCGTGTTATAAAAATGACCATTTGTGCCAAAACAGTCTCGTTTATTTGGTGTGTGTTACAATTTCTGCAGTGTTAGAAAGGCCTATTTTGTTTTATGTAGCAGACAGTGACAAAATAGACGTAATCAGATTTAGAAACCACACCAGTCTTGGGTACTATTTGTATTTGTATTTGTATTAACAGCTTACGCAGTATTAGACAACAATATTTCGATTTTTCATGTAGCAAAACGTTTGACGAAATTTGATGAGGTAGTAGACTCCTTTGCAGACGGAAAGCACGCCATGTAAAGCTGTAACAAGATTAGAGAGAAAACAATGCTAGGAGCTAAGGATTGAAGAAATGTGTACTGTATTGCTTGTATGTTGTCTTTACTGGTTTTATGTATCCTGTATTTAATATTATGTCACCCAAAACAGAAAGTTATTATCTAACAAGCAATAAAGAGTGCAAATTTTCTGAGGAGTTCTTGCTCTCCCGATTACAAATAATCCCATCCAGTATTAATTGCGAGATTTTTTTAAAGTGGGGCAGGATGCCAAACCAGGCCACTGGGAGCAGGACATTTTAATTTCCACTGACCTGAATATAGTTTGATGACATCCAGTACAAAATATACACGTTTCAATTCCACCGAGTGAAATACAGTGATGTACAATAGAAGAACGCTGTGTGAAGTGGGATGGCACTGCACTCTGGCACACTTAAGACCAAATAACATGCCCTACATTTCCTTGAACATATATGTTTTATGTATGAGACTCCGCAGAAAGATGTGCGCTACAAAATGAACATATTTTTGAAAATTCGATTTTTTTTAAATTTTTGTCATATCTCATGTGTTTGAAACATAGTGTTTAGTTCCACACTATTGGCTAATTTCAAGTGCACATTTTCATCTTCTAGCACTTATGGCATTATGCCATAATAAAGAATCAAAAATGAGTCAATACAGTACTGGTACTCCAAGAATATTTACGTCGAAGCCCACTTCATTGAGAATCTGGACATACGAATGTGCTTTTTATAAATATTTTCTTTAAATGTGCCAGTTTAGTATGGTTCACAAAATTACGATGCTCTTGGAGTATCCTCTGGTGTCTTTTTTATGACATAATGTAAGATCTTTTAAAGTTTTACACGTACGAACATATGGGCTTCCTTTGTCATTGCAGCTGCCAAAGCGCGGTGACGCCTGTTATCTGGCGCTCTCTGACGAATACTGAATGAACCTATTTGTAATAGGTCGCGGGAAAATATTGTGAATGGTGGTTTGGAAAGCGTTAATTTTGAAAGTAAATTTCCTTTCACGCAAGTTGTACTATGTGCGAGAATGTACTATGAATTTCTTAAATCACAGAGTGCTTGATGACGAGCCATTTAGAAGTATTTCGAGCCCAGAAGATCAGACATTCATGTAGTTCTTACGAGCAAATTGATGTAGTGCTACAACGAGCTCTCTGTCCTCTGCGGTAGTTAATTTATTTGTGGAAAACTTTGAGGACAAGTCACCAGACTAGGCTGAAAACTTTAATGGCACATTTGTGTGATATATCTTAAAGTGTAACACACGCAAAAATATATCAACATTTTATGTAAAAGCTTAGCTTCTCTTGCAGCTTATTCACATTAGAGACCAATATTATATGTAAAAGCTTAGCTTTCTTGTAGCAACACTATGTATATTAACTTAAAACATTAACTTTTCCTTTTTGTGTATCTGCGCTACTTAACTGTGATGTTGCTATTAGCTGACTACATCATGTGTCCTGTGGTCTGAATATTCACTGTCATCAGCTGGCGGGATCACATGACATGAGCTATGACTGGCTTACAAAAGCGCATCGAAATCTCGATTACAATGGTTCGGAAAGTAACATGTGGTGTTTGGTGGAATTCGAATTTATACTTTTGTAATACGAAAATATGCAGAGTACATGTTGCTGTACATCAAAAATCTTTCCAAAAGGATTTTTCTTTCCTGAGTATCGTTTTCTAAAGTGTCGGGAAATTCTACGCCCGTGTATAAAAACATAACCATTCAAAGGATTGATAAGTTTTACAGTTCCAACGGAAAATATACCGTCTCTTAATAACACAGAAAAAGTGTGTTTTCATCCAGGAGAAAGTGTATTTTTAACCAGGAAATCTGGGAATTTTTTTCCTTGTCTGCGTATACACCCTGTTAATGACATGGCCGCTTTCACAGGTGACCCGGCTCCTGGTGGGGTAGGATAAAGGTGTTACAGCACTGGAATAGGAAGTGCTGGGTGGGTGGATTTGGCAGGTCTTCTTGCTCCTGGATCTTCCACAGGGATATGATTGTTGTGGCAAGTGGTTGGGATCAGGAGTGGCATAGGAATGGACTAAGATCGTATGGAGGTTGCGTGGGCAACGGAAACCACTTATAGGAGGGGTGGGATGTATCTCCTCACCCACCCAAACCTCCATAACATCTTAGATCACCACTATGCCGCTCCCATTCCCAACCCCTTGTCACAAGGGTCATACTTGTGTGGAAAACCCAGGAGCAATACCTGTCCATTTCCACCCACCCAGAACTTCCTATTTCAATGCTGTCACATATTTATCCTACCCCATCAGGGGCTGTGCCTCCTGTGAAAGCAGCCATGTCATTTACCAGCTCTGCTGTAATCATTGCGCAAGTTCTTATATTGGTATGACTACCAACCGGCTGTCCACTATGATGAACAGCCACCACCAAACTGTGAACAAGTACGGAATAGATCACCCTGTGACACAACACAGCAGCTGAACATTACATGCTTGATTTTAATGGTTGCTTCACTGCCCGGGCCATCTGGATCCTCCCCTCCAAGACCAGCTTTCTGGATTGTGCAAATGGGAGTTCTCCTTAAAACACATTCTCTGCACCTGTTAATTATCTTAGCCTCAAGCTACGGTAACATACTGTCCCTACACCCTCCATTCAACTGTTTCCAACCCCTCTGTCCTACCTGTCATCTCCCCGCTCCACAACCTCCTGACACTGCGCATGTTGACATTCTAGGCTGTGCACACTACACCAGACAGCATTCCTCTTCCTCCCAACCCATACACTACTAATTCTACCCCTTCCCTGCCATCTTCAAATTGTTTCTTGCATCCCACATGGTAGATGAATTCCAGTCAAGCAGCTGGAGTTGGGGATTATGTTTGCATGAGGTGTGCTTACTTGTGTGTAAAAATGACATGTGTTTTTCTTTTGCTGATGGGACCTTTCTTCTCCATCTTTACCGTGCTGTGGTCATGTACAGATTAGATTACGGTAGTCAGGTTTATGGTGCAGCAGCTCCTTCCACTCTGCAACTACTTGACCCTGTTCACCATTGTGGGGTGCGTCTGGCTATTTTTGCCTTCCACACTAGTCCCATTGACAGTCTCGTCACAGAAGCAGGGATTCCCCTCTACAAATACAACAGGGCCATCTTCAGTTTCTTACACAATTGCCCATGTACCCTGTCCTCTTTGCAAACAAGGGATATCTCCCTCTTGATAATTGACCATAGGAGGGCCTGCCATTTGGCATGCAAACCACTTCCTTCCGTCGGGATCTCCATATCCCTTCACCGGAAGGCACCCCGTGGATTTTCTCTTCCCCCTCTCCCGCCCCCCCCCCCCCCTGCCCCCCTAGACCATGGATTAGGACCAACCTATTTCAGGATCCTAAAGTCTCTGTTGCCCCTGTGGTTTTCCAGCATCTTGTACGTGCCATCGCTGTAGAGTTCCATGGTGCCAACGGCCACCGCCTTCTACATTGATGGTTCTAAGACAGTCGATAAGGTGGATACACTTTCACATCTGCTACTGGCTTAGAACACCATTTAGTGTGATCACAGCAGAGCTTCTACGCATTCACAGTGACGTCCATTTTGTTTCTCCCTCCACAGAATTTTAATTTGTTCCAACTCGGTGAGCAGCCTGCAGGCTAATGACTGATGCTACTCTTGTCACCTTTTGGTCTCTGCTATCTGTGACCTTGTCTCTGCCCTTGGCCATGCCACCTCCTCAGTTGTCTTTCTCTGGGTCCCAAGTCATATCAATTTGCCCAAAAATGGAATGACATCTGGTGCTCATAGTAATAAACTTCGCACAGTCGAGGAGTCTACTATAGTTTGGAACTCTTGCTTCTGCTCCTCATAAAGGAGTCCACTGTTTTATGCCGTCTATGTATTGGTTGTACCAGGCTCACCTACTGTTTCCTCCTGTGTAACGAACCACCCCACAATGTGGTTGTTGAGTCAGTCTGACACTACCCCACATCTTGGTGGAATGTCCCCTTCATTTGGCCCTTCATGCAAAGTACAGTCTTCCAGATTTCTTAAATTTAATGCTAGCAGATGATTCATGGGTGGTTGAACGTCCTGAGTTTCCTCTGTGAAATGGTTTTCTATTCCAGATGTAAGATTTTGCTAAACTCCTGGAGCAGGGGCAGGGTGATTGTGGTTGGGATCTCTCTGATCTCTCTTCATGTCTTCTCAGTCTGGGACACTAAGACCACTCCTCCATGGAAACACTTTCCTTTTTTCCAGTTTTTACATTTGGTTTCCCCTTTTGTGCCTTTTACTGTGTGTGTTTTAACTTCATTATTTTATGATTTGACTCCCCTCACTGGATCAGTCTGGACCCTCTTTCTTCTGTGAGTAACTTCCGAATCATGGGACTGATCACCTCGCCGTTTGGTCCCATAAACCCTCTCAATTAACCAATCAACAGTCAATGTTCTACTGATGAAGGGTGTGGCTGAAAGCTTTATTTAACTTTCTTTAAATTGTGCCCATCTGCAACGTAATATGACTTCTTTACAATAAGTTGTTGTTGTTGTTGTTGTTGTGGTCTTCAGTCCTGAGACTGGTTTGATGCAGCTCTCCATGCTACTCTATCCTGTGCAAGCTTTTTCATCTCCCAGTACCTACTGCAACCTACATCCTTCTGAATCTGCTTAGTGTATTCATCTCTTGGTCTCCCTCTACGATTTTTACCCTCCACGCTGCCCTCCAATACTAAATTGGTGATCCCTTGATGCCTCAGAACATGTCCTACCAACCGATCCCTTCTTCTGGTCAAGTTGTGCCACAAACTTCTCTTCTCCCCAATCCTATTCAATACTTCCTCATTAGTTATGTGATCTACCCATCTAATCTTCAGCATTCTTCTGTAGCACCACATTTCGAAAGCTTCTATTCTCTTCTTGTCCAAACTATTTATCGCCCATGTTTCACTTCCATACATGGCTACACTCCATACGAATACTTTCAGAAATGACTTCCTGACACTTAAATCAATACCGGATGTTAACAAATTTCTCTTCTTCAGAAACGCTTTCCTTGCCATTGCCAGCCTACATTTTATATCCTCTCTACTTCGACCATCATCAGTTATTTTGCTCCCCAAATAGCAAAACTCCTTTACTACTTTAAGTGCCTCATTTCCTAATCTAATTCCCTCAGCATCACCCAACTTAATTAGACTACAGTCCATTATCCTTGTTTTGCTTTTGTTGATGTTCATCTTATATCCTCCTTTCAAGACACTGTCCATTCCATTCAACTGCTCTTCCAAGTCCTTTGCTGTCTCTGACAGAATTACAATGTCATCGGCGAACCTCAAAGTTTTTATTTCTTCTCCATGAATTTTAATACCTACTCCGAATTTTTCTTTTGTTTCCTTTACTGCTTGCTCAATATACAGATTGAACAACATCGGGGAGAGGCTACAACCCTGTCTTACTCCCTTCCCAACCACTGCTTCCCTTTCATGTCCCTCGACTCTTATAACTGCCATCTGGTTTCTGTACATATTGTAAATAGCCTTTCGCTCCCTGTATTTTTCCCCTGCCACCTTTAGAATTTGAAAGAGAGTATTCCAGTCAACATTGTGAAAAGCTTTCTCTAAGTCTACAAATGGTAGAAACGTAGGTTTGCCTTTCCTTAATCTTTCTTCTAAGATAAATCGTAAGGTCAGTATTGCCTCACGTGTTCCAGTGTTTCTACGGAATCCAAACTGATCTTCCCCGAGGTTGGCTTCTACTAGTTTTTCCATTCGTCTGTAAAGAATTCGTGTTAGTATTTTTCAGCTGTGTCTTATTAAGCTGATAGTTCGGTAATTTTCACATCTGTCAACACCTGCTTTCTTTGGGATTGGAATTATTATATTCTTCTTGAAGTCTGAGGGTATTTCGCCTGTCTCATACATCTTCCTCACCAGATGGTAGAGTTTTGTCAGGACTGGCTCTCCCACGGCCGTCAGTAGTTCCAATGGAATATTGTCTACTCCGGGGGCTTTGTTTAGACTCAGGTCTTTCAGTGCTCTGTCAAACTCTTCACGCAGTATCATATCTCCCATTTCATCTTCATCTACATCCTCTTCCATTTCCATAATATTGTCCTCAAGTACATCGCCCTTGTATAGACCCTCTATATACTCCTTCCACCTTTCTGCTTTCCCTTCTTTGCTTAGAACTGGGTTTCCATCTGAGCTCTTGATATTCATACAAGTCGTTCTCTTATCTCCAAAGGTCTCTTTAATTTTCCTGTAGGCGGTATCTATCTTACCCCTAGTGAGATAGGCCTCTACATCCTTACATTTGTCCTCTAGCCATCCCTGCTTAGCCATTTTGCACTTCCTGTCGATCTCATTTTTGAGACGTTTGTATTCCTTTTTGCCTGTTTCACTTACTGCATTTTTATATTTTCTCCTTTCATCAATTAAATTCAATATTTCTTCTGTTACCCAAGGATTTCTACTAGCCCTCGTCTTTTTACCTACTTGATCGTCTGCTGCCTTCACTACTTCATCCCTCAAAGCTACCCATTCTTCTTCTACTGTATTTATTTCCCCCATTCCTCTCAATTGCTCCCTTATGCTCTCCCTGAATCTCTGTACAACCTCTGGTTCTTTTAGTTTATCCAGGTCCCATCTCCTTAAATTCCCACCTTTTTGCAGTTTCTTCAGTTTTAATCTACAGGTCATAACCAATAGATTGTGGTCAGAGTCCACATCTGCCCCTGGAAATGTCTTACAATTTAAAACCTGGTTCCTAAATCTCTGTCTTACCATTATATAATCTATCTGATACCTTTTAGTATCTCCAGGGTTCTTCCATGTATACAACCTTCTTTCATGATTCTTAAACCAAGTGTTAGTTATGATTATGTTGTGCTCTGTGCAAAATTCTACCAGGCGGCTTCCTCTTTCATTTCTGTCCCCCAATCCATATTCACCTACTATGTTTCCTTCTCTCCCTTTTCCTACACTCGAATTCCAGTCACCCATGACTATTAAATTTTTGTCTCCCTTCACAATCTGAGTAATTTCTTTTATTTCATCATACATTTCTTCAATTTCTTCGTCATCTGCAGAGCTAGTTGGCATATAAACTTGTACTACTGTAGTAGGTGTGGGCTTCGTATCTATCTTGGCCACAATAATGCGTTCACTATGCTGTTTGTAGTAGCTTACCCGCATTCCTATTTTCCTATTCATTATTAAACCTACTCCTGCATTACCCCTATTTGATTTTGTGTTTATAACCCTGTAGTCACCTGACCAGAAGTCTTGTTCCTCCTGCCACCGAACTTCACTAATTCCCACTATATCTAACTTCAACCTATCCATTTCCCTTTTTAAATTTTCTAACCTACCTGCCCGATTAAGGGATCTGACATTCCACGCTCCGATCCGTAGAACGCCAGTTTTCTTTCTCCTGATAACGACATCCTCTTGAGTAGTCCCCGCCCGGAGATCCGAATGGGGGACTATTTTACCTCCGGAATATTTTACCCAAGAGGACGCCATCATCATGTAATCATACAGTAAAGCTGCATGCCCTCGGGAAAAATTACGGCTGTAGTTTCCCCTTGCTTTCAGCCGTTCGCAGTACCGGCACGGCAAGGCCGTTTTGGTTATTGTTACAAGGCCAGATCAGTCGATCATCCAGACTGTTGCCCTTGCAACTACTGAAAAGGCTGCTGCCCCTCTTCAGGAACCACACGTTTGTCTGGCCTCTCAACAGATACCCCTCCGTTGTGGTTGCACCTACGGTGCGGCTATCTGTATCGCTCAGGCACGCAAGCCTCGCCACCAACGGCAAGGTCCATGGTTCATGGGGGGAGGTTACAATAAGTAGCAATCCATAATTATATAGGGTGAATCATAATTAATGGCTTAAACACACACAGTTGATAGTACGCGATACTAGAACCAAAAAAGTCTTGGTAAATATAGGGACGAAAATGCATACCTTAAGAGCTATGAGCAGTTTTGCATCTTTGATACTGTGAAGCAAATCTCTTCTACTGCAAGCTCTTTGCTTTCCATATTTTGGGAAGTGTTAATATGGACCAAACAACAAGAAAAAATGTCCAGTAAACATGTGCTCTAAATTGCATACCGTAAAAGTTATGAACACTTCATTAGAAGAATTGTGTTCCAAAGTACTGAAGATGGAAAAAGTGCTCATAGCTCTGAAGGGATGCATTTTAAGAGTACATGTTTACTGGAAATTTTTTTCTTGTCTTGCTCCATATTATCACTTCCCAAAATATGGAAAGCAAAGAGCCTGCAGTAGAAGAGATGTGTTTCACAGGATCAACGATGAAAAATTTCTCGTAGCTCTTAAGGTATGCATTTTCGACCCTATGTTCACTGAGACTTTTTTGCTTCTAGTATCGTGTACTTTCGACTGTGTGTGTTTATGCCTTCAATTATGATACACCCTGTATACACACACTCCCTAAAGCATTCTATGTCATCCCATAGAATTGATCATAGATTAGCCACAGCCAAATTAGGAAGTTAATGCCATATGTATGTGTTGTTGTTGTGGTCTTCAGTCCTGAGACTGCTTTGATGCAGCTCTTCATGTTACACTATCATGTGCAAGCTTCTTCATCTTCCAGTACTTACTGCAACCTACATCCTTCTGAATCTGCTTGGTGTATTCATCTGTTGGTCTCCCTCTACGATTTCTACCCCCACACTGCCCTCCAATGCTAAATTTGTGATCCCCTGATGCCTCAGAACATCTCCTACCAACCGGTCCCTTCTTCTTGTCAAGCTGTGCCACAAACTCCTCTTCTCCCCAATTCAATTCAATACCTCCTCATTAGTTATGTGATCTACCCATCTAATCTTCAGCATTCTTCTGTAGCACCACATTTCGAAAGCTTCTATTCTCTTCTTGTCCAAACTATTTATCATCCATGTTTCACTTCCATACATGGCTACAATCCATACAAATACTTTCAGAAATGACTTCCTGACACTTAAATCTGTACTTGATGTTCACAAATTTCTCTTCTTCAGAAACGCTTTCCTTGCCATTGCCAGTCTACATTTTATATCCTCTCTACTTCGACCATCATCAGTTATTTTGCTCCCCAAATAGCAAAACTTCTCTACTACTTTAAGTGTCTCATTTCCTAATCTAATTCCCACAGCATCATCAGACTTAATTCGACTACATTCCATTATCCTCGTTTTGCTTTTGTTGATGTTCATCTTATACCCTCCTTTCAAGACACTGTCCATTCCGTTCAACTGCTCTTCCAAGTCCTTTGCTGTCTCTGACAGAATTACAATGTCATTGGCAAACCTCAAAGTTTTTATTTCTTCTCCATGAATTTTAATACCTACACCAAATTTTTCTTTTGTTTCCTTTACTGCTTGCTCAATATACAGATTGAATAACATCAGGGAGAGGCTACAACCCTGTCTCACTCCCTTCCCAACCACTGCTTCCCTTTCATGTCCCTCGACTCTTATAACTGCCATCTGGTTTCTATAAAAATTGTAAATAGCCTTTCGCTCCCTGTATTTTACCCCTGCCACCTTTAGAATTTGAAAGAGAGTATTCCAGTCAACATTGTCAAAAGCTTTCTCTAAGTCTACAAATGCTAGAAATGTAGGTTTGCCTTTCCTTAATCTATGTTCTAAGATAAATCATAGGGTCAGTATTGACTCACATGTTCCAACATTTCTACAGAATCCAAACTGATCTCCCCCAAGGTCAGCTACTATCAGTTTTTCCATTCGTCTGTAAAGAATTCGCGTTAGTATTTTGCAGCTGTGACTTATTAAACTGATAGTTCGGTAATTTTCACATCTGTCAACACCTGCTTTCTTTGAGATTGGAATTATTATATTCTTCTAGAAGTCTGAGGGTATTTCGCCTGTCTCGTACATCTTGCTCACCAGATGGTAGAGTTTTGTCAGGACTGGCTCTCCCAAGGCCGTCAGTAGTTCTAATGGAATGTTGTCTACTCCCGGGGCCTTCTTTCGTCACGGTCTTTCAGTGCTCTGTCGAACTCTTCACGCAATATCTTATTTCCCATTTCATCTTCATCTACATCCTCTTCCATTTCCATAATAGTGTCCTCAAGTACATCGCCCTTGTATAGACCCTCCATATTCCATATACTCCTTCCACCTTTCTGCTTTCTCTTCTTTGCTTAGAACTGGGTTTCCATCTGAGCTCTTGATATTCATACAAGTGGCTCTCTTTTCTCCAAAGGTCTCTTTAATTTTCCTGTAGGCAGTATCTATCTTGCCCCTAGTGAGATAAGCCTCTACACCATTGCATTTGTCCTCTAGCCATCCCTGCTTAGCCATTTTGCACTTCCTGTCGATGTCATTTTTGAGACGTTTGTATTCCTTTTTGTCTGTTTCATTTACTGCATTTTTATATTTTCGCCTTTCATCGATTAAATTCAATATTTCTTCTGTTACCCAAGGATTTCTACTAGCCCTCCTCTTTTTACCTACTAGATCCTCTGCTGCTTTCACTACTTCATCCCTCAGAGCTACCCATTCCTCTTCTACTGTATTTCTTTCCCTCATTCCTGTCAATTGTTCCCTTATGGTCTCCCTGAAACTCTGTACAACCTCTGGTTTAGTCAGTTTATTCAGGTCCCATCTCCTTAAATTCCCACCTTTTTGCAGTTTCTTCAGTTTTATTCTACAGTTCATAACCAATAGATTGTGGTCCACATCTGCCCCTGGAAATGTCTTACAGTTTAAAACCTGGTTCCTAAATCTCTGTCTTTTATACAATCTATCTGATACCTACTAGTATCTCCAGGATTCTTCCATGTATACAATCTTCTTTTATGATTCTTGAACTAAGGGTTAGCTATGATTAAGTTATGCTCTGTGCAAAATTCTACTAGACGGCTTCCTCTTTCATTTCTTAACCCCAATCCATATTCACCTACTATGTTTCCTTCTCTCCCTTTTCCTACTCTCGAATTCCAGTCACCTGTGACTATTAAATTTTCGTCTCCCTTCACTACCTGAATAATTTCTTTTATCTCATCATACATTTCATCAGTTTCTTCATCCTCTGCAGAGCTAGTTGGCATATAAACTTGTACTACTGTAGTAGGCATGGGCTTCGTGTCTATCTTGGCCACAATAATGTGTTCACTATGCTGTTTGTAGTGCTGTTTGTAGCTTACCCACACTCCAATTTTTTTTATTCATTATTAAACCTACTCCTGCATTTCCTCTATTTGATTTTGTATTTATGACCCTGTATTCATCTGACCATATGTCTTATTCCTCCTGCCACTGAACTTCACTAATTCCCACTATATCTAACTTTAACCTATCCATTTCCCTTTTTAAATTTTCTAACCTACCTGCCCGATTAAGGGATCTGACATTCCATGCTCCGATCCGTAGAACGCCAGTTTTCTTTCTCCTGATAACGACATCCTCTTGAGTAGTCCCCGCCCGGAGATCCGAATGGTGGACTATTTTACCTCCGGACTATTTTACCCAAGAGGACACCCTCATCATTTATCCATACAGTAAAGCTGCATGCCCCCGGGAAAAATTACGGCCATAGTTTCCCCTTGCTTTCAGCCGTTCGCAGTTCCAGCACAGCAAGGCCGTTTTGGTTAGTGTTACAAGGCCAGATCAGTCAATCATCCAGACTGTTGCCCCTGAAACTACTGAAAAGGCTGCTGCCCTCTTCAGGAACCACACATTTGTCTGGCATCTCAACAGATACCCCTCCATTGTGGTTGCACCTACGGTACGGCCATCTGTATCGCTGAGGCACGCAAGTCTCCCCACCAACGGCAAGGTCCATGGTTCATGGGGGGGCTGTTAACTCCACAAGGCTAATGGCTGCTATGGGTTATTGCCATGACCAGGACACATTGGTTGCTGATAAGTGGTGTATTCAGCAATTAATCGTGTTTCTGCACTAACACGGACAACTGTAATCGTGTATGACTGTGACCTGGGGAGAGGACCTATTCTTGGAATGTTTTGGAGGAGCACTGCAGTCTTATTCCTGGTGTCATAATTTGGGGAACTCGATGGTAGTTATTTAGGAAACTGTGATGGTGTTATGGTATGTCATGGGTACACTACATTCTAACGTGTTTCCTCTTGCGCGTGCACATGTCTGTGCATGTTTGATATATGAAGTGGAAGTCATAATGTAATAAATGAAAAGCACCAGTTTGCTTTTGTTCTACAATATTATTTTTATTGCTAACCGGTTTTCGGCTTACAAGGCCATCTTCAGGCATTTACTGAGTATTATCACCAAAGAAGTTAAATGTTAGCAGACAACACTGGAAGAGAAGTAACACATCTAGAGTGAAGTAGAAACATACAGTGAGTAACATCTTTGCAATGAAATAGTAAAAACTGAACAGTACATAAATAACAATATAAGAATAACATGCCTACATAACGGTATCTATTGATAAACAAAACTATTGAAATGAGATAAACTTAGTACTAGGCAAGGCTGCATCAAGAGGTATGAAACATGGAGAGTGATACACAACCAATTAAAAAAGAAGAGACAGTTGTCAATGTAAATACAGAATACACGAAGAACTTAAGCTATATCAATATGATAAACAGAAATTAATAAATGCAGGAAAATTGAGGTGTTTGAGGGAACCTACAGTTTGAGAGTGTGGTGGTACTGCATTTTAACATTAACTTTATAATCAAAGCAGTGGCTGTATACCAGTTTACATTAAATAAATGAGCAAAGTAAAATATGAACAGTATTTGATGAGACAACTACAAGGGGAGTTAAACACGGACAGTAATACAAGTACAAGTTAAAAGCAAACCCTTAACTATTGAAACTACAGCATATGTGGAATACAAAGACAACTGCAACAAATAAAACAACTTAATGACTACAGGAAAATGGGAATATGTAGGAAGAGAGGGTGTGGGAAGTAATGAACAACAAAGATGATTATATGAAGTTTAGGAGAGGGGAAGTGTTGAGTTGTGTCTGGTCATTTAGGATGAGATCTGGACTGTGAGCAAGATGTTTGTTAATTTCCAGGGCTTCCAGCAGGTTGAGTTTATGGCCTTTGTTTGCTAAGTGAAGTACATGGGACACTGGCTGGTAGTTGTGACCCTCACTCAGTACATGCTCAGCAAATGCAGAGTCTGAATTCTGCAACCTCCAGCTGCGTTCATGTTCAGCCAGCCTAGTTGATATGTCTCTGCCTGACTGACCAATGTAAAATTTTTGTCACAATCAGAACAGGTGATTTTGTATACCCCACTGTTGGCTAATAACTGGATCTTATCTTTGCTATTAAAAACACACTGGGCTGTAGTGTTCCTGACATAGTAGGAAACCCTATACTTGCAGGATTTCAGTGCTTTGGCTATAGTCTGTGATACCTTACCTAGAAATGGTAGAGTACACCATTTCTTGCAGACAGTGGATGGGGAAGCAGGTGGGGCATAGAGGAGGGGTATAATTTTCCGTTTTTGTTTCCTGTGCAAGATGTGGTCAATAAGAACTGGATTGTAGCCATTGGCTGAGGCAATAAATTTTATTGTATCTAACTCTGCTTTAAAATCATCTCTGGACATGGGGATGGATATGAGATGGTGTACCATTGAGTGGAAAGCTGCATGTTTGTGAGCTATGGGGTGTTGTGAGCAAGAAGGTATTACTGTGTCTGTAGTTGTTGTTTTTCTGTAAATTTTGAAACAATGTGTGTGTGTACTGATGTCAATGGTGAGATCTAAGAAGTTTATGGATTTGTTGCCAATTGCCATAGTGAACTGGATATTTTTATGTTGACCGTTTAGGTTTTTCAAGAATGTGTTGAGTTGTCTTGTAGTACCAGTCCACATACACAGGACATCATCTACATATCTAAACCAGTATTTGATGTTTGCACTCAAAGGTTCTGTTTTTAGAAAATTTTGTTCAAAATGGTCCATAAATATTTCAGCCAACAGTGGACTAAGAGGGGAACCCATAGCTAAGCCATCTAATTGTTTATAAAGAGTGCCTTGGAACTGGAAATAGTTCTGTGCAAGGCAGGTCTGTGTGGCAAGTCTCAAGTCATTCAATTCCACAGGATTGACATTAGACTTGTGCATCAGCTCTGTCAGAATGTCTATACATTCTACTACTGGTATGTTAGAAAACAAACTGCTGACATCAAAGGATACTAATTTATCACTGTGTGAGACAGATATACCTTTTAACTTGTTTACTAGGTCCACAGAGTTTGAAATACCATGCTTTGGTTTAAATTTAGTCTTGCTCTTAATTAGGACATCAAGTTTACTGGCTAGTTTGTAAGATGGAGCAGTGAATGATGATACAACTGGACGAATAGGAATATCTTGTTTATGCAGTTTAGGAAGGCCGTACATTCTAGGAGGCATTGGGTTCATGTTAGTTAACAGTTTTACTTCAAATTCAGAGAATATGCTTTTGCATGAAATGATTGCATATTTAACATCCTCTTTGAACAATTTAGTAGGGTCTTTAGGACAGACTTGGAAGCCTGTGGTATTCAGAAAATCATTAACTTTATCCACATAATCACATTTGTTCAAAAGCACAATGCTGTTGCCTTTATCAGATTTTGTGGCAACGATACCTTGGTGTTGTAATTTCTGTTTTAAGGACTTGAGGGTGTGAAAGTCAATAGACCGTGGGATGTTACACACGAATTTGGTTTCGTTCTTTAGTGCATTGGCAACTATATATTTTGCAGTGGTGTCTTTCGTTAAGGCATATTCAATATCAACTTTCATAAAATCCAGTTGTTTTTCTGATGGAGGGTGGGGAGGAGCATATTTAAAACCTTTTTCAAGCACTTTTTGTTCCTTTGGGGACAGAACCAAGTTCGATAAGTTAATTACACGTTGCGAAAAATTTTGTTTACAGGTTAGAGGTTAGAGGTTCACTCACCTTCCTAATCATAGATAATTTCTTGTTCTGACGCAAAAATACGTCGTGAATAAGATCACTTACACTTTGACGAACTTCTCGATCGAAAACATCGAACTCACACGGGTGTAACTTAGATGTGATTGCCATATGTACCACTTTTAGATGTGTACACACGTTGTCACGAACACGATACCATTTCTTCATTTCTTCCTTTATCCACGTGTATCTTGCGACGTCAACGGCTTTGTTTGCTGCGGCGGACGTTCCTCTTGACTTTATGGAGACGTATTTTGGCGTGATTTTGCGTTGCAAACACTGTTTGTTAAACCAAATGTGTTGTGTTGATTTAGCTTTTTGTCTCAGTAATCTACTATAAAAGACGGATAATTGTGCTGTTGTGGCACATTTTATCATATTAACAGAATCTTCCGTCGGTTCTTGGTAGAACAACATTACAATAATAAATGAAAAGCACCAGTTTGCTTTTGTTCTACAATATTATTTTTATTGCTAACCGGTTTTCGGCTTACAAGGCCATCTTCAGGCATTTACTGAGTATTATCACCAAAGAAGTTAATGTTAGCAGACAACACTGGAAGAGAAGTAACACATCTAGAGTGAAGTAGAAACATACAGTGAGTAACATCTTTGCAATGAAATAGTAAAAACTGAACAGTACATAAATAACAATGGAGTTGACAGGAAAACATTTAGCACAATATAAGAATAACATGCCTACATAACGGTATCTATTGATAAACAAAACTATTGAAATAAGATAAACTTAGTACTAGGCAAGGCTGCATCAAGAGGTATGAAACATGGAGAGTGATACACAACCAATTAAAAAAGAAGAGACAGTTGTCAATGTAAATACAGAATACACGAAGAACTTAAGCTATATCAATACGATAAACAGAAATTAATAAATGCAGGAAAGTTGAGGTGTTTGAGGGAACCTACAGTTTGAGAGTGTGGTGGTACTGCATTTTAACATTAACTTTATAATCAAAGCAGTGGCTGTATACCAGTTTACATTAAATAAATGAGCAAAGTAAAATATGAACAGTATTTGATGAGACAACTACAAGGGGAGTTAAACATGGACAGTAATACAAGTACAAGTTAAAAGCAAACCCTTAACTATTGAAACTACAGCATATGTGGAATACAAAGACAACTGCAACAAATAAAACAACTTAATGACTACAGGAAAATGGGAATATGTAGGAAGAGAGGGTGTGGGAAGTAATGAACAACAAAGATGATTATATGAAGTTTAGGAGAGGGGAAGTGTTGAGTTGTGTCTGGTCATTTAGGATGAGATCTGGACTGTGAGCAAGATGTTTGTTAATTTCCAGGGCTTCCAGCAGGTTGAGTTTATGGCCTTTGTTTGCTAAGTGAAGTACATGGGACACTGGTTGGTAGTTGTGATCCTCACTCAGTACATGCTCAGCAAATGCAGAGTCTGAATTCTGCAACCTCCAGCTGCGTTCATGTTCAGCCAGCCTAGTTGATATGTCTCTGCCTGACTGACCAATGTAAAATTTTTGTCACAATCAGAACAGGTGATTTTGTATACCCCACTGTTGGCTAATAACTGGATCTTATCTTTGCTATTAAAAACACACTGGGCTGTAGTGTTCCTGACATAGTAGGAAACCCTATACTTGCAGGATTTCAGTGCTTTGGCTATAGTCTGTGATACCTTACCTAGAAATGGTAGAGTACACCATTTCTTGCAGACAGTGGATGGGGAAGCAGGTGGGGCATTGTTCATTACTTCCCACACCCTCTCTTCCTACATATTCCCATTTTCCTGTAGTCATTAAGTTGTTTTATTTGTTGCAGTTGTCTTTGTATTCCACATATGCTGTAGTTTCAATAGTTAAGGGTTTGCTTTTAACTTGTACTTGTATTACTGTCCATGTTTAACTCCCCTTGTAGTTGTCTCATCAAATACTGTTCATATTTTACTTTGCTCATTTATTTAATGTAAACTGGTATACAGCCACTGCTTTGATTATAAAGTTAATGTTAAAATGCAGTACCACCACACTCTCAAACTGTAGGTTCCCTCAAACACCTCAATTTTCCTGCATTTATTAATTTCTGTTTATCATATTGATATAGCTTAAGTTCTTCGTGTATTCTGTATTTACATTGACAACTGTCTCTTCTTTTTTAATTGGTTGTGTATCACTCTCCATGTTTCATACCTCTTGATGCAGCCTTGCCTAGTACTAAGTTTATCTTATTTCAATAGTTTTGTTTATCAATAGATACCGTTATGTAGGCATGTTATTCTTATATTGTGCTAAATGTTTTCCTGTCAACTCCATTGTTATTTATGTACTGTTCAGTTTTTACTATTTCATTGCAAAGATGTTACTCACTGTATGTTTCTACTTCACTCTAGATGTGTTACTTCTCTTCCAGTGTTGTCTGCTAACATTAACTTCTTTGGTGATAATACTCAGTAAATGCCTGAAGATGGCCTTGTAAGCCGAAAACCGGTTAGCAATAAAAATAATATTGTAGAACAAAAGCAAACTGGTGCTTTTCATTTATTATTATAATGTTGTTCTACCAAGAACCGACGGAAGATTCTGTTAATAAGTCATAATGTTTTCAGTATTTTGATCGTCACCTTGATATTTCGATGTCCAATACTGAAACTTGGTGATGGTAATAGTTTTTCCGTGTGTTAATTCTTGCGACACATTTTTCTCAACAATGGATGACTTATTGGACTCATTGGTTGTAGAAATTAGCATTTTGCTTGTGCAGGAAATGTCGTATTGAAAAATATTATGCCTTTCTCGAAATGTTGACCCCCCTATCATTTCTTCGTCTGGAGATAGGGGAAGAAAACACAGGTTTCCTTGTCAGGAAAATATGAGGATGAGGCTAATGAAACAACTGGTTTGACTCTGTCCTGTGGAGAATGAGCCGTGGTTTTGTCAAAGAGTATAAACACCACCTTGGATATTTTCTCCCAAAAATTCATCTTTACAGCCCTCCCTCCTCCAAATCAGGAGGTTTCAGCAGTGTGCTCCTGCGACAGTTTGCCCCTTAAGAGCATAATGGCGGTCCCACAATGTATTCGACATCACGTTGTGCAATGACTATTGGATCTCTGGCTTTTACTGTGGTATTGAATCGATGTGTTTAACAGTGAGTGCATTTTTCTTTTGTCCTGGGGTCGTAGTGACACAATTACCTCTTGTCCATGGCTGGCTAAAGACATCTGGCTTTATCTGACACAACTGCTGCAGCATTTTTGCTT
Source organism: Schistocerca piceifrons (assembly GCF_021461385.2). Classification (NCBI taxonomy): domain Eukaryota; kingdom Metazoa; phylum Arthropoda; class Insecta; order Orthoptera; family Acrididae; genus Schistocerca; species Schistocerca piceifrons. The sequence goes on along the minus strand of NC_060146.1, from coordinate 154,114,985 downwards.
CCACTTCAGTTTACTAGGCTTTATGAATGGCCATGAGCAGTTGCGTTACTCAGCAGGCAGTGACCTATGTCAGCTTCAGAATGTTGTGCAAAATGTAGAAATCTGATCTGTGACAGATTTTCAGTTTTCCACTATTGCCTCTTCAAGCAGCAGGACTTCCTCTTGCAATTCCTGGCTCTTCACAGAGAGATTACCTGTCACTTTGTTCTTCCTTATTGGGAGTGGAAATGTCTGCACCACCTAACCACTATGTTATATGATGGTGGACTATTGCTGTAGTCTTTAATCAGCTAATCATACATTGTTGCAGTGTTGTACCCCTTCAAATGTCAGAGATGAATTACCACATGATACTTCATTTCATGAATAGCTTACACCATTTTGTCTCCATTTCCCCAGTGGTGTTCCCCAGTATTGCAGCGCAGGAACATCGGTGTGTGAAGCTTGTGCCAAGTGAGGTGGTAACAGCACAGGCTGTTGTCAACACTAGGAGACTCCATCCCATTTTCTAAAGGTGTAGTTGCCTCAGTTGATTGTCACCTGTCAACCTGAGTGGTTCAGGTGTTCTTTTTATATCTTCACTACATAGTGTAGTGTCACAGTCTTCATGCATCATAAATGCAGGGAAAATTCTTCGTAATCAGGTGTGTTTGATTATATGCAGTGCCATTCAGTTTTTGTCAGAAGAGGTAGATGAGGAAGCAAAAAATCTCAACAACAGTAATGTGCCTGAGAGGATTGCAGGAACCACTAGCTATTCCACTCAAGAGAATGAAGAAGGGGAAACACAGCTACAAGTGCTTCCCATCATATCAATACTTCAGAATCAATAGAAAATGGAGAAGAAACATTTATTTTGGGGAGATGTTGCCAAACACATTGTCAGAGGCTGTTTCCAAGTGACCCCTGTTCTGTATTTACATTTTCAATATCGTAGTTAGCATGTTGCCCCCTATGCCAAGTTTTTTATGCCTTTTTCATTTTATGAGATTTCTTTCAGGTTGCAGGTGGTTGACCTTGGTTCGCTTTTGTTGATCCTTTGTTAATGTGACTATTTATTTGGTACTGTAATGGGAAGCCATTGGCTGTGAACATCTTTATTTATAGAATTATTAGTCTTCTGTAGATAAGTACAATTAGAAGGAAGGTCAGAGTTGGCCGTAATTTTGATGATTTATTAACAGTAAAATCGATTTTCGATCACATAATGATCATCTTCAGTGCTGGAAGTTAAAAATTTCACATAGCAATCAGTGAGTAAGAAGAAAGACCACAAATACACTTGAGTATAAACCAACTGTTGGCAAGAACATACCTTAGGCATACAAATTAAAGCTCGTAGGCACTCATGTGTAGTTATTAGCAGTAACTGAAGCTATGAAACAATGACAATAACTGAAGCTGCTGTTTACATTCACCTATACAGCAGACCTTGGTGTGATGGGGGTTGGAACACCTTCTAGGTGGCATGTGACGTGAAGACTTAACATTACTTTATTTGGCAAGAAATTACCACAAAATACCAAATGTGCACTTTCAAATCATTAATTGAATTTTTCAAATTTAAAAGTATACATTAAAACTGCATAGCAAAAAGGAAGGAGGAAATGCACATCTTGCCAACATACACTGGTCTGTTATTTTCAAAACACCTTAAAAAAACATGTAAGAATAAAATCAAAAGGTAAAATTATAAAGTGTCAGATTACAGGACTAGTAAAAAAAAATACAAATAACTTGACATCAAATATAACAGAATTTCTTATAGCGCAGTAACCACCATCTGGCGTGGGAAGTCAGAGGTACAAAGTTCTTAATTTACGTAAAATATTACGTTGAAACCAAGACGTCAGATACATAAATAGTGGTAATTGTCCAATACATGTCACAATTTTACAGGTCAAAATGTCATGAAACACTTTTTTTTTTTTTTTTTTTTTTTTTTTAGGTGCGGACTAACAATTTTTTATCGTATTTAGCAACATGATACACACATCTACTTCACCCTGTTAGGACATGTTAACAAATTATAACTATTGCTGAGGCTTAATTACAAAAATCATCGTAATTATGAAAAGCAGAATGATTTAAAAGCGCATTGTGGATGCAGAGATCATTTGCGCGCTCATGGGTAAGAACTACTGTTACAAATTGCAAAGAATTAGTGATATGTGGGCTAGAGACACAAGTGCTGAAATACGCTAGCCTAGTAGAAACCTCCACTATCACACCTATTATTTATAGAAAAAATTTCTTCATATGATACAAACAGAACTATGGTATAAGGAAACAGTGTTCTCTTTAAAGTATAAAAGCTTTGTCCCTTAAAAATACATCACACTATGGTTATACACTTTTGTACAAGCACTGGGTCAGAATCCATCATTCATACATTTACAGTTGATACAACAGAAATGAAAACTGTCAAGCTAACTGTTTTGGATACTCATAGGAAGGAGATAATTTTATTACATGTCTTATAGCAGCAGTGGGACCCCTTATAACATAAAAACTGATTTTGAAAATACCCATATATCCAAAGTAGGTCATGACAATTAATCTAAAATGCAAGGTGTGGATAAGTAGCAATATACATCGTACATCCAGAGAAAACGTCATAACTTAGGAAAGGTAACAGTACAAATTATTCCCAAAATATACATCGTACTGTAGACAAATTAGAGCCAGATTACACACATTTTTCTGCAATTTCTTGCTAAAGCAATTAAAATATAGTGAAACTAGCAACATGAAATAATCACATGAAAGTGATGAAGATTTAAATTTCTTGTGTATTGCGAAAACATATAAATTATCATAACCGAACGCTTAACATGTAGTGTGCATGGATTTTGTGAAAGGCCTATTATGACTGTCAGTTATGTAACCTGACCACCAGTTGACAGAGGTTATTTTAAAACCGGTGCTAAAAGTACAAGCGAATTAACAGTCTAAATAAAGAACCTCAATAAATTGTTATACAATAAAATATGTTGGCTAGTGAAAGGTGTGGGTAGTGCAGTTAATGTAGTAATGCTGTTAATATAGTCATTTGGTGACAATCTGACTGCAGCTTAAGAGTCATGCAAAAAACACGTTTGTGCGTAGGCTACAGCTATCGAACTGCACTCCTCTACTGAACGGTTTCGTTCACAATTGAACCCCCACCACTATCAGTAGTGACCCCTTTTCAACTGTGCCAACTACGCAGTTAAAGGGCAAGTTACTGTGTGTGCAATCTACCTGTGCTTCAGACAGGAACATACAAATAATCAAAAAATTAATTACTTAACTATTAATTTTTCGAGGTGGTCATTAGTATTATGCTGATAATGTCACATAAGGTCCATGTGTGTGCAACTGAATAAAACTAATTTTATCATGGCACACACATTTCACTTTAATTTTTTTAAAGGCATTGCTAGTGGCCTCCTATATCTGAATATTTGTGTGTGTATATTTCAGACTACTTTCAATATAAGTGAAGCGCATATGGTATCATAATACTTGCTTCATTCAGTTGCACATAGATGTACCTAATGGGACAATTATCAACATAACGTGCAATTAGTGTGACAGACCTACATAAATTAGAAGTGATTAATATATTTCTTTTGTTGATGCATGGCTTGAACATATCAAGAAACTTGGACTGCCCATTGGGTTACAGATATGATCTGATGGGCCTGAAGAGGCGCTGTGAACTGGAGCTGTGTCAGAGGCTGACGGTAGGCAACGCTGCACGGACCGCAGTGCTAGGCGTGAAACACTCCTGCCTGACACTGCTGCAGATGACAGTGCCATTCATCGAGCAGAGGTATGCTGAAGTGATGGGCACTCCTGGCTGGGCTGTTGCCGTCCGCACCGACCCTGAAGCCATGGCTACTGTCAGCCAGTTCATCTCTGATGCTGCCAGGGGGGAGTACAGAATAAGACTCTGATTTCACCAGCTGCATTTCACTGTCGATAGTCACTGGCCGGTAAGAAAATAAAATCCTGCTCTCCGAATACTCAGTTCTCCTGGCTGGGCGACACTAACCTGCACCGATCCCGGAGCAGCATCTACTATCTGCTGGATCATTTCTGATGTTGCCAATGGGGGGCAGAATCAAATTGAACTTTGATTTCAGTGACGGTGCTCTACTGCAGCTAGTCACTAATTGGTGAGGAAATAAAATATTTCTTGCCAAATAATTGGCTCTCCTTAAACAGAAGCAGGGCTTCAAAATACTGCTACATGAACAGGAAATTGGCACCCATTTTGAACAAATTAATAAATGTTTGGAAATTGTTTTTGCCCTGTGAAACAGTCCAGGAGAGGGGGACGGGGGATTTGTGCTAAGGTGTGGAGACAGGTCTGTTGTGCACTCTGTGGTGGTTTCCTGTATGTCTTATAATCTCACATTGTCTGATCTGAAAAACTGTGATAGAACTTAAGAGTAGCTAGTAACCTATATCATTGAAGATTGATGTCATGTTATTGATAATAGTCCTCATAGAGTATTTATGACCTTGGGCCATTACATCTGCAAATTCATGAAAATGTTATAATCCAATTTCAGATGTTGAATTTATCATCATCTACACACTTTTCACATTTGTCGTATTTTCTCAACATTACTTAACAACTTTATTTGCTTGTATTGCTTTGTCAGTATCTATATTTCAAGTATTTATGTCCCTTCTATCCAAGTTGCCACTTTCTTCCATCAGTGTAATTCCTCGTTACTTAAAAGTGTTTCTGACAGCTGTAATTCATTATTTTTTCCATTTCTTTTCTTATTTCTAAAATAAAGAATTTTGTTGATTTCTTTTTTCCAGAAATGTATGAATACATTTTTGGTATGCTGTTCTCACTCTGTCAGTGAAGACCCTGAGAAAATATTAATGTCTGTTGACCATGTTATTACTTGTAATTTTTCTGCCTCATTAAATACAAGCAGGGCTCCAAAGTAGTACTACATGAACAGGAAACCTGTTCACAATTTGAATAAATTAATAAACTGGAAATTGGTACTGCCCTGTGCAATAATTCTGCTCTGAAGTTTTTCTATTCTGTTTTACCTCCATAATCCAAGAAACACAGTGTAAATGTAATGTGACATTACAGTTAGTTAATTTTTTTACATGTGGTATTTTTTTTAAAATCTGTTTGGAGGTACATTTATCTCAGATATACACATAAAGGGATTTTTCTGACAAATTTATTTTTTGTTCATTTAATCAACTGAAATTTTAATACTTTGACTGACAGCTGCATGAACTGTGCCATTTTTCAGAATTCCAGCCATTTTTATGGCTGTTTGAGAGAAAAGTGTCGCTCAGAACTCAGTAAAGACTGATAGTGTGTGTCAATACATGTGATTTCATATTTAAAAGCACGACAAATTTTGCTGCATCAAATAATGGAATCGGAAATGTACTGAAATTTTTGCGTCCTGTCAATCGACAGGCTTGGCAGTCAAGACTGAAGTCAGATTGCAATCATTGAGTAAACGCTCAGCAATAGGTACATTTTGTACCATGATGCCATTAAATTCCTTTTTAGAGTTACTGTTTCAATTTCATTCATTCTGTACTGTAGACTGCAGATGCATTGCCTTCGGTTTTCAAGGTAAATGTAGTGTTTGGTTCATTGTCTATAATACACTTTGTAATCTTTGATTATAACTGAAATCTGTAACCTATTTCTTCAATGTTTCTTTCATACTTAATCAAACAAATAATTGTATTTGACTTCCTCCAAAGGAACATTCATAAAAGTTGATTTAACATTATATGTAATTAAATGTATTCATAAAATAAAAATTATTTTGCAAATTAGTACTGTACTCTGGTACAATCAAATTGGGTGGTGGGATAAGTGCCACAGCATAATACATTGTGTGCAACTTCTCAAGACAACTTTTTTTTCTTATTCTAATCTACATATACCCAAAAAAAATTTTCTTCTGCACACTATAGGTCTGTGCATAGTATATTCTCAAAGCCTGTACTACATGTCACTCTGTTTATTCCTTATTATGGTAATTGTGTTCCATGTATTTCATCATCTATTATTTGTAGTAAAAAGATGCCTATTGTTCTTTCAATTAAAGTTATGTTACATAACATATTTATGCTACCTATCATCTGATTATGTTTAATTCTGAGCTTTTTTTGTATTTAAATACAGTATACATCTTTTGTAATATAACTTAGGTTTTGTGAAGCTGCTGTACTTTATATCAAGAGAAGGCAATGCCTCTCCGAGTGCAGTGTTGCCTGAAGTCAGTAAGAGAATTTAATGGCATTTGGTCCACAATTTATCCATAATGTGCAGTGAAATCTGACTAACCAACTTCAACACAACAGAGAATGAATAATATTAATAATATAAAAAAGACATTTCTCAACCATGTCAGCTATTCTCAACAATCATAGGGTGTGGAAAGGACTGATGGAATACATGTGCACAAAAAGATCAACAAACTATACTTGGTGACAAGGAAATTCATTGACATGATGAATTATCAATTAATGAATAAAGCAACAATTATCTTAATAACACAGTTCCTCACGGTTTATTAGCATACCCTCTCCACATAATTCTCTCAGCAGAGGATTGTGTCATCAGAAGGATAGGACACAGATACTCTTATGAACACTTGCTACATGTGAGAAAGGAGTTCAGTAGAAGATATTTTCACCATATTGAGAAAATTGTAATAATTTTTACAAATTGAAATTAGTTGTGGTCAAATGTTTGTTATGAACATTAATTCTGTTCAAGAAATCTGTAGAGCACAATCGTAACATCTTAACATGAGTGGAAAATGAGAGCAAGCTACCCATCAAAATGACTGAGTTAAAAGTCAATAGCATTCACGTAGGCAAATTTTAACTACATAGTTCCCATGAAAACTGAATTTGGTTACTGCACAAATTACCCATGTTATGAAACAAAATGACCGATTGGAATCCAACTAAAATGTTTGACCCTAAATGCACTCAAGAGCAGAACACATTGCTTGCCACATTGTCAGACTGTAACCCACTACCCTTGAAAAATTTTCTAAACCTTCTCAGACACTGTGGTCAGGTGAAAAATTTTGGAGAGGAGGCAGCAGGTGGTCACTTGTAATGAAGAAGGCTGCATGGTGCTAAACCCTTCAGCCAATTGAATGTGTGCTAAAAATGCCAGCATCTGTTACTCAAGCCTCCCACCAGTATGAAGAAGAGTTCAGTGTAAAATTCCATAGTTTGTGTGTTGGTTAGACAGACCAATAGCAAGACGAAATTTTTAAAAGAGCAGAAAAAGTTATCTCCAGTCTGGAAGCAAAAATTTAACATATTTTCCCTCACTTCTACGTCGTGTGGCCTTACAGATTTCCTACCTAGAAGGACTGGATATCACGTCTCGCCTTCACAGCAAACGGACATCAAACGCAACACATTACCCGTCACTGAGACACAGTTCGCATCAGTGAACACTGCGCAGAATCCCCGTATGATCCGTGCCTTTCCTACAACCCTGCAAGCACTGGTCCCTGGTCATTTTCCGAAGTTGCTGCCATTATAACCAGACAACCCAGTGACGTGGTTTACCTTGGTGGACAACACATTGGACATACATGGAATTGCGGATGACAGCACTCGTTTTGTGTGTTTAGTGAACCACCTGCATGACCATCCTGATCTGATCAGTGCCTTGTTGCAGAACCCACCCAAGAGCAACAACTATGCCTCTGCCCAAGCATTACTCATCGAACGCCTTTCTCGTCCGCCAGCAGGTACGATTCACAACATTATTTATGACAAGGCTTTAGCTGTCAGAAACCCTTCACAGCTGTTGCGACACTTGTGTGCGCGGGTCAGTACCGAGATCTTGCTGAACTTGGCGCTCTGGGCATTGTGCGTGGTGAAACTGTTGCAAGAACTATAATTACATTTGCTCCCAAGTACCGCAACATCACTTGAGGATAAACTACGGCTGGCAGACCAGGCATACACCATTATTCGGCACCGCCACCCCCTTCCGCGCAGCACTGCCTAATACCGCTGAAGTTGGCAATCCTGTGAGTTGGGCAGTAGAGGCCGAGCACATGCATATTGCGGACACCACACTGGACAACAGCAAACTTCCGCAAAATGGCGGCCCAAGGTGTTGGAGATAGCAATAGGGTCCATGATAACACCTGCTAGTGTCAGGCCAGAAATTGGCGAATGGATCTTGGTTCCAGAGAGCCGTCGGAAGTTGGCCCACATGACAGAGGAGTAGGTGGAACTGTTAAAAGAACTAATGAATGACAATTACAAGAAATAAGCCCTCGGTCACTATTTAACATAATTAACCTGGTTTCGACACTACTAGGAGTGCCTTCATCAGAATTGAAAATAATTAAAGTGGCCTATAACATAGTCACAGAGTTATAGGGTAAGACTTTTTATATGAAGAGTGATAAATAGTAAAAGACATAACCAGTACTTACATGTCACATATAAAGTAATTAACACAGCTTTAGTCACAAAATATTTAAGATAAAATAAACGAAGCCGAGCCTCTACGGGCTGCTCATACCTGTACGGCCACAGGATGCAACGGACTGAGGTGCCCGCGTTAACAATTGTGTGGCATTGCAACGAGCGTGCCATCTAGTGGCCATAGGCACAATTAGGCCACTTCCCATTCAAGTGTAGGCAGATAAAATTATAATGAATAATGTTCAGTACATAATGAAAATCTACATTTGTTTGACAGCGGCAGACAACGTAACATTTTGTCTGAATCAGAGCTTAGAAGCTCAATATAAAACATAAAACGTTATTATGAAAAATACAGAGTGGGCTGAATGACAGCTTGTAGAAAGCAATATTACATGGGATATGGCAACAATAATTAAAATTATGAAAATGCATAAGGAGACCCGAATTCAAATGTCAAGTAACGACTTTATTTCGTTGAAGAAATTTTTATTACGTAGCTGCAGCTGTTCATTGAGAATGAGGCTATTGTTTCTAGAAAGATGTTTGAAAAATCTGTAATTCTTCTAGAATATCTAATCTACGCCCTTTCTTTTCGATATCCAAAATGTTGCTACCGCAAATAGCTTTAGGTGCATGACCTGTAATCTGATGGTCGGCAGAGGAAGAATTCTGGGGGCTGGTGCCATTTTTTCTTAATATGTGTTCATTATGTCTGGTTGTAAAGGCACGTCCTGTTTGTCCTATATAGTAAGAAGAGCAGGTATCGCAGACAATTTTGTAAACGTCAGAATTTTCTAAAGGGGAACGAATAGATTGTAAATTATGAATGAAGTGGTTTTTTTTTTATTTCCAAATTGTTATTGGTAGAAAAAGCAACGTTGCGATCGTATTTATTTCGAAGAAGGCGTTGGATCTGATAGGAGATGGGCCCCACGAAAGGAATAGAGAAATATTTTTTTGGGTTTGACTCAATAATAGAGGTGTCGAGCGTAGTAACTCATTTAGTAGTTTTCTTTTGAAGGAGGTCATGTACTATGTTAGGTTTATACTCGTTATTAACTGCTATCGTTTTGAGTAAATTGAGTTCGTGTTGTTTTGTAGGGTGGGCAACCACAGCCAAAACTTTAACATTTTCTTAAAGAAAATTCCACACTGGCTGTATGGATGATTTGTATTAAATCTGTGACCGGTTTCGCACCTCTTGTCGGTGCATCCTCAGGCAATCTGTACAAAAAATAATATGAGCTCATATAAACTATTCGATCCCCCAATTCTGTGGTGTAATTAAACTTTTAAATAGCCAGTTTTTTGAATGAAACAAGAAGTACTCACTTACGCTGTTTATAACATAGTAACGTTGAACATTCCCTGTAGCCACTCCCAACCATTCACGCCCAGTATACCGTCATCTGATGAAAGCGGTAGTTAAAATTTCAAAATCTTGTTTAAAAATTTTTTAAATGATGGGAGCAGCAATGACCTAGAAAATAAAATACGATGCTGATAAAACTCCCCTAAACACAAACAACGAACACCGGAACCTTAGCATGAACAAACAGCGGAATTAGGGCCATGTAAACATATCAGAACATCCCGTGCAAGTTGAGAGGAGCCGCGCGGCAGCAGACACGGCCTGACTGACTGGCCGAAACCCGGAAAGCGCTCACGCAGTGGCGCGAGAATCGCCGGATGAAGTGTACAAGGTGTGAGGAGTGGGGGGTGCTGAACATTTGATAAACAATTCCGTATGTTTTTTTTAAAAAAAAGTCTAATACCATACTAAGTGGTCTATATAATAAATGGGCAGTTAGTTAAAACCATAAGAATAATAAATGTGGCGGTTCTGAATGCGTAAGGCCCAGAGTATGCATAAAAATATATTGGACAGAATCTACTAACAAGTAAGCTATAGGGGTAAGGCTACCTGTTTAAGTAATCAAAATTTTCTAAAAGACCCTTGTGCCTCAGATCGCTCTGGGCATTAAGTGAAGAGTGAGGGGATTTCTTCAGAACTCTGAAGATTTCAACCTCTTCCAAAACATTAAGGTGTTGCCCTTACTTTTCAAGTGTAACACCCGCATGTTGTTATGGATACCAGTGATATGGTGACCCGTTTCCCACGAATGCACACCTACGGCCAATTTTGAGCTTGGGTCGCTGATGTGCTCCTTAAAGAGGGTCTCAAAACTTCTTCCTGTCTGGCCTATGTACTCCGCATCACAATCATCACAGGTGATACTATAAATCCCTGACGACTTGAAACTATTCCGTGTTGCAGCCTTCTTGCGTCTGACCTTCTGTCCATTGTTTTTAGGAATATAAAAAGCCGGATTTATTCCCTTAGAACTTAAGCATTTGCCGATTCTGCTTGAAATGTTACCATAGAAAGGTATCCTGTGTAATTTATGCCCAATAGGTAATCCGCTGTTTCCTGGCTGTAGGGAAAGTGTATGTTCCAGGTGTGAGTGGGGTGCGAGCAGTGTTATGTTTCATGTTTATCTTCCGTAATACACCCCTGTTAATCTTTACAACAAAATCCGCATCGAATCCATTCGAAAAGACGATAAACTGTTTTACTTTAAATTCCCGATCACAGGCTTCTTGAGATAACACTGGGCAACAATGAAAATGTTTCGGTCTTAAAAATAGTAAATTTACATGTATTTCCATCTGCTGAATTCAAAAATCACCATAAAAACGACAGATTAGCTCTTGTTTTGAAGATAAAGTGATATTTCATTTTTTAAAGTGAAGATTTTAAATTTGGGGGAACTTTTGTTGGGAGTTGGCACGCCTGTCAAATAACAAAATACAAACGGTCTTCAGCTGTTTGTAAATCATAAACATAGATACTGTTGCTGTGACTGTGAATAACATGTATTTTCTACTCAAATTAATGCCAAATTTCGGGTTCGCGAGTGCTTTTTTAGTGTAAAATTTGTAAAAATGCCACGAAAATGTGTAAATATGGTGAATAACTTTTGTTATATTTGTGGTGAAATAACATTTTTCTCACAGAAACGCTATCTGACACCTCTTGTAAAGACTGCCTATCAGTATTATTTCGCTATGAAAGTAGGGGACCAGGATAAGTCTTGGGCTCCACATATATGTTGCAACGCATGTTCAGTTACACTGCGAGAATGCCTGAAAAAGAAGAAACGATCTATGGCTTTTGCTGTGCCTATGATTTGGCAGGAGTCTACAAACCATACAGATCACTGCGGACATGACGACAGCCGATATAATCTTAATAACAGACCAGAATTTAATCAGAACTGGCAGGATTCAAACAGGGCAGGGCCCTCTCGACAAGTTGAAATTGTAGAGGTTAGATCTCCAAATCCCAATAACGACATGCGACAACAAAGAGATAGGAGACAATGACTCACACCGGTGGCAGCCAAGACTTATGACGCCGACGATGTAGCTGCCGTGTCTATTAAGGGGACCACACTGTGGTTGAGATCGAAAAAAATAGATTTTCAGTTTTCATTATATTTCGATACATTAAGGTTTTATTTAAGTACTCTGAAAAGGATTTTGCTGAAAATTTTTTTTTCAATAATTTAAAGAGCATTTTCCTACCACATGTGTTTATGTGCCACGCCCACTTTTCTGCATATATTTTAGTTCTTTATATCCCCTACATTGCACGCTAGGGATTTTATTTTTTACTCCCGAGTGTATTGGCTATTCTTGGAATGCAACGGTAGGTATTCTTTTGTTTCTGCTGTTTGTAAACAACACGCTTTCAAACACTCGGTTAGTTTTGTTCAAGTGTAAGTACGAGTAGTTGTTATTCTTACGTTTGCAGTGCTTGACGTGTGTTTTGTTGTGTTTATTGAAGATGACGAAACGTAAAGGCATTTTCAAGAAACGACAATTTAGAGGAAACAAGTTTAGAAAGCTTTCTGTACAAGAGGTTATGTTGCCTGGCAACGATGTTTCTAATAGTAATTCTTCAACAAATCCATCATCAAAGAGGCACTCACCATTTCAAGAGAGTTACAACGAATTTACTGTAAGTGACAAGGGGTGCAGTAAGATTATTATAAATTTGAGAATACAGTAGAGCGTCGATTGTCTGAACGTCGGTCAACCGAAAGACTGCTTAGCTGAACTGTGTACTCGCTCACACCTGTTACTCTCCCACCCTACTGTCCATCATCCCCCTCACTCCCAAATCAAGTTTCCCACAGTAGTCGCCGCACTGGGCCACCGATGGCTGAACATTGCTTCTAATGAGGCCTTCACAAGGCGCTGCTGACCGGCCAAGCCGCCAGTCGCTGTGTTTCAACATTCAGCACACTTCTGTCGGCTTGGCACTGGCAGTAGAAGTAGCGGCAGTATCAAAGCTGTTCACAGCAACAGCTGCGCCAGCTTAGAGTTGAGGCGTGCCGCTCCACGCAGTTTGAAGGATTGCGCGCCCCCAAGAAGAGCTTCTCACAGTGCAAACACTCACCTTCTGTTCTCTGTTACGACCACTTGTGTGCTGCTGCATGAAGAAGTGAACTTGACGATACAAAATGCTTAAACCTAAACGTGTTGTCCTTTCTATGAGGGACAAGTACGAGATTATTACTATATATTCCTACTGAAGTTGCCTTTGTATGTTACTTTGTAATACTAAAAGAGATGCCTGTTTTTTATGAATAAATTTACTGTACATACTTCTTTTTGGCAAATAAACATGTACAGTTCGATTATCCGAACAAACCAGTTTTCCGAACACGCATGTCCCCCAATTACTTCGGATAATCGATGCTCTACTGTATTATCAGATGTAATTTCTAAATTTGTACAATGTAGACAGTGTGGTGAGTCACAGAGTGTGAAAATTTGTGCGAGTGCCAGTGGGAAAAAAGGCCTAGCAATTGCTTTGGATTAAATTTGCACTTAATGCTCAGCTGTGATTTCATTTATGAGTTCTTCAAGACCAGATGCAAGTGGGCCTTATGAAATCAATACTAGATTACTTTATGCTTATGATCCATTGGCAAGAGCATGGATGCAGGGAGAACATTTTGTTTAGTGATGAATTTACATCAACCACCAAATAAATTTGAAAAACTGACTGCAATATTAGAGAAAGCTGTATGTGAGGTCAGTGCAGAAAGCATGAAACTGCCTGCTAGGGAAGCAGTGGAAGAAAATGATGAATGTTCAGGTATTGCAGTTGCACTTGATATAAGTTGGCAGAAAAGAGGACATACTTCTCTGAATGGAGTAGTGACTTCCACGAGTGCAGACACCGGTAAAGTGTCAGATGTGGAGATAATGTCTAAATATTGCAAATGTTGTAAAGTCAACGAACATAAAGAACACAAAATAGAATGTGTAGGCCATGTTCAAAAACGTTTGTGAACATGGCTGAGAAAACTAACTGTTGATATGAGAGGAAAAAAAATAGAAGATGGAGAATTGTTGACTGGACAGGGTCGGTTAACTAAAACTGAAATAGAAAATTTGCAAGTATACTATGGGCAGGCAATTAGGAGAAATACAGAAAATCAGGAGGCAATGAAGAGAGATGTTTGGGCCATATTCTTCCATTAGTCCTCTACTGATGATAAGCCATGTCATGGATTGTGTCAATCAGGAGAAAATTCGTGGTGCAAATACAATAGGGCTCAGGCAACTGGAGAATCTTATTCTCGCCAGCATTCTCTTCGTGCTGCTGTTATTGCAGCAATTAAACCTATTTTCAGAGACTTTGCTCATCGTGGCGTTCTAAAGAAATGTCTGCATGGGCAGACACAGAACTAAAATGAATGTTTCAACAGCATAATTTGGAACTGCCTTCCTAAAACTGTATTTGTATGCATGCATACAATGAAACTAGGAGTTCATGATGCTGTTATTACATTCAATTGTGGTAATATTGGAAACTGTTGGGTGCTGAAAAAGCTGGGAATTAATCATGGTGCAAATATGAGCGCTGTGCTGCAACATTGCGATAAAATGAGGATAGCCGATGCAGACAGGTCTGCATCTAATATGGCCAAGAAAGCAAGACAAACATCCAGGAAGGTGAAAAAGAAGCTGGAAGAGGCCAAAGAAAGGCCATCATATGCAGCAGGACGGTTTTAATTAACTGTAAGTAACAAATTTCAAAAGTTTTTTCTTTAAAGTTAATTTCCCGCAAACTAAAATTTTCAGTTCATATGCCCCATTATATCAGGAACTATCATAGATAAATGAATGAAATTTTCAGAGACTCTGCATAACATAAAAAGCCACCTCTGGTAGTACATTCATTAATATTCCCCCATTAGGAAGTTCACAAAAAAATATTTTCTGTGGAAAAAATATTTTTGGTAATAAATTTAAGAAAGTATTTCTTAAAAACTATAAAATGGATAAAATAGATTTTAATAGAGTTGACTCTATTAGCATCATGTAACATACAGTAAAAATATTAAGGTACTACATCAATGGGTCAAATACTTGTCTAAATTAACATGGGTTGGATAGGCAGGGTGTGGTCCTCTTAATTACGTAAATATGCAAGACATTAGGGACATCTTACTCCAGGAACACGACGTAAAACAGAACAATATTGCATATCGTGTAATTCACATTACAGTAAATGACGTAAAATTTACGGCAGTACTTGACTCTGGCAGTCCCATTTCAGTAATTAGTGATATAGCCTTTAGCACATGCAACAAATCGAACAATTGCCCCACACTTCCGTTACCTAAGATTAAATTACAAGGTTCAATCTTTGGAAACAGCGTAGATGTACGGCAACAAACCAAGTCAGAATTCTTTTGTCGGAGACAGTTTTTCTATGAACTTTCTTATTGTTCCATTATTATCGACAGAGATTATATTTGGAGTAGACTTTTTGAATGAATACAAAGCAGTCTTAACTTTCACGATGCTGAAATAAGTTTAGAGAAAGAAGACAAGTCAATAGCTTTGAAATTTGAAGATTGGCTCTCAAACCATGACGAGGAAATTAATCGGTTTTACCTCTTGTTAGACAACAGTTCGGAGCTTTCGACGGGACTTGACACTAACAATCACTCTGAAAGTATCATACAGTAATCTATTACATGTTGTTGAGAAGAAAAATGGATCGATCAGGCTTGTCTTAGATTCGAGACAAATCACTATTATCATCATTCCTGAAACAGACAGACTGCAAACGTTGAAAGAACTTCTTCAAAATTGTATTGATGTAAAAGTGTTGTCCTCTATTGATCTCAGATCCAGCTTTTATCAGCTCGAACTTCATCCAGAATGTAGAAAATACACAGTTTTTCTTTGTTTCGGCGTTTGTTATCAATTTCGGAAACTTCCTTTTGGTTTGAACATTTCTTCGGCAGCATTCATTCGTGGGCTAAAATCCATGTTACCTGAGTTCTTAAAATGTCATATCACTTTATATGCGTTCGATATTCTAATAGCAGAAGCCTCATGGGAACAACATAATAGCATCCTCAACAGTGTGTTACGCATTTTTGCAGAATCTGGAATTACAGTTAATTTGGAAAAGTCTGAGTTAGGTAGCTCAAAGGCGAAGTTTTTGGGACACATTATGCCTTATGAAGGCATTCAGCCGGATGCTGAAAAGTTAGAAGCAATCAGAGCCAATCCAGTTCCATCCACAAAAAAAAAAGTCCGCCGTTTTCTAGGTCTCGTGAATTTTTTACCGTCGTTTTCTGAGTATGCAACTTTGTTCTCTCACTGGAAATAATACTATTTGGAACTGGAACGTAGAGGCACAGTTGGAATGAAATTCTTTTAAAGAAGGCTACTTAACGCGCCAATACTAGCTCATCCAGATTTGTCACAAGATTTCTGCCTTAGCACGGATTCTTCTAAAGTCGGTCTTGGTACCCATTCATTTCCAGAAACCATAGAAAATGACACTACTGTTCAGCAAACCATTGCTTTTGCTAGCCGCGTGCTAACAAAATCTGAAAAGAATTATTCCGTCACTGATTTAGAAGCTTTAGCTATCGTTTGGGCATTTAACAAATTCCGTTTCTTTCTTTCTGGTGCCGGCCGGTGTGGCCGTGCGCTTCTAGGCGCTTCAGTCTGGAACCGCGTGACCGCTACGGTCGCAGGTTCGAATCCTGCCTCGGACATGGATGTTTGAGATGTCCGTAGGTTAGTTAGGTTTAATTGGTTCTAAGTTCTAGGCACTGATAACCTCGGAAGTTAAGTCGCATAGTGCTCCGAGCCATTTCTTTCTGGTAAACACGTAAAAGTATACAGCGATCATCGTGCATTACAATTTCTTATGTCTTCAAAATTAAATCATGACAGGTTAAAACGTTGGGCATTGTTTCTGCATAAATTCCACTTCACAATAGTCTACATTCCTGGCAAGGAGAACATTGTTGCGGACGCACTGTCACGCGCATCGGCTGGGCTTGAGAAAAGTAACATAGAAGGCAACATCGAGAAAAATTTCAGTATTCTTTACATTCAGGAAGTCGCCTTTGAAAACTTCATCACCACATCTTTAAAGGACATTGCTCATGAACAAGATAAATATCCGATTTGGAAAGACATCAAAAGTAATTGGCATGAAAAGACACACAGATTCGGCATTATTATCTGGTTAGAAACAACATATTTTTCAAACGCTGCACTCTTGATGACAAGCTATGGGTACTTTGCATTCCTGACGATTTTGTTAATAAGCTCATTTGGTATGTACATTTCAGCTACGACATTCTGGTCCACGAAAATGTTGTTATATTTTTCGGACGACTTGTTATTTTAACAATATGGAAACTGGAATTCGAAGAGTCTTGTCTACTTGTAAACTTCGTCAAAAGGCTAAACCATCTACTATCTCACATCGTGCTTCGTTGTTTCCTATCATTCCTTCTAAATTAAAAGAATTTGCTGCTGTTAATCTCTTGGGAACCCTTGTCAGAACATCGAATGGATTTTCGTACGCTTTAGTCGCTATTGAACTTACTTCAAAATTTGTTTCTTTCACACCGTTACGTAAAACCACTGGACGGTCTGTATCCAACGCCTCTGAGAAAAACTTCTTACGTGAAGTTGGACACGTTAGTAAAGTCATTTTAGATAACGGACCGCAATTCAGATCTGCTGTTTGGTCACGCATGCTTCGGAGTCATAAAATCAAACCTGTTTTTATTTCATTGTCCTCACCACATTGTAACCCGTCTGAACGGATTATGAAAGAAATCAATAAGCTTTGCAGACTTTATTGTCACCGAAAAAATCAGTATTGGAACAGATAATTACACTTATTTCAATGAAATGCCTCATGACCCTACTGCTGTACCACCTACTCTTGTACTAAAAAATGAAGAAGCACCAAACAGAATCAGAGAGCTTGTACCTTTTCCAAATACACGTAAACTTTGACACAAAGACATAATTGATTTGGCTATTACAAATGTAATTCTTCTGCAGACAAAAAGTGAAAACTAAACGGTAAAGCAAATGCAAAGAAACTATAAATTGGTCAGAAAGTTCTCATTAAAGCTCATTCATTGTCATATAAGAAGAAACACTTGAGTTACAAATTCTTTCTGGTTTACAATGGACCTTATAGAATCTCATGTATGCCACTTGATAATTGCGTTGGGTACTAGGAAGAGTAAAGGTTTAAATCACATTTCACATGTAAAACCGTTTACTGAGAAATAATCTGCTTTTTTTTGTACTTGTACGCTTTGTCACACTTAGAAACTGTTAACATGCAACAATGTTTTGAAAACTATCCAGGCAAGAACCTAGGGAACTTATTCAGAATGTAATTACGAATGCATTTTATAGTGAACAGACGACACAGTGTTATTGTGTGTACATTCTTGCTTGTTAGTTGCACAGTTATGCACCGACTATAAAGCTTACATATTTGGAACATATACTGCTAATGAGATTTTCATGCAACATTTTGGTTTACTTGAAAATACATTGTGGTTTTAAAGTACTTTCTGTGAGGTTACAGATGGCTTAGTATTTGGCTTGTTTGACAGCTACACGATTATATCTCGATGCTACTAATGAGTGACACAATTTACATTGTTGCTTTTGCGCTGTATCTGTTTTATATCTGCACAGTTTTTCTGTAGTATTATGGAAAGTAAAACATGTTTTAGTAGTAACTTTTGTGGTATAGCTACAATGAGATAGGTATTTTTTCGTTACACAACAATACGTTACAGTACAGTACTTTTTTGGTCAAGGTAATGTATGTAATAACTACGATATCTATTCGCATAGCATTTCACTTTTGTTTATGATGAGGTAAGTACATTGATTTTTGCAGAACTTTGCTTACAGAGGACGATAATTACGACACTTGGCACATTTTTACCGTTAAGTAATGACAGAAATTATCTTACAGCAAGACGCGCATTTTAGCGCTACAGGACACCCATCTGAGTGATTAATTTTTGTGCTTAAACATTTTTTAAAGATTTTTGAACTACAAAGAAGGTTTTCGGTGATACACTTCATTCCATTGCTGTAATCTGTAACACCTGAGAGTATAATTACATTAATCCTCAGGGGGTACACGTTTACTTTGTGTACTAAGTGTGTGGCAAGCGCTAGGAGCCCTAGCTAATATGGTATTTGCTTATACAACTTTACACGTCGGTACCATATTTCTGTAACACAGCTATCTGATTATTTAACAGAGAAACAAACATCTTTTTTTACCACGTCAGTGATACATGTTCATGCAATTGCACAGTCGGATAACTTAACACTTACAAAAACTGTATTTTGTCTGTACTTTGTGATCTGTTCATATTTTTTCGGAACCATTGTGATTCTGTGAGAGCTTTGAATGATGTATTTGGTATGGGATCATGATTTTTGAAGTATGTTTGAGGTAGATGACTTTAATGAAACGAGCAGAGAGCGTTTTTTAAAGGTTTTGAGATTATTTAAGAAAGCTACGATGTTTTTGAGACTTGACTGAAGTGTTACGATGTTATTATTGTGACGACGATGTGTATTGTGCCGTCAAGGTACGGTTGTGATAGTTATGAAGAGTGAGTGTGTGTGAATGTGAATGTGAGTACCACTATGGTAACAGAAATTTTGGACATTATTATACATGAGATTTTGTTTCTACACACTTCTACTGTAATTTTTCGACCTGCGAAATTTTACTGGTATCAGACTGTCACTGTAGCAGGAACTGCTGTTGTAAATATTTCGGTAAGGAAAGTAGGTGACCTTGACATAATGCACTGTGGGCGACCAGCTGCACAACAGTCACCTGGAAAAGCCATTAGCGTGGGCCTTTCAGAGGCACAGGTGGAGAAAAAAAGAGGCCATTAACCTCACTATTGACATTTCTTTGTAGAAAGCATCACAAATATGACACACTCATACTTGAAGACATATGATTACAGTTTGGAGCTCGTAATTTCTGATATTTACTGAAATGCCTAATGAAATGATGAGAAATACTTCAAGTCTACACACCTGATTATGACTACTCTCCAGTTGAGAGATTTTTTTACTGCCTTATGAAATGCCATATGGCTAGTGAATGACGTTTCATGCCATGCATTATATATATTTGCCTATATTATTTAATATCTAGTTTCTAGCTTCACTGCAGCATTGGTTAAAATAAAATTTAATAGATGTACTAATAGAAATGTTTTCTGTCTATAAATGCATTAAATAATAATTTTATGATCTACTTTCTAAAAAAATGGGAGCACAAATAGATATTTCCCTTCACAGGAATTGCATACATAATTTTTTCAATGACTGGGTAACTTGTTTGTTAGAGTAAGTTATTGTGATGCATCACAAGATTAAGATGTGACATAGTTATTAAGGTATAAACAGACATTTCCTATCTTTACTGTAATATTTTTTCTGCTTGAGTTTTGTCATGTTTAGGTATAAGTTATTGCATTTGCTGCTGCTGTTTACCAGGCATAGTCGTACTGAATTTCACTTTGTATTACTCTGCTAAGCCACTTTTAATACTGATTTATTTTTCTTGTAACAGGACATTGGCTCATATTAGTGGTAATGTTGCATTTGCTTTGTTAATTTAGATATACTGCTACTTGCTTTGCCAATTTGCATTTTTTTTGTCATTGCTGTTTGTGTTAATTTTTTTGTGCTGCTGCATTGCCTCGTTCTTTAGTATATATATCTGATCTCAGTAGATTTAAGTTAGCTTAAGAGGGAGTAGGCTATATAAGAGAATGAGTTGTGATGAATTGGAAGAAATGCATTGAGAAGCTATAAGAAAAAGGTTTGGCCAAAAAAGTAGTGTGCAATGAAGAATAATTATTTTGAAAGGGGATATGAACAAAACAGTAGGGTTTAGGGACAACAGGTTTAGGTAGGATTTTCTTGGAAACAAATGATGAGGTAAGATAATGAAAAATAAATAATGAGGTAAGAAATATGTGAACATATAAATGTAGATCTATGGAATGAAGCTTTGCGTTGGACTGCAGTACCAATTACACTGAAAACAAACCCTGTCCTTTCCTTTTGTGTTATTCCGCTATGTGTTTGTGTACCCTTATGTATTTGTGTTCTTCCTGCCTTTGTGTGTTTACCTGATAAGAGTTATGTTGTAGAATTTTTCTAATACTAAGCTACATTCACTATGATGAGGAATACTGTTATCCTCAAATACTTTGAAAAATGTTTCGATATTATTTACTCTGTTATGTTTTCCTTTAATGATAATATGTAAAATTAATGTTTGAATATTCTCATTTGTTTATTTATGTCGTAATTCCTGTGACACTGATGTATATGCTTATATCTATTCTTTTGTAAAGCCTGTATTACTACAAATGTCATCTGTATTATTATGTTCTTTAACGATGTTTTCTGTACGTTTGTAACGGTATTCTCATGTCATAAAATTGTATAGACACCAGTTCTTCGATTTAACTTTCATTTCACTGCACACGTTTCCGTTGGTCATAGTATATGCACAGTAAGTGAGAAGTTAAAAAAAAAGGGTACTGTTAGTGCTTGCATGTGTGTTGATAATTCAGCAAGGGACTGGTTAACAGCGCTGCTGGTTCTAAGGACATTCCAAAAAGTTTGTGGCACGAGTGGTGGTTTATGGACTTGCTATATTGTCCGCAAGACTCCTCAATGGTGACTGTCCACCAGAACAGTCCTAACAGATCGCTGCTGGCCATCTCTACAAGGACTACAATGGGTTTGCACCTTTGGTGGCCCAGCAATACCATTATTTCTACAAGGACTGCAGTGGGTCTGCACCTTTGGTGGCCCACCAATACCATAATCTCTACTAGGATTACAGTGGGTCTGCACCTGTGGTGGCCCACTAATACCATTACCTCTACAAGAAAAACTGTGGGCCTGCTCTGTGATGACCTACCTACCAATATTCTTCAAAACTTCGACTGACTCTGCTGTGGGTTTGCTCTGTTGTGGCCCCTTACCTGTCTGCATGTCAAGAGTTAGCACTGTCTTTCCGTTGGAAGGATAACATTACTTCTTCAAGACTACATGGAAATCTACTACTTCCGTGTGCATTTTTTTTTTTACTGGTCATACTTCGTAGTACTGTGATGAATGATCAAGACTGTCTTTATGGACTGTCAGGACAATTTTTGCTTTTGACCAACAGTGTATCCATAATTGTGTGCATTTGATATATTTATTATCGTTAATGTAAAAAAATTGGTAAATGTGTATTGACCACTGTCTAAAACAATTTGTAATTTTTTTGTGGGGTGGATAGGGGGTATGTAAGTAGGCTGTTTAGGTTTTTATGTTGGTAAAGCCACATAATGCTCTGTATCAAAATCACTGACTGTGCTGTGTGCAGTCAGTGACTGGTTGGACTCATTGTTGGAATATTCGCTAGTATAGTGTTGGGCAGTTGGATGGGAACAGCACATAGCGTTTGGCAGTTGGAGGTGAGCCGCCAGCAGTGGTGGATTGGAGAGACAGATGCCAGAGTTTTGAGAGGTTACTATAAGTGGACGATCTTGATGTGTGTCTGCCAGAAAAAGGGAAATTTTTAAAGATGGTTGTCATGAATTGATAGATGTATATGATGACTTTTAAACATTATTAAGGTAAATACATTGTTTGTTCTCTATCTAGATCTTTCATTTGCTAACTATGCCTATCAGTAGTTAGTGCCTTCAGTAGTGAGAGCCTTTTATTTAGCTGGCAGTATTGGCGCTAGCTGTATTGCAGCAGTTCAAGTAACGAAGATTTTTGTGAGGTAAGTGATTCATGAAAGGTATAGGTTATTGTTAGTCAAGGCCATTATTTTGTAGGGATTATTAAAAGTCAGATTGCGTTGAGCTAAAAATATTGTGTGACAATTTAGTGATGATCAGAATAAGTAAAGAGAAAACTGTTTGAGTACATTGAGTTTTGGTCAGCTGTTTGAAAATCAAATAACGTAGAAGTTTACCAGCACAGTCATTCATAATTTTTCAAGGGGATGTTTCACAGTCCACAAACCAAGATATATATATCGTGTAGGGCCACAGCGAGCTCGCAGAAGTGGCGCAACACAATGTGCCATGGACTCGAGTAATGTCTGAGTTAGTGCTGAAGGGAACTGACTCCATGAATGCTGCAAGGCTGTCCATAAATCCTTAAGAGTGCGAAGGGGTGGAGATCTTTTCGCAACAGCACTTGCAAGGCATCCCAGACGTGCTCAATAATGTTCATATCTGGGGAGTTGGTGGCCAGCGGAAGTGTTAAAACTCAGAAGAATGTTCCTGGAGCCAATCTGTAGCAATTCTGGACGTGTGGGGTGTCGCACTAGCTTCAATACTCCTCTGCGGACATCCACGGTCCATCGTGTCATGAGGTTGTCTCGATACCCGTACACTTCCTCCTCGTGTCCATACTCGTACACGTCCATCCCCTCGATACAATTTGAAACGAGACTCGTCCGACCAGGAAACATGTTTCCAGTCATCAAGAGTCCAATGTCAGTGTTGATGAGCCCAGGCGAGGTGTAAAGCTTCGTGTTGCGCAGTTATCAGGGGTACACGGGTGCGCCTACGGATCCGACAGCCAATATCGATGATATTTCGTTGAATTGTTCGCACGCTGACACTTGTCGATGGCCCAGCAATGAAATCTCCAGCAATCTGCGTAAGGGTTGCACTTCTGTCACGTTGAACCATTCTCTTCAGTCGTCGTCGGTCCCGTTCTTACAGGATCTTTTTCCTGTCGCAGCGATGTAGGAGATTTGATGTTTTACCCGATTCCTGATATTCACGATACACTCGTGAAATGGTCGTACGGGAAAATCCCCATTTCATCGCTACCTCGGTGGTGATGTGTCCCAGCGCTCGTGCGCCAACTATAACACACTCACTTAAATCGTGATAACCAGCCATTGTAGCAGCAGTAACCGATCTAACTGCGCCAGTAATTTGTTGTCTTATACAGGGTGTATCATAATTAATGGCGTAAACGCATATAGTTGAAAGTACACGTTACCAGAAGCAAAAAAGTCTCAGTAAACATAGGGTCGAAAATGCGTGCCTGAAGAGCTACGAGCAATTTTTCATCTTCGATACTGTGAAGCAAATCTTCTCTACTGCAAGTTCTTTGCTTTCCACGTTTTGGGAAGTAGTAGTATGGACAAAAACAAGAAAAAATATACTGTAACCTTTGCTCTAAAATGTGCACCTTAAAAGTTAGGAGCAATTGTTCATTAGAGGAGTTGTGTTTCCAAGTAGCGAAGATGAGCACGTGCTCATAGCTCTTACGGTATGCATTTTAGAGCACATGTATACTGGACAGTTTTCTCTTGTTTTGGTCCACATTACCGTTTCCCAAAATATGGAAAGCAAAGAGCTTGCAGTAGAAGAGATTTGCTTCACAGTATCGAAGCTGAAAAGCCGGCCGGTGTGGACGAGCGGTTCTAGGCGCTTCAGTCTGGAACCGCGCGACCGCTACAGTCGCAGATTCGAATCCTGCCTCGGGCATGGATGTGTGTGATCTCCTTAGGTTAGTTAGGTTTAAGTAGTTCTAAGTTCTAGGGGACTGATGCCCTCATATGTTAAGTCCCATAGTGCTCAGAGCCATTTGAACCATTTGAAGATGAAAATTTGTTCGTAGCTCTTAAGGTATGCGTTTTCGACCCTATGTTTACTAAGACTCTTTTGCTACAAGTATCGTGTACTTTCAACTGTATGCTTTTAACCCCTTAATTATGATTCACCCTGTATAGACGTTGCCGACCGCAGAATCGTATTTGCCTGTTTATCGCTGTATTTGAATACGCATAGCTAAACCAGTTTCTTTGGCGCTTCAGTGTATCATCTCATGTTAAAGGTTAACACAAATGTTAATTACAAACGGCTTTTGTGTCTTGATGCAGCATGTCTCACTGCGCGTAAATTTTCCAGACTATGTTCATAAAGTATTTAAGAATGAGAGCACTTAGTGATTTCCAACAAACTTTACACCAAAGTTTATCGTAACAGCCACGACTCTCCGTCTCCTTTTTCTTATCCACAGCGGTAGCAGCGCCCCAAGCGGCCAGCAAGCTACACTTCTGAATACGTTATTGGGTGAGTGCGAATACTAACGTTTATTGATTTGTAACAAAGTTACTACAATAGCGAGTCTATGTAATGCCATAAAAATTGACCTACAAAATGACACCAGATTTGTCATCAGTTTCCTAAGTACTGGTACCTGGAAGGTACAAAACGGTAGGTTACAGGTCAGTTTATTTACATTTCTTTTGTAATTTACAGATCTTTACCAAATGATGTCATTTTCTTTTAATAACAAAAAACTGCTAATAAACACCAGAAGACCTGACCTTTTGCAGGAAGACGATGTATATCTATCCAACAACGCGGAGTTTTGTTCGCTACACTTTCAGCCAAATCGGTGTATTTGGAACGTAGGGAAACCTATATGGAGCACAATACCTATATTATTATTACACGGGATAAGCCACCACAGCTGTGGCTTGATAGAAAACGACACAGAAGTGATAATAAATCGTCAAAAGCGATAAGAACTGTTTCCCAACACAGAAGAAACCAATTCCACAGTTGCTAAATTTGAGCCACAAACGGTAAGAATATTCAATGCATTCGCTTTTGAAGCAAAAGTAATTACATTTTCAAAATTATTCGCGTGTTAGAAAGCCGAGTGAACTGTAAGAATGGCCGAATCATTAGACTATGTAAAAAAAAATGTTTAAGTGTCAAGGAAAGTGCCTAAGATGATAACAACAGTCAACAATAGATATATAAGCTTCGTATGCATTAAGTATATGTTGATATTTTCTTGCGTTCAGCGGAGTAAGATGCAAAATACGCATATTCAGAATCATTTCTTCACGAATAAGTTGTAACTTGTGTCATTGGATCAGCGGAATTCTGATGGTTTTGCATGTACTTCACGATAATTCGTATCGCTTGGTGTTTCACTAACGCATGTTACACACTATTATAACAACTGACAACTGTTCCGTTAATTAAGTAGAGAATAATTAAAAACTATCAGTCGAGACAACGTGTCCCAAAAAGGAAAACTCGTGTAGAGGCTGAACTAACCTTAGGTGCTTTCACATTTAACATAGTTACCCGTAAACTGCGCAAAAGCTGATCGTCTTGATCATTCTGGGTATCTCGTCAAATCGTGGAAAGATTTTTAGCGTGCAAAAGCGTGTGACAAGAATCACTTGTGTAAATTTATGAACATCATGTAGAAACCTTTTCAAGGAACTTTGTATTATAATCACTGTTTCTCAGTATGTTTATTCCTTAATGAAATTTGTTGCAAGTAACATATCTCTATTCCCAACTAGTAGCTCAATACATAGTATCAATACTAGGAATGAGAACAATCTACATAAAGACCTAAAATCACTTACCTTGGCCCAATATTCAGGAACATATTTTCAATAATTGTTAAGGCTTTCGTGGCCACTTGTTGACAAACTGCCTATTGGCTTCTGTCTCGGGTTCTTCGGCCGACGTTCATCTAATGTTTTTTCTGACGTTTCGCCAGCACGAGTGGCTGGCATTGTCAAAGCTTCACCCTCCATTGCCGGTGGTGAACAGGAGCCGAGCTCGCGGCCGCAGACTATATGTACCTGGCGCGCCAACGTCCGAGGGCTTCTCCGCGGTCATTTCCGGTGCGGTTCTCCTGTTGCTACCTGCGATGGTCGTTCGCTGCAGTACGGGAAGCCAGGATCCGTTTACCTTAAGGCTTTCCTCTTTCTTGTTGAAACTGTTCACGTGTTTTTGTATATCTACAGCTTCTCTGAACAAGCGCGTGTGATAGTGCTTCTCTACAGCCAGAACTTCCGTGTCGGCGAATTTTTTTACGTGGTCGGTCTCATTCAGCGCGTGCTCTGCCACGGCCGATTTCTCCACCTGCCCCAACCTCCAATGTCGCTTATGCTCTTTGATCGTGGTATCAATTGATCGTCCAGTCATTCCGACATAAACTTTTCCGCATGTGCATGGTATACAGCAATTCCCGACATTGCAAGTGGGTTTCCTTTCTCCTTCACCGATCTAAGACACTCTTTGATCTTCCTTGTCGGTTTGAAAATCGTCTTTGCGCCATGTTTGCGCAATATACGGCCAATTCTGTCCGTCACTCTGGGAATGTATGGCAGAAAGGCCGTACCCGACATTTCTTTTTCTGGTTCCTTACTTCGCCGAGTGTTTGGCTCTGTTACACTTCTAATATAATTTGTGGCGTACCCATTGCTCCTCAGAACAGTTTCCAGGTGTTGCATTTCTCGTTTCAGGTGTTGCGGCTCACATATTCGTCCTGCTCTTGTTATGAGCGTACTAATCATGCCCCTTTTCTGGCTCGGGTGGTGGTTTCACAGTTCGTGCAGGTATCGGTCCGTGTGTGTCGGTTTTCGATACACGCTGTGTCCCAGGTTTTCGCCGTCCCTTGTGACCAGCACATCTAGAAATGGCAGTTTCTTGTCCTTTTCTACTTCCATGGTAAATGTTATGTTGGCATGGAGGCTGTTCAAGTGTCTCAGGAATTCACCGAGCTGTTCTTCACCATGGCTCCACACCATGAAAGTATCATCGACGTACCTGTACCACACCTTAGGTTTGCAAGTCGCCGAGTCCAGTGCCTGTGCTTCGAATTGTTCCATGAAGAAGTTGGCCACCACTGGACTAAGAGGACTACCCATGGGGACGCCTTCCAGCTGTTCATAGAAATCGCCATTCCACGTGAAATAGCTCGTGGTGAGACATCTATGGAAGAGCTTTTCGATGTCTTGCAGGAAAGTGGAACCGATGTGCTCCAGAGCGTAAATAACGAAACAACATCAAAGCTGACCAGGATGTCGTTTGGGGCAAGTTTCAGTTTCTTCAGCTTCTCAATGAAATGTCCTGTCCTTTATGTGTGTGTCGGTCTTCCCCACGTGTGGCTAGAGCAGAGAGGCCAAGTGTTTGGCCAGTTTATACGTCGTTGAACCAGGAGCGCTAACGATCGGTCTCAGTGGAACGTTGTTCTTTTGGATCTTGGGTAATCCATACAGCCGAGGTGGTAGGGCTTCTGTATTGCGCAGGTTTCTCTGTATGTCCGCCGCCAGATAAGACGCCTTGATTAATCGGTTAGTATTCCGTGTGATACGCTGCGTCGGATCTGTGCTTAGTATTCGGTACGTCGTCGGATCTAATGGGTCTCGGATCTTTTGCTCATAATCTTCGGTCTTCATTACGACGGTCGTATTCCCTTTATGTGCAGGCAGTACCAATATACTCTTGTCGGCGTTGAGATTCTTAATGGCTTGTACCTCGTCTTTCTTCAGGTTTCAAGCTGGTGGTTTTGCTCGACGCAGTATCCTGGCTGTTTCAGTGCGTATTTCCTATGCCCTTTCACGAGGAAGGGTACGAATGGCTGCTTCGGTGTTGGCAATGCATTAGCCATACTATACTCATTGTTTGGTAAATAAACACTAAGCAATTTCCAACAAGTAACAAAGATAATTTCAAACCATTTCTAAGTTCACTACTGGCCATTAAAATTGCTACACCAAGAAGAAATGCAGATGATAAACGGATTTTCATTGGACTAATATATTATACTAGGACTGTCATGTGATTATATTTTCACGTAATTTGGGTGCATAGATCCTGAGAAATCAGTACCAAGAACAACCACCTCTGGCCGTAATAACGGCCTTGACACGCCTGGGAATTGAGTCAAACAGAGCGTGGATGGCGTGTACAGGTACAGCTGCCCATGCAGCTTCAACACGATACCACAGTTCATCAAAAGTAGTGACTGGCGTATTGTGACAAGCCAGTTGCTCTCCCACCATTGACCAGACGTTTTCAATTGGTGAGAGATCTGGAGAATGTGCTGGCCAGGGCAGCAGTCGAACATTTTCTGTATCCAGAAAGGCCCGTACAGGACCTGCAACATGCGGTCGTGCATTATCCTGCTGAAATGTAGGGTTTCGCAGGGATCGAATGAAGGGTAAACCCACGGGTCGTAACACATCTGAAATGAAACGTCCACTGTTCAAAGTGTCGTGAATGCGAGCAAGAGGTGACCGAGACGTGTAACCAATGGCACCCCATACCATCACGCCGGGTGATACGCCAGTATAGCGATGACGAATAACGCTTCCAATGTGCGTTCACCGCGATGTCGCCAAACACGGATGCGACCACCATGATGCTATAAACAGAACCTGGATTCATCCGAAAAAATGACGTTTTGCCATTCGTGCAACCAGGTTTGTCGTCGAGTACACCATCGCAGTCGCTCCTGTCTGTGATGCAGCGTCAAGGGTAACCGCAGCCATGGTCTCCGAGCTGATAGTCCATGCTGCTGCAAACGTCGTCAAACTGTTCGTGCAGATGGTTGTTGTGTTGCAAACGTCCCCATCTGTTGACTCTGGGATCGAGACGTGGCTGCACGATCCGTTACAGCCAAGCGGATAAGATGCCTGTCATCTCGACTGCTAGTGATATGAGGCCGTTGGGATCCAGCACGGCGTTCCGTATTACCCTACTGAACCGGCCGATTCCATATTCTGCTAAGAGTCATTGGATCTCGATCAACGCGAGCAGCAATGTCGCGATACGATAAACCGTAATCGCGATAGGCTACAATCCGACCTTTATCAAAGTCGGAAACGTTATGGTACGCATTTCTCCTCCTTACACGAGGCATTAAAACAACGTTTCACCAGGCAACGTCGGACAACTGCTGTTTGTGTGCGAGAAATCGGTTGGAAACTTTCCTCATGTCAGCACGTTGTAGGTGTCGCCACCGCCGCCAACATTGTGTGATTGCTCTGAAAAGCTAATCATTTGCATATCACAGCATCTTCTTCCTGTCTGTTAAATTTCACGTCTGTAGCACGTCTACTTCGTGATGTAGCAATTTTAATGGCCAGTAGTGTATATAGTTACCAGTTTCGATGACTCAGTGCACCATCTTCAGGCGTTAACAGACGCTGAGGGCGTGACCTCCAATCGTATACGGGATCCTATCAGTGGCCAACGTGTACGAACTGGTTTATTACATATGAAAACGGCCGAAGTCCCTCAAACGTTCAATCAGAAGGATAACCGATGCATGTTCAGAAATCAGTTTACATGAGATTTCACAATAAAGCACGGCCGTAAAGTAGATGTAAACAAATTATCTCCATCTTTAATCGTCTGAAGCTATGACTTAAGTTTATATTTCTTAAATACCGAAAATGTGTGCTCCACAATCATTATTTCCCCCTTGTCTTTGACTCACATCAATGTTATACACTGATTCCCACGCTATCTCACACTTAGTAACTCAAAATTTCAACGATTTATACTTCCCCATACATTCAGCATTTTTCCTCTCATTTACTAGGACAATAAAACAAATGAAAATACTATCTACCAGGAAATAAAATTACAATGGAGGCTAAAACTGAAATTATATACTTCTTATTTACGTTAGGGATTGAAAACCCACGACGTCAAGATCACACATGAAAACTTTAGTTGATCATAAAACATTTTTGATTAGTGTTGTGCCTTTACAGCTTCACACATGCTCAAAACCTTTCTTGAAATGACAACATTCGTACATACTTGAAAACAGCTTTTCATCATTCGTGGCCAGGGTAATTGAACGATCGTCATAAAACAAAGGCTTTTCGCAGATACAATTTAGTGACTGATACAATCGGTATTTACATCAAATCGTGTCAGTTGCTAAGTTGTAATGGCGTAACGCCTTTGTGATATGACCATGTATGTGTGTATGTATTAAACCAGGGACCTACAAACGACGGAGAGGCTTCGTCCCGTCGTAGCCCTCACTGGTTCACAACCTCACAACTGACCACAGCAGTCCACCCACCCCACCTCCGCCCCACACCGAACCCAGGGTTTTTGTGCGGCTCGGCCCCCAGTGCACCTCTCTGGGAACGTCTCATACCAGACGAGTGTAACCCAAAATGTTTGCGTGGTAGAGGAATTATGGTGTACGCCTATGTGGGGACAGTGTTTGCACAGCAATCGCCGACACAGTGTAACTCAGGCGGAACAAGGGGAAACAGCTCGCATTCGCCGAGGCAGATGGAAAACCGCCTTAAAAACCATCCACAGGCTGGCCGGCACACCGGACCTCGACACTAATCCGCCAGTTGGGCTCGTGCCGGGGACCTGCACGCCTTCCGGGTCGGGAAGCAGCACTAGTGACCGTGTAGCTAACCGGGTGGTCTTATATGACCATTGTTCAGTTACACTGGGCACCAGCGATGAAAAGCTGTTTTTAATTATGTGTGGATGTTATCATTTTAAGAAAGAGTAACGATCTGCGAAGCCGTATGGCACCAATACTAATCAAGAAAGTTCGATGACCTGAAGATGTCTAGAATGTTAATCGAAACTAGTAATCAGCCCAAACAAAGAAGATTTCATGTGCGATCTTGACTGAAACACCTTTAGGTCCTGACCTGGCTCCATGTGACTATCATCTCTTTGGGAAACTGAAAGACTCTGTTCGTGGAACAAGGTTTGAAGATGATGACTCCCTTGTGCACGCTGCCAAACAGTGGCTCTAACAGGTTGGTCCAGAATTTTACCGTGCGGGTATCCAGGCGCTGGTTCCAAGACGGCTTAAGCCAGTTGAGAGGGATGGAAATTACGTGGAGAAATGAAAATATTGTTCCTCAAGGATGTATCTATACACTGTAAAACTTTCAAACATGTAGAATAAAAGATGGATTATAAAAAAAAGTAATGTGCATTTATTTTGGAGTGACCCTCGTATCAGCAAAGCTTTGACATTTGACCTCACCTGACGAGCGTTTTTTGGTGTTGGAGAACATTACTCGACCCATTGTGAGGATTGAACCTTGGCCTCAACACCATAACCGTAGACCCACGTCTCATCGCCAATTATGAATGTCTTAAGGAACGTCTCGTTCGCATTTGCGCGATCCAAAAGTTCTTCACAGATTGCGAGACTAAGGTCTTTCTGGTCTTGACTCATGAGCCGTGGGACGAACTTGGCGGCAACACGATGCATTCCAATACGCCGTGTCAGGATTTCATGACTTTGAAGAGCGTCCTGAACGAGGGTCATCTTTAACTTCCGTCCGGCCATTTTTAAACCGTCTGAACCATTCTTAACATCAAGTATGGCTTAAACACTCATCACCGTAGGCTTCCTGCGTCCTTTGGTGTGTCTCTGTAAAGGTTTTCCACGCAAAATTTAATGCAAATTCTGGTCGCATGTGGAGCATGTTAGCGGCAAGAAACAATCAATGCCTTCTCTGCACGATAGCAGTGGAGATACTATGGAAGACAGTGCTGCCAAAGCAGTGTTACTAAACACAGCCTTTCTAAATGCCTTCACAAAAGAAGACAAAGTAAATATTCCAAAATTCGAATCGCGAACAGCTACCAACATGAGTAACGTAGAAGTAAATATCCTCGGAGTAGTGAAACAACTTAAATCACTTAATAAGAGTAAGTCTTCTGGTCCAGACTGTATACCAGTTAGGTTCCTTTCGGAGTATGCTGATGCCTGAGCTCCATACTTAACAATCATATACAACCGTTCGCTCGACGAAAGATCCGTACCCACAGACTGGAAAGTTGCACAAGTCGCACCAATATTCAAGAAAGGTAGTAGGACTAATCCACTAAATTACAGGCCCATATCGTTAACGTCGATATACAGCAGGATTTTAGAACATATATCGTGTTCGAACATTATGAGTTACCTCGAAGAAAACGGTCTATTGACACTCAGTCAACATGGGTTTAGAAAACATCGTTCCTGTAAAACACAACTAGCTCTTTATTCACAAAAAGTGTTAAGTGCTATTGACAAGGGATTTCAGACCGATTCCGTATTTCTGGATTTCCATGAGGCATTTGACACTGTACCACACAAGTGGCTCGTAGTGAAATTCCATGCTTATGGAATATCGTCTCAGTTACATGACTGGATTTGTGATTTCCTGCCAGAGAGGTCACAGTTCGTAGTAATTGAGGGAAAGCCATCGAGTAAAACACAAGTGATTTCTGGCGTTCCCCAAGGTAGTGTTATAGGCCCTTTGCTGTTCCTTATCTATATAAACGATTTTGGAGACAATCTGAGCCACCGTCTTCGGTTGTTTGCAGATGACGCTGTCGTTTATCGACTAATAAAGACATCAGAAGATCAAAACAAACTGCAAAACGATTTAGAAAAAATATCTGAATGGTGCGAAAAGTGGCAGTTGACCCTAAATAACGAAGAGTGTGAAGTCATCCACACGAGTACTAAAAGGAACTCGTTAAACTTCGGTTACACGATAAATCAGTCTAATCTAAAACCCGTAAATTCAACTAAATACCTAGGTATTACAATAGCGAACAAGGTAAATTGGAAGGAACACATAAAAAATGTTGTGGGAAAGGCTAACCAAAGACTGCGTTTCATTGGCAGGACACTTAGAAAATGTAACAGACCTACTAAAGAGACTGCCTACAATAAGCTTGTCCGTCCTCTTTTAGAATACTGCTGCGCGGTGTGGGATCCTTACCAGATAGGACTGACGGAGTACATCGAAAAAGTTCAAAGAAAGGCAGCACGTTTTGTATTATCGCGAAATATGGAAGAGAGTGTCACAGAAATGATACAGGATTTGGGCTGGACATAATTAAAAATTAGGCGGTTTTCGTTGCGACGGATTCTTCTCACGAAATTCCAATCACCAACTTTCTCCTCCGAATGCGAAAATATTATGTTGACACCGACCTACATAGGAACGATCACCTAGATAAGGGAAGTCAGAGCTCGTACAGAAAGATATAGGTGTTCATTCTTTCCGTGCGCTATATGAGATTGGAATAACGGAGAATTGTGAAGGTGGTTCGATGAACCCTCTACCAGGCACTTAAATGTGATTTGCAGAGTATCCATGTAGATGTAGACGCGCTACTCTTCTGACTGTCATCTCGAAATTATGAAACTGTGTGACACAACATTCTACTCAATACAGCACTGAACAATAACTAACAGACATACAACAATGAAACTGCTGGCAGTTACACAATAAATACAGCCATGTGCAGAGATGCTAACCGCAATTTGCTCCAACACGCCATTAGCACGAAATTACGAATGTTCCGGAATTTTTTGAACAGACATCTTATGTCTCTTGTACTCTAACAAGACGTCAGTCAGCCGCGGCGGTTTGAAAAGCTGCGCGAACAGAGTTTTTACTGCGGCAGCCCCGACCAGGGCGTTGGCGCGAGTTGGTGTATCGGTCGCAAGTAGAGAACTGGTCAGGCCACAGCGGGTAGCATCAAGGGAAACCCGGAAGCAACAACGGGCAACCAAACAGGATGTGTTTGACCGTGTGCCTGGGTAGCCGTGATCCAGTCAATAAGCGACGTGTGGAAGTAAGTCACGTGCGGTTGCTGTTTGCCGTAGAGCAGTCTGTTTCTGGACGTTGCTGGGAAGTACGAACTGGGACACCGTCTTGAGATGTTAAAGTGTGTCGCCATAGAATGCTACCCTGATTTTCTCAACGATGTTGCTGTACGGTCGGCATTACGCCTCTAGGAGATAGCAGACAATGCCATTGCCTCGTGGGAAGGCTTTTAGTCCGCGCTAAGGTAACTGTCTGTTATTGCTATGTGGCGGAACGGTTCTAGGCGCTTCAGTCTGGAACCGCGCGACCGCTACGGTCGCAGGTTAGAATCCTGCCTCGGGCATGGATGTGTGTTATGTTCTTAGGTTAGTTAGGCTTAAGTAGTTCTAAGTTCTAGGGGACTGATGGCCTCAGATGTTAAGTCCTATAGTGCTCAGAGCCATTTTGTTATTGCTAGGTTTTTAAGTTTTTCGTTATAAATTACTCCTGTTTCTGAGTAAGTCTTTGTAATGATTTAGTACAGTTCTCTAGTACTGGATCGGCGTATAAGTTCGTAGAGTTTTTCCACAAGGGGGGTAGGACGTCAAACGCGCCGACTTGGAGCAGGAGAGCCCCCACAGGTCATTTTAATTTCCACTGTCTATACTTTTACAAATAAATTCATCAATCTTTCTCAGCATAACCAGGAAGGATTCACACTCACAGCAGTGGAAGTTCAAAAATATAACAAGATAATTTTTTTTTACATGTGGAATTTCATCATTTTTTCACTTACTATTGGCTGCATTTCTTGCTATAGGTACACTTTTATTCATAAGTAGGAGAGATTCTCCGATGTATTTTGCAGAGCATACAAACCATACTTACAAGTGTACGAAACTCTAGAATTTATTTAATTTATCAAAAAATGAATGAGCGGCTAAATTTTAAATTTCATGTTTAGAAAAAACTCAAATTTTATAGTTAATTATCTCAATTTTTGAGTAGCATGGAGAGCTGCATCAAACCAGTCTCAGGACTGAAGACAACAACAACAACAACATCTCAATTTTTACCACAGTTTTTAATAGAGTCAGAAAATTCTAGAGTTTTGCTGTAAGAAGTTGTGTATCATAAGCATATCAAGTTTGAAAGTAAAAGGATATTTATTTTGGAAGTTACGTGTACCTAATTACATAAATTTGTGTTTTGCGGAAAATGGCCGTTAAAGTTTCTGCTTTTATTTGGCATTCTTTTAAGAACTGTCCAGCGCAATAAGCAGGTTCTATTTCATTTTCTAAATTACTTTTCTTCCTTTTTACATTCCTATTATGCACCTGTCTTGATTTTTTCACCTCCAAAAATGATTTGTCTACTTTCACTACACGCTCTCTGTCTACCACATACAAAGCTTTGATGCAGTTCACTCCAGGCTTAATTCCCATTTTCTCTAAAATATATTTCCTGCTTTGCATACCATTATTAAAATATGAAGCTGAATCAGAAAAACCAATAGTAAGTGCATTTGTTCCCACAAAAATGGTTTTTGGCAATCTTTCCAATACACCTTGGTTAAAACTTTCATGTGGGTCTTGGGTACCGCCATGAAGAAACTTCTTCGATAAGTTTTCATTTTCAGGGTCCCTGAATATAGGTTTTATGGCTTCCATTACAGTAGTTGGTAGAGAATTCCTGTGATGATATTCTTCACTCACGTATGACATATGAAGAAGAGGTGTGGCGCTGCATCTTGCTACACTTAAGACCGAATAGCGTGCCTTATAATCTCTCAAATACATATGTTTTATACATCAAACTATTCAGGAAAATGTGCGCTATAAAACAGGCATATTTTTGCAAAATAGAATTTTTAAAATTTTTTACGTCCTACCCCTTTGAATAAACACAACAGATGCACATAACAGAGACTTTAGTCTAAACAACAAATTCTCCTTCAGTATTTACAAGTCTGTCAAAGCTGGGGAAACTTTTCGAGTTCGCGACTGTAGAAATAATGTAGTTTTGAGGTGAAGAACTCATCAAACTATTTTCTGAGAGCATTTTAATCCGGGAAGGAAGTTTTTCGAAGATTGTTCGATAGAGAGCGGAAAACGTGAAAATCTGAGGGCAGATCAGATGAATAAGGTGGGAGCGGAATGACTTCCCAATACAACTGCCGTATAGTTCTTTTTTTTTTTTTTTTTTTTTTTCCAGCGTAGCAGGTTGCGGGCGGGCGTTATCGTGGAGTCTTCCTGGTCGTTGTTCTTGGATTCCGTCTGCAAGACGTCTCAGTTGTTAAAAATAAGCGTCAGCTCTGAAGTATATAGGAAACGGCCTTGCCGCAGTGGATACAACGGTTCCCTTTGACACGTCCCCTTAGAACAATTATACATGACTGTGCTTAAACTGACACACAATATTTTGTTAGCGCAACGCAATCTGACTTTCAAAATTCCCTACAAAAGAATGGCCCTGACTAACATTAAACTATACCTTTCACAAATCACTTACCTCACAAAAATCTTCGCTGCTCAAGCTACTGCAATACAGCGAGCGCCACTACTGCCAGCTAAATAAAAGATTCAAACTATGGAAGGCACTAACTACTGATAGGGATAGTTAGCAAATGAAAGATATTAATAGAGAACGAACAATGTATTTACCTTGATATCATCATATATAAATATAGCAGTTCATGACAAATTACAAACCTCCGCCATCTCTCTGCCCACATCCACCACTGCTGGCGGCTCACCTCCAACTGCGCAACCAGCCAGCTGCCTAACACTACAATGGCGAGTATTACAACAATGCAAAGCAGCCACAGACTGCACACAGCACAGCCAGTGATTTTCATACAGAGGTGGCGTTACCAATAAAGAAAACCTAAACAGCCTACTTACATAGCCCCCATGCTCCCCACAAAAAATTTAACAAATTGGTTTGGGCAGTGGCCAATACAGATTTGAAAAAATTTTTCATAATTACAATAACAAAGAAATCAAATGCACACAATTATTGATACAATGTTGGTCAAAAGCTAAAATTTTCTCACAGTCTATAAAGACAGTCCAGATTGTTCATCACAGTAAAAATGCAGAGTTTTCTCAAAGTCTGAGCAGTAAAAGAAAATGCACACAGAAGTAGTGGATTTCCATGCAGTCTTGAAGAAGTAGTGTTGTCCTTCCAACGGAAAGACAGTGCTGACTCTTGACATGCATACAGGTAATGGGCCACAACAGAGCAAACCCACAGCAGAGTCAGTCGTAATTTTGAAGAGTATTGGTAGGTAGGTCATCACAGAGCAGACCCACTGTAGTCCTGGTAGAGATTACGGTATTGGTGGGCCACCAGAGGTGCAGACCCACTGCAGTCCTTGTAGAAATAATGGTATTGATGGATCATCAAAGATGTAGACCCACTGTAGTCCTTGTAGAGATAATGGTACTGATGGATCATCAAAGATGTAGACCCACTGTAGTCCTTGTAGAGATAGCCAGCAGCCATCTGTTGTGACTGTGCAGGTGCACAATCACCATTGAAGAGTCTTGCGGATAATATAGCTAGTCCGTAACCACCACTTGTGCACTTACAAAGTTTTCGGAACTGTCCTTAGAACCAACAATGCTGTTATCCAGTCCCTTGCTGAATTATTAACACACGTGCAAACACTAACAGTCCCTACTTCTCACATATTGTCCATAAACGATGACCAACAGAAATGTGTGCAGTGAAATGTAACTTACAAGTTGCTTAATTTGATGAACTGGTGTCAACTACAATTTTATAACATGAGAATACAATAACAAAGGTACAAAATACATCATTAAAGAACATAACAATACAGATAACATTTGTAGTAAAACAGGCTTTACAAAAGAATAGAAATAGACATATACATCAATGTTACAGGAATTATGACATAAGTAAATATATAAAAGATCAGAATAACTTTTGAAACATCAACCCCAAACATGAGCATTAAAACAAAACAGAATAAATAATGTCTAAACATCTTTACAAAGAAAATAACATATTATAAATGCAAATTATGTTTGAGGATAACAGTATTCCTCATCATAGTGAATGTAGCTTAGTATTATAAAAATTCTACAACATAAGTCTTATCAGATAAACATATAAATACAGGAAAAACAT
The DNA here is from genome assembly GCF_021461385.2 of Schistocerca piceifrons. Lineage (NCBI taxonomy): Eukaryota > Metazoa > Arthropoda > Insecta > Orthoptera > Acrididae > Schistocerca > Schistocerca piceifrons. Next base: position 154,076,542 of record NC_060146.1, on the reverse strand, counting down.
AAATACCCAAGGGTACACAAACATATAGCGGAATAATACAAGGAAAGGACAGGGTTTGTTTTACTGCAGTGTTTTGTGAACAAAACTTTCTTTACTTCTTGGAGATCTCCCTTCATTCATCATTATTCCCAAAAGGTCCTATCTATACCTCCTTCCCGTACTTTTCTCGTATAGCCTCTCAGTGCATTTCTTCAAATTCATCGCAACTCATTCTCTTATAGGCTACCCCCTCTTAAGCTAACTTAAATCTACTGAGCTCAGATGCTAAACTAAGGGACGAGGCAATGCAGCAGCACATAAAACAATTAATATAAACAGCAATGAAAAAAAATGGAAAATCGCAAAGCAAGCTACAGTAAATCTAAATTACCAAGCAATTCAACATTACAACTAATATGAGGCAATGCGCAGCACACAAAAAAATAAATCTGGCTTAGCAGAGTAACACAAACTAAAGTTCAGTGGCACTATGCCTGGCAAACAGCAGCTTATATTTAAACATGACATAGCTCAAGCAGAAAAAATAGTACACTAAAGATAACAATGCAGATAAGGGAAATGTATAATCACATCTTAATGTCTAAGTAATTAAAGTGGTGCACCACAAGAAGTTATTCTACCAAAAAGTTACCAAGTACTTGAAAAGAAAATTATGTGTCCAGGTACTGTTACTAGTCCCTTCTTATTGTTCTTTCCTTTCCAAGAGCTCCTTTATCGAAGAATGTGGGTCATAAAATAATTATTTAATAGATCTGTTGACAGAAAGTGTTCACATTAGCAAATGCATTTTATTTTATCAAAGCAATGCTGCAACACAGCTGGAAACCAGATGTCAAATGAAATAAGCAATTACGCAAACCAAAGCATAAAAATATCATTCAATAGCTATGTGGCATTTCGTGTCAGTAGCTCTCAACTCTCGTAGAAAGACACTTGTCATAATCAGGTGTGCAGATGTACGAATATTTCCCATCAATTCATAAGCATTTCAGTAATTAGCACAAAGTACGAGTAACCATATGTTTTCAGGTAATGAGCGTGTAATATTTGCGATGCTTTCTCTAAAGGAATGACAATGGTGAGGATAATCGCCCCCCTTTCTTTTTCTCCACCTGTACCTCTGAATGGCACACGCTAATGGCCCTTTTTTTTTCTACCTGTGCCGCTGAAAGGCTAATGGCTTTTTTTTTTTTTTTTTTTTTTTCGGGCGGCTGTCGCCCAGGTGGGTGCCCGCGACGCATTACGTGCAGGTGGTCACTTAATTTTCTTACGGAAATATTTACGACAGCAGTTTTCGCTACAGTGACAGTCTCACATAAAAATATTTCACAGGTCAAGAATTAGCGTTGCAAATCTGTAGAAACAAAATCCTATGAATATAACAGTGTCCAAAAAAATTTTCAGTGGCATTGTGATACATTCACACATGATTCACACATGTACACACATTTCATAATTCTAAAGTATGATTCTTGGTTTCCAACATCCTTTTCCATAAGTCAGAGTCCCTAATCACTATTCATTACTCCTTACCTTATTACACATATATATATTCGTCGACACGTCAATCTTGCGACGGCACTTCAATATTTCATCATAATAAATACATAGCATAACCAAATTCCTCATATAGCATCAGCTTATTGATCATAAACATACCTCAACAGCATAATACACATCGTCGTCGTAAAAATAACATCATAACACCTCAGTCAAATCTCAAAATCGTCGTAGCTTCCTCCAATAATTAAAAAAATTCTCTGCTCATGTCAAAAGTGTCATCTGCCTCAAACGTACTTTAAAAATCATGAATCCATACCAAATACATCATTCAAAGCTCTCATAGTATCACAATGGTTCCGAAAATATATGAACAGTTCATAAAGTACAAACAACATACAATTTTGTAAGTGTGAAGTTATCCAACGGTGTAATTACGTAAACGTCTGTCAGTGATGTAGTAAAATAAATGCTTGTCTCTCTCAGGTAAATAATCAGACAGCTGTGTAATTTGTGTGTTAGAGAAATGTGGTACCGATGTGTAAAGTTGTATAAGCAAATACCATATTAGCTAGGGTTCCTTGTGGTTGCCACACACATGGTACACAAAGTAAGCATGTACCCCCCTGAGGATTAATGTAATTATACCCTCAGGTGTTACAGATTACAGCAATGGAATGAAATATATCACGGAAAACTTTCTTTGTAATTCAAAAATCTTTAAAAATAAATGTTTTAAGTACAACATTAATCACTGAAATGCGTGTCCTGCAGCGCTAAATGTGCATCTTGTTGTAAGATAATCTCTGTGGAAGTGTCGTAGTTATCGTCCTCCAAAAGCTAAGTTCTGCAGAAGCCAATGTACTTACCTCATGATAAACAAAAGTGAAATGCTTTGCGTATAGATATCTTAGTTATTACGCTTATTGTTGTGATGAAGAAATTACTGTGCTGTAACGTATTGTTGTGCTACGGAAAAGGCTGTCTCATTGTAGCTATACCACAAAAGTTACTATTAAAACATGTTTTACTTTCCAGAATAATACAGAAAAACTATGCAGATATAAAACAGATACTCCGCAAAAGCAACAATGTAAATTGTCACACATTAGTAACGTCGTGATATAAATCGTGTAGCTGTCCCATAAACTAACCACTGTGTCATCTGGTATCTCACAGAAAGTACTTTAAATACAGAATGTATTTTCAGGTAACCAAATTGTTGCATTAAAATCTCATTAGCAGTACTGGTAAATGTTCTAAGTATGCAAGCCTGATAGTCGTTACGTAATCGTGCAACTAACAAGCAAGAATGTACAAATACAACACTGTGTCGTCTGTTCACTATAACAATGCATTCGTAATTTCTGTTTAAAAATGTTCCCTAGGTTCTAGACTGGATATTTAACTTCAAACATTGTTGTATGTTAGCAGTTTCTTAAGTCTAACACAGCATACTAGTAATGTAAAGTGAAAAGTTATATGGCAAAGACAAAGTTAAAAAACAGATTATCTTTCAACAAACGGTTTTATATGTGAAATATGGTGTAAACCTTTACTCTTCCTAGTACGCAGAGTTTCAACTTCAACGCAATTATCATGTGGTATACGACGTTAAAGAATACTGGAATTTTTCTTAATGTTAGCGTCTATGTTATTTTTTCCTGAGCCAGCCGGCGCAGGTGGCTGCCTGCGGCGCGAGTCATTGTCTGCCTCTTTGTTGGCGCGCGTCGTTATTGGGATTAGGAGACCTAACTTCTACAAATTCACCGTGACGAGAGGGCCCTGCCCTGTTTAAGTCCCGCCAGTTCTGATGCAATTCAGGTCTGTCGTTACGATCACATCGTCTGTCGTCATGTCGGTAGTTCCTGTAGTTTCTTTCTTGTCGGTTAAGTGGTGGAGAATTTCTCCCTGAATCGTAACTGCGCACTGGACCGTTGCGTCTATAGTTATTCTGTCTCCCGTAATAATAATTATTTTGGTTCCCATATTGTCTGTTTCTCTGATTGTCTCTGTGATAGTCACTACTGCGGAGAGGTGATCTTTCCCTGTAATTATTACTACTCTGCCAACGGTTGTCGTACGGGTGGTGTCTGTTTTGGTCACGATATGTGTTGTGAGAATAGCCTTGTCGTGTCCAGTTATTACTTCTTTCATCGCGGAATTGTGACAGATGTGACCTGTAATTGTTGTGCTCCTGCGTTCCGCGATTGTCAGTGTCAATTTCCAGTTCTTGTAACAGTCCCTGAAATGCTTCGATGTCGTCTTTGCAACGTCCTGCCAAAATAATATGTCGTAAATGTTCAGGCAGTTTGATTAAGCAAATGCGGATGAGTTCTGAGGGGCTGTATGGGTTTGAAAGATACTGATTCTTATGCAACATGTCTTCAACATATTTGACAAGACTGGAAAATTCAGATTGTTCAAAGTGTTTCATCATCATGATGCTATGTTTTACACGGTCTTGTGTAGCTTGAGACCAATATGATGAGAGGAAGGCATGGTAAAACTCTCCTTCACTGTGGCAATCGTGAATTACCGATCGCATTCTTACAGCTGGTTCATTCTCCAAGTAGCCACACATAAATTCTACTCTGTGTTCTAACGACCAGTTGGGAGGAAAACAATGCGAGAATTGATGGAGCCATGCTTGTGGATGAATGTCGTTGCCAGAATTCTTAAATGTTTTGAATTTACGTGTAGTAATGAACAGCTTATAGTCAAAATCATCATGTCGGCGCGTCGCATGTCGGTCATTGTTAGGTCGTGTCGGCCGTTCCATCTCAAAATTCGGTGCACATTGCCAATTTCTTTCATAACTTCCGAAATGCCCTGTGTTATTATTTTGCGGCTTTTCCGTGTTTCTAAGTCCCTCTTCCCGTGTTGGAGCGCCAGTGTCCTCTGAAATACGTAATTCTTGTATTACCTGTGTCAGCTGATCTTGTACTTCTCGGATTTCTCTTTTGTACTGTGTATTGATTTGATTTTGATTCTGTTTGAATTTTCTAATTTGTTCATACTCTTCTGTGTCAGTGAAGGCTACAGGTCTTGTGTCATTCAGATCATCATCTACCTTTGTAGATAAGTTAGTGACCTTATCCGAAAGTTCGGCTACTTTCTCCGATAGTGAACACATTTCCTCAGAGTGTTTTTCTGAACCAAGTTTCAGAGTGTCCATTTGTGTTGAAATCGTATCTACTGTGTCCTTTAAGTTTTCTTGAGTTTTTGCAAGTTGCGTAACCGAATCGGTAGATGCAACTGAGTCAATTTTAGCTTGCAAGGTGTTGTGATTTTCATGAACAATGGTTTGCAGTTCTTTTATGGCTGCTTCGTGATTCTGTAATACATTTTCATGCCGCGAAAAAATGGGTTGAAAATGCTCACAAATTTGTGTTTTTATGTCATTACAGACTTTTTGACATTTCGATTCAATGTTATGTAACTCACTAGTTAAATCTTCACGTGTTTGTTCAAGTGTGGTGTCTAACTTTTGAAGATTTTGTCCCATTGCGTCTAACTGTTGCTGTGTTTGTCTCTGGTGTTGTTCCATTGTGTCTAACTTTTGAAGATTTTGTTCCACTGTGTCTAACTTTTGCTGTGTTTGTCTCTGATTTTGTTCCATTGTGTCTAACTTTTCAAGCTTTTGTCCCATTTGTTGCATTAATTGTAATAACAATGCACTGGTGTCTGAAACATGTTCCTCAGTGCTTTTCGGCAGTGAATTTGCACCGGCAACATTCACATTTTGACAAGCGGAAAATGTGTCTTGACTCATTTGAGAAAACGGTGAGAACCCAAAACCTGAGTCTGCAGTATTTGCAATATTGTGTTCTGTCATTCCCGATTCCTGAGGCGAGCTGTTGCCGACCAATCGATCGATAACGCTTCCCAGTTCACTACCTGTTTCACTGTCTACACCATTGTTTGCCGCCCGCTCCATTTCCCTATGCGCAATTACCAAATTACTACTTTGAACATTAGTTAATTCATTACCCACTGGTGCTGGCAAGCTACGCTCGTCGTCACTATCATTTCTCAATTTACTTTGGAGCCTAGTGTTACGTTTTTCACACGCCATAATTGTCACAATATTTCACACGATAACACAGAAAAGCACAATTTGAAGTGCAAAAATAGGAGAACACATTAACAAAGCACTGAAAATAATATCTAGTTAATTGCAAGCGTAGCTGCGAAATACTTGGTGCAAATCTATATGCATGCCACAACTGTTTTACTGTACAACAATGAAAGGCTACAACTACAAAGGGGATTCTCTCTACAATTACGCGCTAGCAATAAACAAAAGCTACACTAAATACACAAACTACAAGAAAAAATCAGAAGATTCCAGTGAGGTATCCTAGGCTAAGGGTCGACATATGAAACGTCCCCTTAGAAAAATTATACAAGACTGTGCTTAAACTGACACACAATATTTTGTTAGCGCAACGCAATCTGACTTTCAAAATTCCCTACAAAAGAATGGCCCTGACTAACATTAAACTATACCTTTCACAAATCACTTACCTCACAAAAATCTTCGCTGCTCAAGCTACTGCAATACAGCGAGCGCCACTACTGCCAGCTAAATAAAAGATTCAAACTATGGAAGGCATTAACTACTGATAGGGATAGTTAGCAAATGAAAGATATTAATAGAGAACGAACAATGTATTTACCTTGATATCATCATATATAAATATAGCAGTTCATGACAAATTACAAACCTCCGCCATCTCTCTGCCCACATCCACCACTGCTGGCGGCTCACCTCCAACTGCGCAACCAGCCAGCTGCCTAACACTACAATGGCGAGTATTACAACAATGCAAAGCAGCCACAGACTGCACACAGCACAGCCAGTGATTTTCATACAGAGGTGGCGTTACCAATAAAGAAAACCTAAACAGCCTACTTACACCTTGAAACCACCGAAGTTAAGCGCTGTCGGGCGTTGTCGGCACTTGGATGGGTGACCATTGAAGCCGTCATGCGCTGTGCGCTGTAGCCATTTTTCGGGGCGCACTCAGCCTCGTGATGCCAATTGAGGAGCTACTCGACCGAACAGTAGCGGCTTCGGTCAAGAATACCATCATAACGACTGGGAGAGCGGTGTGCTGACCACACGCCCCTCCTATCCGCATCCTCCGCCGAGGATGACACGGCGGTCGGATGCTCCCGGTAGGCCACTCGTGGCCTGCAGACGGAGTGTGAAGGGTATTCCTCGAGGAAGCAATCCCTAACACACCACATCGTCTCTGTTCCATCAGATGCATAACATTATTTTTATGTGGATGCACGATGGTCTCTGTACGTGGAGTTGCTGCTTCGTTTGGGCTCAACCATTCCCTTATTTTCCTTACGTTAGCACAAAGGCACCGTTTCTCGTCACCAGTAACTTTACAGGGTGGGAATGGTCGGTGTTGTTGACGAGCCAGATGATGACGAGTAAGCAGAGATGCACCGGCTTAGACCATACGGTACCCATACACCTGATTTCTGAACCTTCTGTACTGCATGCAAATGCCTCACTATGACGAATGGTCACGGTTCTTCACATCTGACAATTTTCTAGTACACTGACGTGGATAGCTCGCGCTATTCGTCCACGAGACTCAGAGGGCCATAGACACGGGTTTACAGGTAGATGCCGTGTTTCTTGACTTCCGCAAGGCGTTCGATACAGTTCCCCACAATCGTTTAATGAACAAAGTAAGAGCATATGGACTATCAGACCAATTGTGTGATTGGATTGAGGAGTTCCTAGATAACAGAACGCAGCATATCATTCTCAATGGAGAGAAGTCTTCCGAAGTAAGAGTGATTTCAGGTGTGCCGCAGGGGAGTGTCATAGAACCGTTGCTATTCACTATATACATTAATGACCTGGTGGATGACATAGGAAGTTCACTGAGGCTTTTTGCAGATGATGCTGTGGTGTATCGAGAGGTTGTAACAATGGAAAATTGTACTGAAATGCAGGAGGATCTGCAGCGAATTGACGCATGGTGCAGGGAATGGCAATTGAATCTCAATGTAGACAAGTGTAATGTGCTGCGAATACATAGAAAGATAGATCCCTTATCATTTAGCTACAAAATAGCAGGTCAGCAAGTGGAAGCAGTTAATTCCATAAATTATGTGGGAGTACGCATTGGGAGTGATTTAAAATGGAATGATCATATAAAGTTGATCGTCGGTAAAGCAGATGCCAGACTGAGATTCATTGGAAGAATCCTAAGGAAATGCAATCCGAAAACAAAGGAAGTAGGTTACAGCACGCTTGTTCGCCCACTGCTTGAATACTGCTCAGCAGTGTGGGATCCGTACCAGATAGGGTTGATAGAAGAGATAGAGAAGATCCAACGGAGAGCAGCACACTTCGTTACAGGATCATTTAGTAATCGCGAAAGCGTTACGGAGTGAGATAAACTCCAGTGAAAGGTTCTGCACTAGAGACGCTCAGTAGCTCGGTACGGGCTTTTGTTGAAGTTTCGAGGACATACCTTCACCGAAGAGTCAAGCAGTATATTGCTCCCTCCTACATATATCTCGCGAAGAGACCATGAGGATAAAATCAGAGAGATTAGAGCCCACACAGAGGCATACCGACAATCTTTCGTTTCACGAACAATACGAGACTGGAAGGGAAGGGAGAACCGATAGAGGTACTCGGAGTACTCTCCGCCACACACCGTCAGGTGGCTTGCGGAGTATGGATGTAGATGTAGATGTAGAGGTCGTTGTGGATTAATGCACTTAAACAATATTCATCAAACCCGGAAGGTCTTCCTAAACTTGGACGGTCCATAATGTCAAAACAATCCTCCTCAAAAAGGAGAGAACTATTTTCTTGGCGTGCTCTGTCCACTGCACTGTCCCCATATACGACGCAAAAATTTCTGAATGCTTCCGCTGCTGTCAACTCTCTATTGGAGTCAAACAAAAGAATATGTCAGAAGTGTTCCGATTTCTCCACCTCGCATTCCATTTCCTAGCGTCCACAAATCCACTCACTATCTCTAAATGACAAAATGACATTATGTAAACTTAAATAGCAACAGTGAACTACAATTGAAAAAGGACAATCGTTACATGAATCCATAGCAACAGGAATACCAACATGCAAAACAAAAGTGCTACGAAGTTATGCACCAACCTCAGTGAACCACTAAACTATGTTTTTGTACGCTACCTGTCGCCAGACTGTTTAAACTCGTTTGACTAAAGCGACCTCGTGCTGTATGTTAGGCGCCTTTGATTTAGTGTTCTTGTAATTACCGCTCTGGTTCCTTGTGCAATAAATGAGCTATGAACGTCGTTTATACTTGCTAATTTTGTTGGCATAACCCTACTTGAGTACAAGGCCCAAAAACATTTCGGGAAGTATTTGGAAACGCTTTATTATCATGCTGTAATTTTGAATTTTCATGATATTCGTTACACCTTGTCATATTTATGATTTATTCACACTGCGTTATTTGCTAGACCATGGGCACTATCATTTAGAGCAAGGCTTTTTATATGTGTTCTCACGGCTATAGATTGTTGGTTGCGCTCTGGTCTGAATGCAGTAAGTTTATTTTGAATCTGATATGTATTTTTAGACTTGTAAATTGTACTTATTTAGTGAGTTGGCACAGTATAATTTTATTACGCTATTTATTTTAATACTACGCTTTGTATCCTTGGGGTCTGTTAACCGATTTTGACTTTTAAATAATTTTTCATAATGGTTTTTGTATCTTACCTTGAATTTTTCCCTATCCTGCCATTTGGCTTACATTTTAACACACCTCTTTTTGAAGTTTCAAGATTGATTGTAGTATTCATTTTTTGATGTTGTTAAACAAAAGTTTAAAGATTATGATGAATCACAGCTCAGTCTAGCTCTACCACTTCTTGTTGTGTTACACCTTTGGCTTCACTTATGTGAAACACAGTTAACCAGTGAACGTCGTACATTTATTAGCATTCTCTATAGTTCTTCGTCCGCCCCGATAGCTGAGAAGTCAGCACGGCGGTCTATCACTCCAAGGGGCCTCGGTTCGATTCCCGGCTGGGTCGAGGATTTTTCTCCGCTCAACAACTGGGTGTTGTCCTCATTATCATTTCATCATCATCAGTGGAAGGCAACGGGAGACCACCACTGGAATCACTTCCCTAGATGCTCAGCGTTGGACCTCTCTGCCGAGTCATTCCCTATGACAATACCTGCCATAAGACAGAACACAAAATTAAGTTTATAGATCTTCGCCTGCCTTTGGAATTTTTCCATTTTTTAACTGTTCTGAATGAAGTGGAAGACTCTTTACATACAAATCTTGACCAACTGTCGATGCATTTTTGCAGGCGATAAAAAATACAAAAGAAGTAATAACTGTGATACAAAGCTATGTAAGCACTGCTGTTCATCTGATTAATTTACCACTCGACTCTCGTTGTTACATACAGTTTATCACTTTAATCAACACAGAACTTCAGTGCCAGCCATATACTGATAGATATCTCTGTAATACTGAGATATTGTGCGATCGGTGAACCTAAGAAAGCATGGTATATTTGGCAAGGCAAAGGAATTCATCACTGGTTCGCTTAGTTTGGTTATCGGAACCATCTGATGGGCCACTGTAACTTCAGATGGGAGCTACTAACATTCATAATAAATTTTTTGTTGATTTATTCTTTTCTGTGTTATTTAATACTACTTTTATAATTCAGTTTATTTATAGAAGTCGAGTATAGGAATTGAAACTGAGCTTTCACTAAGGGAAAATGTTATTTTAATTGTGATGTAATATCATAGCACAGGGTGGCGGAGTTAAAGGTAATCCACCTCGCCTTTGAACGAGGATGCAAAATTTCGACTTATGAAATAGAGTAATAAACAGCTACAACAATGGACAGTTATATGCAAAAATCGATAGTTAGCGTTCTTCTGTCAGCGTTTCAGTTTATTTCATCAGTGAAGTTAGACGTTTATCTTTGCCGTCTGCAAAATGACTTTCTCGATAGAAGAAAGGATAGAAGTTGTGGAAGCATATGTGAAAACAGGTTCGATTAAGGAAATTCTTGAAATTTTAGGAGTCAAGTATGCGGATAGAGAACTACTAGCAAAGAGAACAATTAGAGACTGTATAAAAATTGGCGTACTTACTTGTGCAAAAAGTAAAATGACAAAAAAATCCCTTCAGTTCGCACACCAGGAGTTATTTGCAGACCTTCGCTGAAGAATTATCCAGAATCCAAAGAAGTTTACAAGTAAACTGGCCCAACAGGTGCATGTAGGTAGGAGAAGTTGCTAGCGGATTTAAAAAAAATCTTAATTTGGAGCCATATTGCGGACAGTCAGAAACGTGTAGATTACTACACATGGCTTCTGTATAACATCAACGATAGTTTCTTAGGTCATGAATGTTACATCATGAATGATGAAGCATGATTTCATCTATCCGGTCATGTGAATCCAAAGAACACGAGGTACAGAGCAACGGAGGACCCTAACACTGTGTGTCAGCAACCACTCCATGATCAAAGATTCGGCGTTTATTGCGGTGTAACAGGAATGCACATCATTGGACCGATATTTTTTCACACTGCGCTCGACGCGGTTGCATATATGGAAATTTTTTATACATTTTGTGCTCCACTCACTGAATGCGAAAGACGATGTAGCTTCTTCCACCAAGATGGGGCAACAAGCCACACGTCTAAGGCATCCCTGGAACGAATCCATGGTGTCATCACTGAGGAACGAACTGTCAGCAAATATTTATGGCCGCGACGTTCACCGGTTCTAACAACATATGATTTTTTCCTGTGGGGGCACTAGAAGAGCAAGGTCTATGAAACAATACAGGAACTGAAAGACAACGTCAGCCATGAAGTTTCCGTCATCGATAGCCGAACTTTACGCCACGTTTATCTGAATATGCTAAGAGGTGCACAGCTGTGAACTCATGTTGCACGGGGTCACTTCCAACATTTTCTATAAATGTACACTCCTGGAAATGGAAAAAAGAACACATTGACACCGGTGTGTCAGACCCACCATACTTGCTCCGGACACTGCGAGAGGGCTGTACAAGCAATGATCACACGCACGGCACAGCGGACACACCAGGAACCGCGGTGTTGGCCGTCGAATGGCGCTAGCTGCGCAGCATTTGTGAACCGCCGCCGTCAGTGTCAGCCAGTTTGCCGTGTCATACGGAGCTCCATCGCAGTCTTTAACACTGGTAGCATGCCGCGACAGCGTGGACGTGAACCGTATGTGCAGTTGACGGACTTTGAGCGAGGGCGTATAGTGGGCATGCGGGAGGCCGGGTGGACGTACCGCCGAATTGCTCAACACGTGGGGCGTGAGGTCTCCACAGTACATCGATGTTGTCGCCAGTGGTCGGCGGAAGGTGCACGTGCCCGTCGACCTGGGACCGGACCGCAGCGACGCACGGATGCACGCCAAGACCGTAGGTGGTGGTGGTGGGGGGGTGGTGGTTAGTGTTTAACGTCCCGTCGACAACGAGGTCATGAGAGACGGAGCGCAAGCTCGGGTTAGGGAAGGATTGGGAAGGAAATCGGCCGTGCCCTTTCAAAGGAACCATCCCGACATTTGCCTGAAACGATTTAGGGAAATCACGGAAAACCTAAATCAGGATGGCCGGAGACGGGATTGAACCGTCGTCCTCCCGAATGCGAGTCCAGTGTGCTAACCACTGCGCCACCTCGCTCGGTCAGACCGTAGGATCCTACGCAGTGCCGTAGGGGACCGCACCGCCACTTCCCAGCAAATTAGGGACACTGTTGCTCCTGGGGTATTGGCGAGGACCATTCGCAACCGTCTCCATGAAGCTGGGCTACGGTCCCGCACACCGTTAGGCCGTCTTCCGCTCACGCCCCAACATCGTGCAGCCCGCCTCCAGTGGTGTCGCGACAGGCGTGAATGGAGGGACGAATGGAGACGTGTCGTCTTCAGCGATGAGAGTCGCTTCTGCCTTGGTGCCAATGATGGTCGTATGCGTGTTTGGCGCCGTGCAGGTGAGCGCCACAATCAGGACTGCATACGACCGAGGCACACAGGGCCAACACCCGGCATCATGGTGTGGGGAGCGATCTCCTACACTGGCCGTACACCACTGGTGATCGTCGAGGGGACACTGAGTAGTGCACGGTACATCCAAACCGTCATCGAACCCATCGTTCTACCAATCCTAGACCGGCAAGGGAACTTGCTGTTCCAACAGGACAATGCACGTCCGCATGTATCCCGTGCCACCCAACGTGCTCTAGAAGGTGTAAGTCAACTACCCTGGCCAGCAAGATCTCCGGATCTGTCCCCCATTGAGCATGTTTGGGACTGGATGAAGCGTCGTCTCACGCGGTCTGCACGTCCAGCACGAACGCTGGTCCAACTGAGGCGCCAGGTGGAAATGGCATGGCAAGCCGTTCCACAGGACTACATCCAGCATCTCTACGATCGTCTCCATGGGAGAATAGCAGCCTGCATTGCTGCGAAAGGTGGATATACACTGTACTAGTGCCGACATTGTGCATGCTCTGTTGCCTGTGTCTATGTGCCTGTGGTTCTGTCAGTGTGATCATGTGATGTATCTGACCCCAGGAATGTGTCAATAAAGTTTCCCCTTCCTGGGACAATGAATTCACGGTGTTCTTATTTCAATTTCCAGGAGCGTATTTTTCATTTTCAATAAATGGTATGTCCTTTTCAGCTCTTCGTTCTGCAATTCCACTGCATTTATTTGATACATACATGGGCTAGTTTTATCTGGACCACCTTATATTTATGATGTTCTGCACTCAGCGGTCATCTCATATTTTAAAAGGGCTCACAACCACAATAGTAAAGTCAGTACTGAAACTTCTTGGCAGATTGAAACTGTGTTGCAGACCTGGATCTGAGCCAGGGACCCTTGTCTTCTGCGGGCAGGTGCTCTGCCATCATAGCTATCCACGTATGACTCTGGAC